>NC_139941.1:24526805-24606805 GCF_963454915.1 Gymnoscopelus microlampas
TCATGGGAAACAATGAAAACCCCAATAGAGATGTCACCCTGAATCAGACTGACGTGTCGCCTTCTGCAACGAGGGTCATTGGGTTTACTGGGTCCTTGGAGGAGGTGACTCTAAAACAGAGGCAGATGAGGAGGCAGGAGAGAGGCAGGAGGACAGACAGACAGACAGACAGACAGACAGACAGACAGACAGACAGACAGACAGACAGACAGACAGACAGACAGACAGATAGACAGATAGATAGATAGATAGATAGATAGATAGATAGATAGATAGATAGTTAAGATGTGGAGGATTCTTGTCCCAAGTGGTTAGATTTCCAAGCATGCAGCCACTTCAGGGCCAGGCATTACTTTACACCAGCAATCAGCACAGGAATAGAATACCTACTATCTCTTATAAAGGTCACCACCACCGTATACTACGGATGACTCACTGCATATTTTCATATCGGTTGCACTGGAGTCTAACGTTGGACTCCAATCCCTTATCATCATCATCAACTTTCATTTGTCTCCATTGGTTGAAATTTGCAAATATGACTCAGTGTTTCGCCAGAGGCTTTTAATGGTCGGTCTAGTATGTTCTTTTCATGACGTCGGAGGGTAAATCACCACTGGATTTCTCCAGAATAGAGCTTTTGTAGGGGAAGATTTGCATGGGTCTTATCGTAGCTGTGCAAATATCATGTTGTTTTGTGACGCTCTTCATGACTCCTCTGTGTCTACAAGGTGCATCTATGGCCTGCCCTGGAGGACGCCGTTGAGGGTTAATAGATTGACACGGACGCAAACAGGGCCGTAAACGGCTCTGTAGGTGGTGAAAGTCTGCCTCTTTATTTCTCACTCTTGAACCCAGAAGCCTCTTTTTTTATTTGCACAGGGGACGCATGTGTATGAAGTGTGCCGCTCTTTAAAACCAGACAAAAACCCAACACACCGCCCTTTCACCTCAAAAGCTCTTACTCCTGGCACACTGCAAGAGCACACACACACACACACACACACACACACACACACACACACACACACACACACACACACACACACACACACACACACACACACACACACACACACACACACACACACACACACACACACACACACACACACACACACACACACACAAAAGTGGCCCCTCTATTCTTCATCACAGCCTTGTATTTGTGAAAGGGCCCATCTCAGATATCAGGCAGGAGTAACAGCTGTCACTAAGCCACCGCAGCCAGGAGCCCCCTCTCAGTGGCCAACAGAGAGCCTGCACTCTGCATGTCTGTCCCTGTCTCCATCCCTCTGTCTAGCAATGTCGGCTTTCACTGCCTGTCCCTCTGTCTGTCTGTCCCTCTGTCTGTCTGTCTCCCCCTGTCTCACCCCCTCAGTCTCTTCTTTCTCTCTAATTGCCTCCCATCCTGCTTCATTTCCAGTGAGTGCATAAGTACAGACAGCTTCCCTTTGTTTCGCAGGGGTTAAGAAAGAAACAGCGAAAGACGGGAGGTATGAAAAGGCAAATGAAAGAGCGTGTGGAGGGCGGCGGGGGGTGGGGGGGCGGCAGGCTAGTGGGTTGAGGTGACTGATGAGGAGGAGGAGTCATCTTCCTCCATTCATCCATTGTTAGGACCACAGAGTAGGCCACGCGTTGGCCCCAGCCCACCCCCACCCCAACCACCCTCTAATCTGGACTGTTCCACCCTCGAGGGCCTGGGGCCTGGGCAGCTGCTACTGATGGAGCCAGAGAGCCAGCTGTCCTCACACACACACACGCACGCGCGCACACACACACACACACACACACACACACACACACACACACACACACACACACACACACACACACACACACACACACACACACACACACACACACACACACACACACACACACACACACACACACACACACACACACACACTTACTCACTCATGCACCCCCCCCCCCCCACACACACACACACACACACACACACACACTTCCATAGCCCTCCCATTCATTCAGGACAATGGACTCTGGGCAGGGTTAGTGGGGTGGTTGTTGGTTGTGTGGTGTGAGGCCAGTGTTTCTGGAGTGTGCCGTGGCCAGGGGGGGTGGGGGAGGTCGGGGGGTTCTTTCACAGTCATTAAAGTGGTATTTTATGCCCGCTTTTGTGTCTCAGCAACAGTTGGCCGCACGTGTCTCAATGACACGCTTCCCTGCCCCATTGTTCACCAAGTCGACGGGCTTGAGGTGACCTGGGATGACGATAACAACACACACAGTAGACGCACAAAACACACAAAAGCATGTAGGAACACACGCAGAGTCATGTAAGCAGTCCCTACCGATGCAGCAATCATCCACATGATTGCTGCCGGAAGAAGATAAGAGTTCGATGCTGGAAACACGTTGCAAAGTGGTCTGCAAGCCTGTGAGTGTTTGAAAATCTATTAACACTAGAGGTTCGGGCCGGGGCAGCTACACAGCCCTCACACCTACGTCACACCGCCAATCCGACTGATATGCCCATACATGGGATCTCTGTATCTGTCAGTCCTTGTCCCTTTTATGCCCATATATGGAGATCTCTTTATCTGTCAGTCCTTGTGCCTTTTATGCCCATATATGGAGATCCCTGATGTCATCAGCATATACTCATGTATGGGCATGCCCCCATATATGGAGCTGAGTGATTTGTTTGTGCCTGATGCCATGATGACAGATTAGACAACACCCACCATATTTGGTCATAGCTGCATTGGTAACTCCTTATAAGGTTATGGCTGTCCTCCCTTAAGCCAATTTTAATATAGGATGCTGTAAAGCAATGGTTCCCTAACATAGGGTCGTGACGGACACGTTTTTAAGGGTCAGTAAATATACATTTTTATAGTTTTTTTTCTTTTTATGTTTTTCAAAAGTAAGTCTTTTGTATCTAGAGCTGAAAAGGTTTGGGAACCCCTGCTGTATAAGGTCCATATTTGAAGGCATTAAATAATTGTATTTTGCATTATACAGTCGCTTCCCTCTTCATTATCTCTGCCAGGCCGAGAGTCCAGCTCCAGGAGGCTGAGATTCTGTTTTTGCCCGTCCGTATCCCTCCCTCTGTCCGTCCGTAGCAAATTTTGGACACCGTTGGACCGATCAGCATCATGCACACTCTCAGTAGGAAGAACGTCCGCCCCAAATCTTTCAAATTGGCCTCTGTATTCTTTGAATCTGTTATGGTGAGGGAAGAATTGGACCCAAACGCAGACTATGAACTCAAAAACTAATAATTATAATTATAATTAATTATACCAAGAACTCTTCCAAAAGAAGGCAGGCAAAAAACAAACTTCAGGTACAGGCAAGGTAACAAGCCTTAGGCAGAATTCGGAGGGACTGCAAACAGAATGGATATAGCCAAGCAAGCATTACTCACTAACAGGTTACAACACACTAATAATAAACTTATAACCCTGGGGAGTATAAATAGACAAGGACTAACTAGACACAGGTGAACTCAACTAGACAATCAACACTGGCATGGACAAGAGCACTAACAGGACACAGGTGACCAGGGTTAACAATAATCAGGGTGGTGAGACAAGACAGGTAACAGCTATAGACGAATCCACAGACGCGCTTCCTGTAGCTGCCTGTAGGCGGCCATTGCTGCGGTGTCGCGTCCGCGGAGCGTTGACGCCGCAGCAATGGCTGCGTGCAGGGCAGCGCTCCGTGGATTCGTGTATAGAGGGCAGACAGGAAGACACCAGATGATCAACTAAATAAGAGGCGCAAGAAACACCTGGAGAACTAGAAAAAGTGCACAGGTCTCCGCCAGATCAGGTAGGTTAGTGTGGGCCAGCAATGTTCGGAATTCAACAATAGGCTCTATGCACAGCAGCCATATTGGAAAGAAATTGGGCCTCTTCTTACTCCCTTCACAGGTGTTACCAATGATACTAATGAAGGCTCGGTTCCATTCTGGCCAGGGTGCTGATATTGTGCATGTTGGCTCACTAGAAACACTCCATTTTGGTTCCCAAATGGCCCCTTATGGTGGGTGTGTAACTCTGAGAGTGTACAATAACAATAACTCTGAGAGTGTACACCAAATGGACCCTCACGGGTCCATTTGGTGTACACTCTCAGAGTTATGGGGGTCCTTGAAAATAAGACGACCACTGTGCCACACTAAATTGAACAGCGCCTTAATTAGTAGTATTGGTAACACCTGTGAAGGAAGTAAGGAAGGGGCCCAATTCATTCCCAATATGGCTGGTGTGCATAGAGCCTATCAGGATGGAATATAAAAAATTGGACGGATCTGTCTTGATCTCTTGACTATAGAGATAATGTAATGAGTACCGATTTGGCGATTTGCGTGTTGTTTGGACCATTCACTTGTATGGCATACTCCCTTTTCACCCTTCTTCCAGGTTGGGAAATGTGACGGGTGGGGCCTATTTGGGGCCTATGTGACACGTTTTGAGTCACTTAAGGCACGTCTTCTCTTATGTGCAGTAGTGTCACCTCTGTGCGCAGCCCATCTGAAATTGCACGCTGTGTTCATGATTTGACGCATTTTGTACAAAACGGAGCACTCCTGCAAACTTTGGAAGACAATCTTAACCAATCAGGATGGAATATGAAAAATCTGAAAGACCCCTTTCATTTAATCACTATAGAGACTAAATCTGTTTTGCACAAATCGGCCTCCTGGTGGTGCTATAACAGGCCCATGTCAAAGGTTCTGCTCTGGCATCCAGGGAGTGTGTGTGCACAGTTTCACTGCCATGGTAACCGTCTTCCATGCCGACATCTCGCCACTCCGACTAGTGGCTTCCGCGTGCGGTTAGGGTGAGGGTTAGGTACAGGGCTCGTTAACGTCGGAAAGGCGACATGTCGGAAAGCCGCCATGTAACCCACTGCCATCATGCCAACGGTGCCGGAGATTAGCTGTTCACATACGGAAACACACACACACACACACACACACACACACACACGCACACACGGACGGACGGACGGACGGACGGACTGACGGACAGGGTGCAATAGTCTCGCCCATGCCTTTCGGCCTGGTTTGTCATACAAACTTTATTTCCCCCTGCAGCTCTCGTGTCCTGACGGCTGCACTTCATGACTAATTGCCCTGGGTAGGCAATTAACCCAGCCTGGCAGAGATGTGCGCCCTTTTCTAGTTTGTATTATTTATTTTATTATTATTATGGGCTAGTGTCCGTCTACCACTGATAAACTACACAGCACATTTATCCATGTTTATTCAACTCTGAGAGTTGAATAAAAAACCCTGAGGAAGACTGTATGGTCGAAACGTTTAATTTCATTCTAATTAAACTTTCTGCATCGTGGCTAAGAGCTGTGCGGCCTCATCCTTGTCAACATTATTATCTGCCGTGGCCAGCACCTCATCAACACAGGTGTGCGCTCCTTACTCTGTGTTTGCCTAACTCTGAGAGTGTAACATTTCTATTGATTCATTATCTTTTACACATTTGGAATCACAGTTAGATTAACACTGAGTATTTTACTGTGCACCCAGGAACAGGTATGAATTAACAAGTCTTTGAATTAAAAAAAAAAAGAAATAAAGCACGGACACTGCAAAACACAAATACTGCAGTACAGTTTTCCCCTCATTTCATCATCTGCCTGCAGAATAATGGATGTGGCTGGTGAGCCTGTGTAAGTGCAGGTGTCTGTTTTTATCCCTTCACCTTTTTTACATCCTATATACAGGACAATACAGGACAAGATGTATTCTTGCTATGCTCTGATTGGATGTAAGTTACAATTTTCCTCAACAGCCACAAGGTTGGGATTACAAAGTAAAGGAGATCTTTGGCAGCAACGGGGAACTTCGGAGCAGAGCTTGCAAAACAACACATCAATATCTTGGAGTTCTGATTGGTTTATCTCTATCTCTAACTGCCTCTGTTTCAGGCTTGCACCGTTATTGGTTAGCAGTCGCTCTCTAACACAGATTGGCTTTGGCCACTGAGTGTCTGCAGCCTCAGCCATCTGATTGGTTAAGACTTTGCCTCTCAAGTGCTGTGATTTGCTCTGGGTTGCGTTTACCAGTCAGAGGAGCATTGCCTGAACAGCGCCAGGCGCAGACGGCAGCTGCTTTGTAGACGGGGTGAAAGCATGCATCTTTGTGTGTCCTAGAGTGGGTGGATTAGGTGAGTGAGGTGCGTGCTAGTGAGCCACCAAGGGCCATATGGCTAATGACTGCATGCACTGGAACATGCTCATGCCCGCATGTGCGTGCAGTGCATACACACCAACACACCTGACTGGTGCCTCGCACCTGCTACACTGTCTATGGATGACTAAGATCCAGATCAAAGGCAACAAGTCCTAAGGGACACACACACACACACACACACACACACACACACACACACACACACAGTGTGTGTGTGTGTGTGTGTGTGTGTGTGTGTGTGTGTGTGTGTGTGTGTGTGTGTGTGTGTGTGTGTGTGTGTGTGTGTGTGTGTGTGTGTGTGTGTGTGTGTGTGTGTGTGTGTGTGTGTGTGTGTGTGCGTGCGCGTGTGTGCATGTGTGTGCACGTGTGTACGTGCTCACATGTGCATTTGTGTATGTGTGCATTTGCCAGAGACACTGAGTACTTCTGAGTCTCTGCCAACAAAGAGGATTTCATTTGAATGGGAGCACATGTCTGGTTGGTTTGTCTAGCCGAGACCTTTCTATAAGATGAGCTACATGCGCATACACACACACACACACCCCCCACACACACACACACACACACACACACACACACACACACACACACACACACACACACACACACACACACACACACACACACACACACACACATGCAAATACAGAATCAAATCATCCCATGCACATTCACATTCATGCATTCTTGCCAGATACTCTCACATCCATATGGCACACTTCTATTATACTGAATGAAAGGTGAAAAAGGAGGGGGCTGGGCCGGGCGGGGTCAGAGTTCACTGGGGATGTCATTCAAGGGTGACTGCAAGTGGGAGCCATGTAGTGCAGGGAGGGAAAGGAGAGTGAAGGGTAGAGGAGGGGACAGAAAGAAAGAAAGATTGGGAGGTCGGGTAAAGAGGGTGTTCAGGGTCAAGAAAGGGGTTATGAGTTAACGTGCTCTTAAATCAATCAGTGGATTTCAACTGTGACCCCCTCTAGTAGCACTGAGAGACCCTTGAATTTGCAGTATGGATTAAAGCTCCAATTTGCTTGCACACACACACACACACACACACACACACACACACACACACACACACACACACACACACACACACACACACACACACACACACACACTCAAAGACTGTGTTCTTACAGTTCACCCACAAAGAGCCTTTGGGCAACAAAGTCAGTCTTTGTCCGTTCCCAAGTCAGACGTCAATGAGAGTTTTCCTTGCGCTGGGGCTGCGTATACGCCCTAACCACACACAACCCCCATGTATATCTACATGTTAGCAACCACCCACACAGACACAGAGCTGGGTGCTACAGAACACATTATTTGATGAAGACAAACAGCACATGCATAACATCCTAAGTCCTCTTCCAGACACACATACACGCAGGCATGCATACAAAAACAGAAGCATGAATGTCAACGCACAAGACCCCTCTGTGCTCATGTGAGTGTATGCGTGTATGTCTGCGTACTTGCACCAAGCAGAGAGCGGTGCAGTGCGAGTGGAGAGCCGTTGCTGGGTAGAGCGGAGGAGCGTGCCTAGCAGGCTGTAGCTGGCTGTCTGCTCTTTGTTCCAATAACCACTAGCCTGTCTGCCACGCTGCTGTCAGATGAGGACAAAGGACCTACTTTAGCCCCAGCAGCACACTTATGACAGGCTCATATTGCAGAAAGAAGTGTTTTATCGCTTATTTGTGGGTCAGTTATGAATGATGAATTATTGTTTGCTACAACAACAACAGGACATTTCCTTTATTGGCAACTTGGTCACCTGCCATGCACTTTTCCCTGTCATGTACAGGTTGAGCCTTTCTTCTGTAGATATGAGCCTGTTTTCCAGTGATAAAACAAAAGTGACATTGCCCAATTCACACATTTTGTGGACTACGCTGTTCATATCAAGAATGAACATGCTTTTTGTTTTGTTTTCCCCACGAATGACTCTATGTTTATTACATTACCTTTGGCCTGTCCTCTGGACACACTTGGATGAAGAGCTTTTGTTGGATTAAAAGACTGAAGGATAGGAGGATGAGAGAAAGAGAGAGATAAAAAACACATCTGTTTTAAACACACACATAAAAACAGTTGTGGAACAAACACACACACACACGCACGCACGCGCACACGCACACGCACACGCACACACACACACACACACACACACACACACACACACACACACACACATTTATGAACATACGGTGTACAACAGTTACAGCTGCATCCTCTGTGGTACAGAACGGGTGACTAGAACTGCACACACACACACACACACACACACACACACACACACACACACACACACACACACACACACACACACACACACACACACACACACACACACACACACACACACACACACACACACACACACACACACACACACACACACACACCAGCTAGCCAGCCAGCCAGCCAGCCAGCCAGCCAGCCAGCCAGCATGGAGTGACTGATTACACTAGTTACCCCTCTGCAAAGAATGTATGCAGACAACAGGCAGTGTCAAAAAAAAACACAGCATCAGAGAGTTTAATAAAAGTTCCTAGTTTTATTGAGTTGCTCATATAAATCAACATAAAAGAGATGGCACCAATCACCCTTTGTTAAAGAGACCTAATCTCATAATGCAATGATAGCAGCAATCCTGTTGAATAACAGCATCACGCCGAATTCCCCCTCGGGGATGAATAAAGCTGTATCTTATCTTATCTTGCAGTATATTAAAACTATAATCCACGTGTAGTATTGTTTGAACGGTAGTAATATACGTGAGTTGAACACTTTTTACGGCAGGGTAAATGAAAAGGCTCGCAGTCCTGTTTATTGTGGACACTGATCAAATGTGTGTAAACTGCAGGGCCCTTACGGTAAAGGAACCTCTGACAGGTGCTTAAACATGTGATCAGTTTCGGACACAACAATAACAGCTGCGCAGAAAACACATACATGCATGAGCACACACACTCACTCTGTGACCACACATGCATAGACACACATACACACTCTGTAAGCCCACACAAACATACTGTACTCGCAGCCACATGCACGATGACACAGATTGGTGGCAGCTGCACGCACGCGCACACGCACGCACACACAAAACACACACAATAACATCCACGGCACACACACACACGCACGCACGCACGCACACACACACACACACACACACACACACACACACACACACACACACACACACACACACACACACACACACACACACACACACACACACACACACACACACACACACACACGTTGTGGCAAAATGATGGAACATATACAGATGTAACTACACACTCCTCACACTGATACTGAGATTAGGCCGTTGATTTTTAATTGGCTTAGCGGCATGTGTTTGTTTGATCCAGGGTATTACTGCCCAATGTGTTTTCTTCCTTTAGTGAGCTGATTAAAATCCCCCCCCTGCCCCTGTCAACATGCTGTTTAATAGATAGAGCTGTTTGATTCACTCTCGCACAGCGCAAAATACAAACACACAACATAATCCCCACCTGCTGATTGGTTAGTGTATGAGCCCTGTCTCCAAAGCAACATGGTACTATGCCGGGTTGTGGCTCCGCCCCATTGAGGAAGGAAGCATGCGTGGAGCTTGTAAACAAACAAATCCAGCATGTGCCGCACCATGTGTTCTGCCAGCTCTGAGCTCTCTCTCTCTCTGATAAACAAGGTGTGTTTTTCTGTGTGTGCCTGTGTGAGATGACCCCACAGATAAGGTGTTATGCTGACAAGCGTTAAAGGCCACCATATAGACACTATAGCTCCCCAGAGACTGTCCTCCTGGGTCCAATAACATGTTGATTAAAGATCACATTTATGATATGGAAATCCTTTTGTCCCCCTCCCCGCCCTTCCCCACCATGTCAAGCCATTACATCTAGATCTGACGCAATTCTCATAGAGGATCTTCAGACAGAAACAAAAGGAGAGAACCAGAGAGGGGAAGGGGATTTGGAATTAAATCAACAGACTACGGGAGAAAAGAGCGAGGGAGATAGTGATAAACAAAATTCTGCAGGTATCTAAAGTAGGTCACTAAGTTACAAAAACACATGCACTGCTGCAGAGTGCAAAAGTCCACAGCAATCGTGTGTCATTACAGGAAACTAGGCTGACTTTGCATCATAACAGTAGTGTCAGTGACCTGTCTCTCAGCATCCCGTACTTTCCAATTCTGGATATTTACTGGATGTCCAGCCCCATGTCCTGTGTGTGTGTTTACATCTATCAGAACAGTTAGTGTTGTTGTCACTTCCGCTGCATGCTGCCTTAAAGGTAACCTAAGTTCAGGACATGAGGTCCTCTGAGTGCCAGCACCAGAGTATTTATCATTGCCAATGGTCACAAGACTCTCCTCTGCTGAATAAAAAACATTGCAGCCGATAAACACATTCATAACTGTGATCAAAATACCCACACAGTGAGCCAAATAACCGGTTGGGCAAGACCTGCAAAGAACCAATTGGATATCTGTTACCAACAGCAACAGCCCATGTTTATGTCTGCCACTGACTGCTCCGGGACTCTGATTGGCTGGAGCCCAGTGAGCGGCCCCTCCCCCTCTTTCCCTTCCCTCCTCTGGTGGTGCCTCCATCCCTACAGATTAAGTAACAACACCAAAACAAAAAGAGCTTATTTCTGTTTTTCATTAATGACTATTGACTATGCACCGACATAAACACTGGGCTTGTTTGGCATTGAGGCGTTGATCTGTGCTCCCTATAGGGGCACAGAAGGTGAGAGAGAGAGGGAGACACACAGAGAGAGAGAGAGAGAGAGAGAGAGAGAGAGAGAGAGAGAGAGAGAGAGAGAGAGAGAGAGAGAGAGAGAGAGAAAGAGAGCGAGAGAGAGAGAGCGAGAGAGAGAGAGAGAGAGTGTGTGTGTGTGTGTGTGTGTGTGTGTGTGAGAGAGAGAGAGAGTGTGTGTGTGTGTGTGTGTGTGTGTGTGTGTGTGTGTGTGTGTGTGTGTGTGTGTGTGTGTGTGTGAGAGAGAGAGAGAGTGGGAGGGGAGATACAAGGGGAGAAATACTGTTGCCATGCACCCTCAGTGTGTTACTGGGGTAAGTCTGATGTGTTGCTATGAAAAAAAGACATGCAAGGAAGAGGAGCAGTTGCATCAGGCTCGTGAAGTCCTTGAAGAACATGTCTCTCTTATTTTGCACCCCGTGCAAAAATGCTAATTTCATCCTCACGTCGTCTCCCTCTGAGAGAAATTTGAAATTGAAATGCTGCACGTTTTACCACAGCTTGAAGGCAATTCATTGTTCTGTCAATGCATAAGAGACGAATTCAAAACTCGACTCAAAACTCCTCTCGGCATTTGTGCTTGTTTACGACAGTGGCTCATTGTTATACTGTAAAATATGTATGCATATAGTCTACATTTATTATCGCAAGTGAATGCCACTGTTCTCCTGTGCAGCAGCAGTCAGCTGAAGTGAAAGTGCATGCACCCTGCTGCTGTTTGGCACGGCAACGTCCTTGCCGTCAGAGTGTCCCTGTCCCCAAGGCTGTTGTGATTCAGTAGCAGATAAGATTAAGACAAGAACACGGTCAGTCAGAACTGGGCTGGCATTATTGCACAATCGATTAGCAGTTCAAGGAGCATGTTTTCAACTCTCATCTCAAATGTTTACGTCACATGAACAAAAAAAGGGACTCTGAAAACATGTTGTTGGCCGTATTCCAACCTTTAGACTTCGCAGCGAGGTTGTCACATTGTTGTTGCCTTATCTAATTCGTATGTCTCCGTGCATGTGGGCGCGTGTGTTTTTCTGTGCATAGATTGACAATATTTTTCCCATGGCTATGTACTCGCCACATACAAATACAAACTTTCTAAGAAGAGTGAGTTGTTTGTTCATGAGCAGGAGGTGTTTATAAGATTGAAGGTACTGCATCATCATCCCCTTAATAGCCCTGACCTCTGAGAGGCCCTGTAATCGAGGGACAGCAGACCGCAAGCAAACACAGCCTTGCACACCCTAAACAGACTCAAAGGGATCCTCGTCTGTTCTCACCCTTCCTTCTCTTCTCTCTCTCTCTCTCTCTCTCTCTCTCTCTCTCTCTCTCATGCTCGCTCAGTCTCACTCCCTCTCTCTCTGTCAAAACAGGTCCTGTTGCTGTCTGATCAGGCTCCCACCGAGGTTTTTAATTAACATGTGTGCTGGGAGGAGTACCCAAGCACAGAGTGAGACAGACTGCCGGTCACGCTGTTTACACTGTACCGCCAAACACACTCCTCATGCTAGCTGTCTGTGTTCTCTCTCTCTCTCTCTCTCTCTCTCTCTCTCTCTCTCTCTCTCTCTCTCTCTGTCACCTTTCCACCAATTAAATGGTGCAGCACAGTCAGCAACTTGTACATGAGTACAAAGAGATATTATTTTACTGCTTAACCACATAAACCCATATACAGTATATACTTAGTTTACCGGGGTCCTCCCTATACTTGGTCCCTTCCTCTTTTCCCTCTACACCACATCTCTTCGGTGTGTGTTTGTGTGTGTGTGTGTGCATGCCTCCGTGCATGCGGGCGTGCATGCATGCGTGAATACGTGCATGCATGCATGAATACGTGTGTGTGTGTGTGTGTGTGTGTGTGTGTGTGTGTGTGTGTGTGTGTGTGTGTGTGTGTGTGTGTGTGTGTGTGTGTGTGTGTGTGTGCACTGACATGCATATGGGTCAGAGGACAATAAGGTGAAGGTGGGATATGGACCTGCCTTGGTTGAGAGGTGGGGTTGGGGTAAACCGTGGCTGCATTTGAACCTTGGTTCGGGGAAGGGGTGTGCACTACTGTGTAGGGGTGTCAGGTTAGGTGTACGGTTACTGTGCTGTATGCTACTCTACGGTGTGAAGCAAATAAAGGGTGAGCCAGGTCCACCAGGAGTTTAATGCCAAACACATTCTGCTGTTGCAGATCAAATGGAGCTGTGTGCTCTGCTCGGGCCTGTCTCTTTATGTAAGCAGCAATGGGACGAGAGTGGAGGCGCGGTGGGTGAACTGAAATAGCCCTCAGAAGTCAGAGTCTCCACCAGCCGCCTGGTATGGGAACACTGCATGGCACAAGGAGGGGTGGAGAAGTAGATAGTGTAGGGGGGAATGTAGAGAGAAAGTGCAGAAGCAGGGTCATATAGTGACAAGGTGTGCAATCCAGGTCCGAAGTTTACTGATATAATGGTGGCACGCAAAGGTTTTAATGAAATGGCATTTAATGAATGTGCATTCCAGTGACATTCCTCTGTGGGCAATGATGAGGATCTGTATATAGTTGGTGACTACACAGGAGAAAGATTGTTTCTGATATGCAATAAGTGGCATGGAATGTGTTCATATACATGGTCGTGCAAACAGCTTACCACTGCCCCACCCCTCTGTCTCCACTCTCTGCATTCTATTCATGCTTGCCACTTTATCATAGAGGACGGTCTAGCTTGGGTGGGGGAATGCTAAGTGATTTGCCAAATATGGGGTGCAGCCTCTAACCTCGGAGGGCCTGACACATCGCTGGCATAGCTTATCCTTCTGAAGGCACATGTCCTTAAAGCCTCGCCAGGAATCCAGGCAGGAAGGCATGGCCATAGAAGCACAATGTGGGCAGCATGTGAGGCACGAAGTGCACCTACACACAAGACACAGACACATATTATGCATACACATGCACACAGATACAAATGGATAGTGGCAGGCTCTTGGCATTCATATATGAACTTAATGGACTTTTGTCTTTTTTGTTTAGGCATGCAGATGTAGACAACATTCAGGATGACAGGATGATTCAGAGATAGATGACAGGGAGAACACAAGCTGAAGAAAAACAAGAACAGGGGAGTGCAGGGTTTGAATGCCATCAGTACTAAATGCCACAGCACTGACAGGAAACACTATTTCTGGATAAACACTAAACGGTCTATTTTTAGAGGACAATTGTACTGTGCCTCACAAAGATGTCTCAACAAACACTCAGGTACTTATCATTGTGGCCGAGGTTTACACCACACACACACACACACACACACACACACACACACACACACACACACACACACACACACACACACACACACACACGCATACACGCACACACACACTCAGACAAGGGGTTTCTGCATGGCATATATTCATCAGGAGTGTTGCAAAAGTAATGCAACTCAATGGAGAGTTGTGTTACTTTTGCATAATGGTATACAGTACAGCTTTTATGCAATGTGCAGTTGTACACATTTCTGTTGTATTATACTTTATATATATATATATATATATATATTTATTTATTTTCTTTAGGGGGTTATCTGTCAGAGCTGTTGACCCTCCCAGTGTATGAAATGCACTGTATAAATAACATTGAGATGTCCATAACTTGTTTACTGTCTTGTGTTTTACTGTCTTCATTTGATTTATTCAACCATGTTAGTTGTTTGTGACTACATTCATTTCATGTGAAAAGTACCATGAGTAAGGGATCAAATCAAGTGAAACATGACACTAAGTGGTCTAAGTTTAGTTGTCTGAGGTTATGTTAGGTTGCTGCTATTAGGCTGCTTAGCTGCTATTACCCTAATGCAACCCTAAACCAATGTTTACTGGCACGTAAACACTCATTTGAAAATGTTAACTATATACTGCCCACATTGTGTCGACACAATAACTCCCGTATTGAAAGACATGCTACAATTCAAGCTATTGAATTTGAAACAATGCCCTAAAGTCCTTGGCTTTGACCGATGAACTAGAGATGTATCTCACATTAACAGAAGCTAACACTGTGCCATGACCTCATCTGCAGCGACCTGCAGTATGTCATTCTAACCCCCCAGGGACACAACGAATATCTAACTGCAGGTCAGGTGTGTGTGTGTGTGTGTGTGTGTGTGTGTGTGTGTGTGTGTGTGTGTGTGTGTGTGTGTGTGTGTGTGTGTGTGTGTGTGTGTGTGTGTGTGTGTGTGTGTGCAACCTGGACACCCTCCAATTGGCTCACACACAGCTGTTTTAGTGGGTCTGATTACAGGTTCTCTAGATATGGAGTCATGACCATTTAGGGTCAGGTGATCTCAACTCTACCTGCACGCTGTGGTCACCCCCAATGCACAGGTGTTTGGTTGTGTGCAAACCTCAGCCCCAGTTACAACTACCTCATCCATAACCACGACCGCACGAAAAGAGACAGGTCCCGCTGACAGATTGATGTATGATTGATGACACCTGAAAGACACCTCAGCGTACAACCTGTGTTGTTGTCTTAAGAGTCACCTTGGCCACCACACGTGAGAAATCCCCCGCACCAGAAATCCCTGAGACCTTGCGAGAGTTGCTTACTCTGCTGCTTTCGACACCTGGCCTCTCGGGGTGTGAGCTCACTGTAAGCTGAGCAGCAGGCCTACAAGTGGGGTCCAGCTCTGCTCCTCTCATCTCATCTCTCCAGTGAGTGACACATACTTAGATTAGAGATACCCAACACCGGTCATCAATCTATGTACAGTATCTCTCTCTCTCTCTCTCTCTCTCTCACTCTCTGCAGCAGCCTGCCTGAGCCCTGAGCCAGCTGGATCATGAGATCATGGTACCAATCTGGCCATGTGAGAGCAAGAAGGGAGTGGACGAGCGGGGAGGGAGGGGGGTGATGGCTCAGTGTGTCATCTCATCTTTCTTTGATTACAGTAAGTGAGGGAGAGAGGGGAATGGAAGGAAAGAACCACAGTTCCCAATGATAATAATGGCTCTGGGAAGGGCAGCCTATTGCTCTATCTGAACCTAGAAGGCATTTAGAGCATTTGCAGTTGAGCTATGAGTCTGGGAATCCTTGGGAATCTCCCATAGCAGGTCTGTAAATGGAAGCATGTGAGAGGCAAACAGCACTAGCTTACATACTTGAAGAGTAGTCATTAGATTTTAGGTTTTAAAATGGACATCAAAAATAAAAAAAAGTTGTGACATCTTTCATACACAGTAAACTATACAGCAGGTGTTGTGGCCTAAAATGAAGCAGAAAAAACGAATTGGTTTTGACCTTTTGGTACTATACTTTTCCCAGTAACGTATACTGTCACATGCTGGGGAATCTGACTACAAGTTCCAGACAGGAAAGAGAAAACAAAACAAAGTCTGGGAAGGTCAATTAAGTATGCTACTGTCTGATGTTTATGTATTCTAGTTTGTTTACAAGCAGACAAAATAAAAGGTTTCCCTTTACAGAGCACGCAACTGTCTCTTTTTCTCTGTCTCTCTCTCTCCTTGCCCCCCCCCCCCCCCCCCTCCTCCCTCTCTCTTCCTAGATTATACTTTTCTCTTTGTCTTATCATAGGCCTGCCCCCCCCCCCCTCTCTCCTTTTCTCTTTTTCTCTTTCTAGATTAGACTTTTCTCTTTGTCTTGGTGTATCATAGGCTTGTATCTCTGGCTCAGAGCTCACATATATAGACAGCTAGTCTTTCTGTCTCGGACTGTCTGTAGCTCCGGGCTTTGGCACAAGGAGACACAAGGAGAACGTTTGTATAAACACACGGAAGCAGCAGTGGCAGCAGCAGAGCAGTGAACCTTCTCCAGCTGTATATGGTTTGTTCACTGTTGGCCCCCATGCACCTGCAGCACACACATGACAGGAAAAACAGAAGTGTTGTTTTTCAGTGTTGCAGAAACCTTAAGTGGGTTGCTGCAATAGCAAAAGGTGGTATTAAGTGGTGTGTGTGTGTGTGTGTGTGTGTGTGTGTGTGTGTGTGTGTGTGTGTGTGTGTGTGTGTGTGTGTGTGTGTGTGTGTGTGTGTGTGTGTGTGTGTGTGTGTGTGTGTGCGCGTGTGCGTGCGTGTGTGTGTGTGTGTGTGTATACGCTTGCATGCAGCCACGCACACACTCACATGTTGTGCATAAATACATTAAGGAAACACATTGCACCATGGTTTTCCTTTATGCAAGTGCATCATGTGACTATTATTATCATAGATTATCTTGTGTTAATGTGTTTTCCTTGCTGTGCCTGAATCGCCCTGTTTTTATGCAGCACAAAGGAGAATATGATACAGTATATCAGTAGGGATCAATCAATATAGCGATTATAAAAAGTAGGTCAAGGATTTGGCAAACAATTAACTACTAACTATTAAACATGGCCATTCTGTTTACCCAAAATTCAATATTGGTATTTTTAAGAGAAAGAGATACATCTTATCTGGGGCATGACTGAAATGTCAAATAAAATGGGTCATGATTTTAATACTGGCCTTTTCTGGGTGGTATAAAGAAGAAGCTAAAATTGCCTGACAAAGATTTGACCTGCAAAGATACATTTCATAGTAGCATTGTGTTTTCTGTTGTTCATCCGTGTAAAGTAGTTTACAGCTGGACCATAAGAAAGATATATATACTGTAATGTTCAGGACACTTTATAAAGATGTTTCAACTTTGATGGGTCATTTTTGGAAGGTATTTTGATAGGCAATCTTTTTTGTTGTATTATTTTACTGCTGGTTTAAAGGGCCTTAACACTACTACTACTACAGTACCAAGAAATGACAGACAGGCTGTTGAGAATCCCATTTTTTTCTGTATTTTTGTCAGTTAAATGCCAATCTACAGTATTTCTGAAAACATTAGAAGCTAAATGACTTGCGTTCTATAGAGCGAAACTTTGAGAAGCAGCAGTTTGCCTGACAGTGCAGGGATTAATGGACAAGGAAAGTCCCTTTGAAAAGACTTGCATCTTCATAGTTCATTCTGACAAAGCAAGTTTCCTTTATTCTTAGAAGACTGAGAAATTAACCGAGAGAGGTTAGTATGCGGTTGTGCCTATGTGGATTTGCGAGCATGTCAGCATGTGTATACCTGTGTCTATAACATACAGTAGACAGTCTGGACAGACAGTGGTTGGATGAACTTTGAGGCTGTTGCAGGGAAAGGTGAGGCGAGTTCCTCTCTCCAATCTCTTTGATGTGGGCCACTATTTACCGTCAGTTTTAACTCACACTCTACCACAACACACACACACACACACACACACACACACACACACACACACACACACACACACACACACACACACACACACACACACACACACACACACACACACACACACACACACACACACACACACAGCATGATTGAGAATGGACTTGAACTAGACCTGAGTTATAGCAGAAATGGGGTCAGGAGAGTGGGTGAGTGTGTGTGTGTGTGTGTGTGTGTGTGTGTGTGTGTGTGTGTGTGTGTGTGTGTGTGTGTGTGTGTGTGTGTGTGTGTGTGTGTGTGTGTGTGTGTGTGTGTGTGTACAAGAACTGAACAAAGAAATAATGAACATGCAGAGTTTTAGTTAGCCAATGGTGTCTTTGTTCATGCAATATATTTGGCAGCTACTACAGGGTTTTTGAAACTAACATTACACCATAAATATCTGCAAACCAAGTGTGCAATGCAGTTTCCCAACAATGCATCTGTGGTAGGTAATAATCAAACTCTGCACGCTGAAGCAGTGCATAATTGTGTTAACATTTCCTAACAGAATGCAGCCTCCCTTTTCCACTTGGATGCACAAACTGAAGCCAGCCACACTCCCCACTGACACAGATACCTCTCTCTAGTCCCCGCTGACACTGCAGAAGCTGTGTGGACTGAAAACAAAAGAGAACTCTCACTCAGGCAGGCCCCCAGCCTCCCAGTCCCCCACCCGACCTCCCCCGGTCTTGGCTCTAGCGGTTGTGCAAGCTGTCGCATAAGGCAGCTGGTGTATGGGCGGTAAAAGGTCAGTGCCTGGAAAGAGCCCACGTCACAACTAGCAATGTTGCAACTGCTCTGTTTTCCCTTTTTTTCTCCCCTTGAACATCTCCCTTTCAATCACCCGCCCTGGCCGGCCATTCAGTCTGTCACCCACATTTTTTTCCTGGCACTGATGACGTGCAGGCCTGACTACAGTGAGGGTAGTTTTTTTTGCGTTTCCATTTCCTGCCAGCTTCTGCCATCTAATCAGCTACCACGCTGCAGTAGCTTCCTCAGTTGCATTTCAGCTAATCTTCTTACGTTAAATGAAAGCATGCTGCAAGGCTAAAGCAATCAACCAGGAATGCACAGAGGAAATAACTTTTCTGACAACAGAGAATTGAAGTGTAATAAAGAATATTTATTCACAAAATATGGAAACATGTATACAGTTAAAAACATGATATGGCATTGTTTTCTCTGTATATATCTGAAAGAAAAATCATAGTCCAAAAAAGAAAAATGCTTCTCAAGTCCTTTCACAGGTGTAGAAACATCACTTTATTGCAACCCATTGTTTCTGGTTATTCCAAGTACTTCCTGTTAATACAGGAAATGTTTCAAGAAAAGTGAAGTCCAACTCCCTCGGGAGGTTCAACTTGTCAAGTCTTTCGTAGTATAAACTCCAATTCAGCTTGCACACTTTCAGAAGTCCATTTCCTGCTTGGCCTCTCTCCTTTTCCAGTTGGCCCTATTGCCTTTGTTTTAGGACAAAAAAACACCTTGTGCCTCATTGTCCATCATTCATCTCATCTCCTCATCAGTGTCCATCAGGCCTTTAGCCCTGAAAGTGGGCTCAGTCCACGTACACCTGACCCAGTCCACACTTGACCTCTGAACTTCAACCCATCCAGGGTAATCCAGAACCAACGTGCTGACCCAGAATGCACCGGGAGGCAGGAGGAGCGACAGCCTCCTAATCCAAGAAAGGTAGTTGCAAGGCTTCAAAGCCCCCCAAAGTAAGGCTCCGCTCTGCTACTTTCATCATTATCATCATGTGAGTGTTTTGGGGCTTCAGCGCTCTGGGAGAGTGATGGTGGGCACCCAGTCATACATGCTGCGGCTCTCTTCACAGAACAGGCCAAGCTTGTCCAGGGCTGGGTCCTTCCATGGGTCTGCACTGGGGCTCTGTGTGAAGAAATGAGTCAAAAGCATTAGATACAGAGCAAACCAGACAGAACGTGCAGAAATGTGCAGACAGGGAGGACTCAGAGAGCATGCGGTATTTGTCTAGTAGTGCTGACTGTGTGACTCGTGACTGACTCACAGGACATACCGTGACTAGAATGCAGTGTGCGTCCTTGGGCTCCCCCGTCTCGTCTGCGCCCACGAGATCGGCCAGGCGCCCGATGTCGTTGACGCGCACCACGTTGATGTCGTTGTCAAAGCAGAACGCCTGGATGAGGGTGAAGTGGATCTGGAGAGCAATGTCACACTCGTACTCCTCGTCTGTGGCGAGGATGCAGAATGCCACGCTATCTGGGTCACTGCAAAGACAAATGAACAAAGACCATGAGAAGATGTTCTGCTAGATACGGCATATTTAATATACTTTTTTAAATGTTTGTTTAGATATTATTCAAACATGACATGAATTACAATACTTACACATTCATAACTTTAGCGGACTCGTACACGCCAACCGTCAGGTAGGCTTGTTTCTTTGCAGCGACCAGCAGCTCTTCCAGAGCTGTACCGGCGTTGTGCATCCTGAGGGGAACATAGAAATACAGCCTGTCAGTACAGTCTAAAATTGTTCAAAATGATGCATGCAATGCATTGAACCTTTTTTTGAACGGCTGCAAAAAACAACTATTGTCCGCATATTTACCTGCTATCAGCATTGTCCATTGTGTTTTCTTGTCCACGGATCTCTTCCAGAGTCATGATTATAATCCAACAAGAGCGAAGGGTTTTTGTCTGTGATGATTCGAATAATCTTGCGTTGTTCTCTGTATAGAAGCTTGTGATATTCTGAGCTCTGAATAGGCTGCGGACGCTTTTATAGGCGGACTGTAAGCCTCGTTCCCAGCCTTACTCATCTGGGTGGACTCACTGTGGGGTTTCTCGGCAATAGGGCGGCCCTTCGCCTCGCTGCCTTCCGTGATTGGCTTAGAACAGCCGAGGTGACGAAAGCAAAAGTCCCTGCGACCCGAGGCCGTTCTATTGCAGTGTTGCCATGTCCACTTATTATAAGCGACTTTGGGCTTGTTTTTCTGTGTAGTTGCTTGAAAATATTGGCAGACTAGTTGCGGGTTACGTTTTTTTGTTGGAGCTTGCTTATTTATGCTTGCTTCCAAAATAAAATATTATTATTTAAACCAGTGGTTCTATTTTCATGAAAACGTTTTGTCAGGGAGCATTTGTGTTGTTAGAATGTTTATAAAAGATATTCCAAATATTCCACATTTTATTTCAAGATTTTTTGAAAATAGCAGATCTACAAGCTCACAACACGTCACATTGTAGATTGGCTATTTTCAAATAGCCGACGCATATAGGTTTAAAGTGCACTGCTCATGTGTCCTAAATTGCTTCTTTTGGGCTTGTTTTCCTTGACCTGGTTGCTTGTTTCTCTCGCAAAACCTGGCAACGCTCCATTCTACAACGGAGCGCCTGTTGACAACCCCACGTGGGACAGGATTATTACACCGTTTCAAGAAATCCCCCCGCCCCCACCCCATTCTCACTACTTGCCCTGTTGTGGACAACATCCAACACCACCGTCCATAATGTACATTGTACATACAACATTAAGCTATGGATCTCAGACTCTAGAGGCTGCGTTTCCCATCAAAAGGGTTTACTAGGTAGCCAGTGCCTACATATTCCACTTATCCAATGCTCACTGAACACAGCAGGTTGATGCCCACCTGCCCGCTGTGTGCTACTGTTATATAATTGTTATGCACTTCTCACACACACACACACACACACACACGCACACACGCACACACTGCGGGACATGTGGTGTTTTCTCATGGCTATATAAGACAACTCAGATAGAATACTTAAGACAGAATGTTCATTTATCTTAAACTAGCTGCTGGAACAGGCAGCTCATTAAAGAATCAAATCAATTGGTGTGCATAATTACGCACAGCATGTGGGGTCACCTGCCGAAAAGGAAGGTGTTTAATGTAAACACATTAAAGAAGGCACTACATAATTGGCGCAGCAGCAGCACCCTGACCCTGGCACCGTGCGTGGCACGTGTCGCTTTTCATGAGGGGTCCGCATCTGTCATGCATCTGCCGGAGGCCCCTCATTGACATGATAAGAACTGTGGCGACACACACACACACACACACACACACACAAACACACACACACACACACACACACACACACACACACACACACACACACACACACACACACACACACACACACACACACACACACACACACACACACACACACACACACACGTTAGTCGTCGCCCCCCCCCCCCCGGGTCATAAAACAACCAGGGGAGGCAGGTGGGGCACGAGTCTATTGTTATGACAAGAGTGGCTGTTGTCTTGGCAGTGGGTCGCCACGCGCCAAGACCCCCTGACCACCATTATGCAAAGGCTTCCTTTTCAGTGGACGGGCTCAAGCTGTTCTGGTCACTTTGACCAATTATTCATGAATAAAAGATCGTGTTGAGGTTGAAACAGGCTTGTTTCTCTGCACAACTCTGGGAAATATTGTTTCTCGAACAAAATTCACCAATTTTGTTGTTGAAAGATGCAAATAAAGGGGAAAAAATAAGTGGGAGAGTGTAATACTATTGTCCAATTAATGCACTTTGTGGAGTAGCATGCTAGATTAAATGAGCTGCTAGACCCTAGACCTGGAGAGAGAAAAAAATGGTCCTTGTTTTAAATATTTACAGAGTCATGCCTAACCTTTAGAAACCACAATAATATGTAGCATATTATTCATGTGCAAGTGGATTTGTTTCTCTGATTACCTAACAAACCATACGTTGACAGACTTGACACCCAGCAGCCTAGTGCAAAATTCCACTGAGCGCACGGCATCCAGTGTTGCCATGTCGGCTTATTATAAGCGACTTTGGGTTTCTTTTTCTGTAAAGTTCCTTTTAAAAATTGGTAGTTGCGGTTTTTGGGGCTTGTTTCTAGTGTACTTGCTCATTTAGGCTTGCTTCCAAAAAAATGTCATTATTTTTTAAACCAGTGGTTCTCAAATATTTTCATAAATGTTTTGTGCTAGGGAGCATTTGTGTTAGTGTTTCAAAAATATTCCAAATATTCCACATTTTATTTCAAGGGTTTTTGAAAATAGCAGATCTACAAGCTCACCACGCAACGCAATGCGATGCATTGTGAGCTTGGAGATTAGGCTATTTTCAAATATCCGAAACATATTAGGTTTTAAGTGCTCATGTGTCATTTGTTGCTTCTCTTGGGCTTGTTTTACTAGACCTGGTTGCTTTTTTTCCTCTCACAAAATATGGCAACACTGACTGTATCGGCCTTTGAGCTTGAAATGTAAGCTGTTATCGCCACCTGGTGGTGATATGATCGACCTTTCCTCTACACAAAACGTCCCAAAAGGTCTCAACGTACAATAAGCCATGAGTCACAACAACAATGCCACCACGCACGTGTGAGTCATCATCCCAAATAGGCAGTGATTGAGCTGTTGTTCCCCAAAACAAGCTGACGATACGTCTAAATCTGACACATTATTGATTTTCCTGCTGGTTTAATCTAGTATTAAATAGGAATATAATCAGGAGGACAACACACAATGAACACGCAGCAGACTCTCCCAGTATAAATAAATTGCTGTTTTTCAAACACTGCAAAATTAAATCCTATCCTGTCCTGATAAAAGCATAGGCCTATATTTAGGGTCAAACAGAGACTTTCAAGACTCATGCAAGCCTCAGGTCCTATGTTGATCCCAATGGTATGCTGTCATAGCTACTGGGTTATCTCCTAAGAGGGGCTGTTGTGAATACCCATAACACTATTTGTTATACTTGTTGGCTAAATAAGATAGGCTAGGTTACTTATTGGTATTTTTTTTTATCAGGAATGTACTGTTGGAGGTAGTTATATTGATGTAATCATGCAACAGAATTACAGACTGAAAGGATGTCCATGAACATATTTGAGACATAAATATTGCCAATAACTCTTACTTCAGGTTCAAGGCAACACCTGAAGTCTTGCTTGACAAACACCTACTTTGTCTTGAAACATTGCACACAGTCACACAGTGTCAAACAAAATAAGTACTGGTTATCTTGATATATAAAAAGATTTTATTAGAGATGGACATACATGTATAATACATACATAAACAATTCAAATGTACACATTATCACCAATCTTTTGAGTTTAATTACATTCTATTCTTGATCCATGGCAAACATCAGTGCATTTTACCTTAATCTTTAACATGTTAAACATTTAAACTCCCACTGACAGTCTATCATAACAAAAAGCAGTTCCAATACCATTCCATTTATGACTGATAAGAAATCCACAATAAACTAAAGCCTCATTGGGAAAACAGGTAATTACATTTTACTGCAAGTCTGCAACAAAGATTACAGAGTAAATATTAGAACCCCCATTCCATGCCACAAAAGGTCTTGAGGTAATTTGGACAAGTTTGTTCAAAGTTGAGAAGAGTTTCATGAAGATGTGAGAAAAGTGATAATGAGGGTAGGTTTGGGGTCTGTCTACAATGGCACAGTCAACAAAGTCCATGACAAAGTGCGTAATTTTCTATTATTCAGACAGACCTACCATATTTCCGTTTGCTTGATTTACTGTACAACATAAAAGGCAAAATAATCAAAAAAATAAAAAAGGAGCATGAATACCCTTGTTACAAGGGAAGTACTAAAAAAAACTTTACAAGTTATCTAAAATGGCCAAATGTCCTGCAATGGCTAAAGCAGTACAGCAGTCAAACCACTTTAATAAAGCATCATGGGAACAAAGCAGCCTATATTGCACTCTACTATGCTATGGATGCTGTTAGCTGGCTGGCTGTGCAAACTATTGAGGCTATTATGTGTTTCATTGTACAACCCTTTCACTCAACGAAAATTATGTATTTTCAGTTGAGAATACGTAATTTCTTTCTAAAGACACTTGTCAAAGGGGTTGTGCGACAAAGTATAAATAAAGCCTTCGACTACCTTTTTCAGAATCATTCACTACGAGAGTAAGGTAATTCTTCATGAAGGTACAGTAACATCTACACCAGCTGGAGACAAGATACAAAGATGGTTCAAGAATGAAGCAAAGATCTCCCTGGGATTTTGCAATATTGTAGTGCTGAGGCACCATCTAGGCAATTACTTCTACTGAAGTAATCTATAGTGGACTGAGTAAGGGAAATTTCTAATGGTGATGCTTTGCACATTTTTATGGTTATGCAGCACCAAAGTTTAAGAATCCTCAGTTCTTAGGTAATGTGTGATACATAATGATTCACTTCCTTGCATCTCTGCAGTGTCCCACAGCCAGTTAACAATGTCTAAACATGGAAATAGTCTAAATCCTTTATAATCACTGGACATGATAATTAGTACAAAGTGCTCACAGAGGAACAGTAGTAAGTTCAAAGACTGACAGGGGACAGTAGGGACAGAGGGACAAATTAACCTCAAAGATTCCTTTTTTCCTTTTCCTCCTTTTAAGAGACCTCTAGCACCTGAAAACAAAACAAAAATATATGGCTCCCTCTGCTGGTTCTATCCAGCTACTACATCTCATCCGATCGATGTTGCTGTAATATGACAGACGTCGATTGCAGCTCGATCCAGTTCTCCTTGGATCCCGGGACCTCGTACGTCACAGAGGCCACCACGGCGTCTATGGATCCCTCTGCCGTAGACTCTACTCCGCCGCCCGAGTCCGGCTTCACCTCGCCTGCCTGAGTGGCCTGACCAGAAGGGTAGTCTGCGGAGGAGTTGCTGTTGACACCAGTCTCGGAGTCGGGCTGTTCCACCCGCTGGAAGTCTGGGGTGTGGTTCTTCTGACCGACGGCAAAGATGGCCTTGACATTCTCCACCTCTGCCGGCGGCACCAGGAGGAGCTCTTCTTCCTCAGAGTCGACATAGGACAAAGCGTCTGTACTCTCCTGGGGCACCGAACGCAAGGTTCTGGACATGACTGCAAAGGTGGAGTACAGAGGTTGCCATATAATTACAGCAGGAAAGTTTGTTTCCATAATAAGACATTTAGAGCAAGTCAGTCATTTGACTGACTCAATAGTTTGACAGTTAAATAGATCCACCATGTTATTTGATCAATGACAGAGTAGTTACATACTATGCTTTAAAAACCTTCTATAATTTGTTTTCATTTTATGTCAACCAGTTTGTAAAAGTAGGAGTTACTGTATTTCAAATATTTCATTTTGGAATGAAGCTTTTCATTACGCTTAATCCAAGACTACATATTCAGATCATTGAAGTAGAAGAAGAGATCTTTTTCAGTCTCAAAGAGACATATTCAATCATGAAATTACTTATCTGGAAAGGAATTTCTACATACACGGCTATGTGAATTTATGGTGCTATGCTGTCATAGTTCTCCGCCTTCAATTCCCTGCCTTTCTACACAGTACATGCTGCATATATACACTCAATAAAGGGAACAGTTCTGCTAAATCAATGTAGAAGATGAAATAAAATAAATCAGAAACAGAATCTAATGTTGTGATAACAAAATACATTATTCTCATGTGGAATAAACTTACTTGAAGAGGGTGTGTAGAGCTCTTTCTGTCCTGTACTTCTGCTGCCGAACGGGTTGACTGAAGGGAAGATAATGAGGCAGAAAGACAGGAGGAAAACCTGCAAGAACAAATGGAAGGGAAAGTGAGAATACAGGGTATCTGCAAATGTAAGACCTTTTAATACCAATGAGTGGACATTTAACATAAAAAGAAAAAAAAGTTTATGCCAGTTCAAGATTAATGCTGTTTTGCTTGTGTAAAAAAACATGAATACAAAGCAAGCCCGAAAGACTTATTATTAAAACTTTAACCGAAGAGATTTCATATTATGCGAGTCACATAATGTATTGATTTGAGATACATACTGTATCTCTCTTTTTTTAAATAATGGTGCTATCAGCCGTCCAAATGGAGGGGTGGAATTTACCAGATCCTTTCCTTGTCTCTCCATTCTCACTGCTTTTTTGTCTTTTTCTTGCCCGTCTTCTCAGAATCACATGAAGTGGTTTTCCTTGAATACATTTATCGTTTACCTCTTATATTTCTGTAATTATGAACAAGCTACACTTCATGCACCATCTACTCATCTCTTCCTCCACTGTCATACTGTTAAAATCTAATAGAAACAATATATATTTCTACTGGTACAAGCTAAGAGTTGATTATAACAATAGAGGATTCATGATATTGCTGTTCTCCTAACTACTTGATTAACAAGTTAAATGGATCTGGAACACTAGCTTTACATTCGGGCTGTTAGCCACTTACTTGATATATTTTCAACTGTCAAACCTCTCAACTATCTTACTCGCCTGTCTGCCAGACACAGTTAGCACTTGTGAAGGCAACAACAGAGGAGAGAGCGCTTGTTTTTCTGGTGGGTCGCGCAATGCGAGTAGAAAGGCAATTAGTGCATTTGACCATCAGTGATTGACAAAAAGGGGATATTATATAGCTTGTTCTTCTCTTACCATAACACAAGTACTGGTGGTGGTGTTCTTCAAGGTGGACATCTTTACAATGGCCTGCAGCTTCCTCAGTTGCTCTGCCAATGACCTAAAATAGCCACATAAAGGAAGGATGACACATGTCACTTAAGACAGATTAAAATTCCAGTATATTTCAGGCATGTTTATGAATACGATTGCAGATGTCATCTTTAAGAGTCACCACCTTACATTTTGTCTTTTTCGAGCTGTTGGACTTTCTTTTGTAGCTCCTGGTTGTGTGCTGTGCAGATGGCAACTCTGAGGAAGGGAACATTATCATGTAAGGCATGTTTTATCCAAATGCTGTGGCACATATTGCAGCTATAAAGTATATAATAGTAAAAAAGAAAACATACTCGACATCATTAGTTATAATTTCATATTTAAAGTGATCCAGGACAGCAAGAATTACTGAACTCCTTTGCAATTCATGTGTATATGGTTTACGTGTAGAACAAAGCTGTAACTAAATAAAGCATCCACAGATTTAAGCTTTGTTTAACCTGCTGTGCTCATCAGTGGACTCTGTTTAAATGAGATAACTCCAATATAATGCCTACATTTCTTTTTCAAAACATGCTTAATTCATTGTCTGCTCACCTGTTTTCCAGTCCATCAACGTACACCTTCTTCTTCTTGCGGCTCTCCTGAGCAGATTGTTTGTTGCGGATTTTCCTTCTCACCCTCTTCAAGGTCCTTTCCTCGGCCTGTGACAGAGAGAGAGGGAGAAGTCATCAGACTCTTGAGAGGGCTCAAGTGTGCAATATGCAGTCCTAAGCAGCAGCTGGGTCTTGCATTATGTGCTACTTCTAGAATGGCAAGGTGGGGTTAAGAAACAGAGGCTCTACTATCCTGCCAAAAGAATAAGCATATTCCATTGTTATCCTCATTTGTATGAGGACATTGTAAATTATACCATTTACAATATGATAATTACATTATTATATTAATCCAATTTTTAATATTAAAAATATATATAAACCATTAGAATGAATTAGGCTATTGTGCTGTATTATGCCCCAGTATTACCTTTGTGAGAGGCATGTCAGAGGGAATGCTTGCTCCCTCTTTGGCCAGAAGACGTTTCTCCTCATCAGTGAGCACAAGCTCTTTGAATTGGAACTGGAAGGAGAAAAGACAAGATTTTTAGCAGTTATTCAGCAGAACATATTTTTGTCATTAAATAGATCAAATAAGTGCGGGACTGTAATGCTTGTATATAAGTGAAACCCATCCATTAAAAATAGACTCATTGTCACCTACGTTTTAATAGAAAAATGCATACAATCAGTATGCATTTACTATATACACATTGACTATAATTCTTCTCATTAATAGTTAATTCTGTTTAATATTATATACTAAACAGAATATGTTCGAGGTTTCATAACTTCCTGAATGTTGTCAACAATGTCTCTTGTCTGGTCACGTTAATGTGGAATAATATTGATGAGGGAGTGAAAACTGACCTGTTTGCTGTCCAGTGTGGAATCCTGGCCCTCTATGGCCATAGTGCAGGGCAGCTCACAGTCACTGGCGGAGTCCTGTTCCATTACTTCACTTTCCAGATCATCTGAAATAGAAAGACCACAAAATGCTCATTTAAAAAATACCCTACTCTATACCAAAATACCATTGTAATGTGAGAAGTATGCAATGCCCCATCAAGTAGATCGTTCAGTTTGTTTGAAACAGACAAAAACTGCCATTCTGCAGATTCAACGTTTAGACTTTTTTAACTTGTAATGAGAAATGGGTTATTGACAGGCACAAATGACTCCATGAAATGATGAGCGTCATCTTGTATTAGGTCACCATACATACCCAAATCAATGAAAACATCCATGTCTGGCTTCTCTGCTCTCACACTCTGGAGGACATCCAGGTCCACGCCTCTGCCTTGCAGCAGAGAGTAGCTGTGGTCTGTCTGAACAGCAAGGCATTCTGGGCTCTCCACTTGGGGCTCTCCTAGTGCCATGGCAGGTTCAGAGGGCACCGGGCTCGACACAGGGTCGGTGTCGCTCCCTTGAGGACTGGAGCAGCCCAGGGGGTTGATAGTTCCCATTCTGCCGCTGGTGCTGCTGTCGTCGGAAATGCCGCTGTCACTGCCCAGGGGAGAGTGGGAGGGGCAGATAGCAGTCATGCTGTCCTCTCCCTCCAGCAAGCTGGATAGAAAGTCCTCTGTATCCATACCTGTCAGAATCTAGGAACACGGTCATATTGTTACAGCCATCTGAGAGCCAACACTAATAGCCACAGACCCACGACAAATAGGATATTTAGTCTGGTTTCATTTCACATCTACAAAGGCTAGTTTAAACGTTTGTCCACAATATTCAGGAGTTCTGTTCGGCAATTAAACCAGTCCCCATTCTTAAAAGATCAACATCTTGGTTCCTATAGGTTTGTCCACATAACATTTTCAAAAACAATGGAGGAATTGGATATGGCAGTGTCTGGTTTTCCAGTTCTGTGTGACAGGGTTAGGGTATTTTTCTTTTGTTACCATGATAATTCAGTTTAGAGCTGGTGTAAATCCTAAACACAAACACAGAGCTCTTAGTCAGCCTAAAAGATGAAAATGCCCACAAACGACAATTATGAGATAGCGACAGTAGCTGTCACTACATGAGCGAACATTGAGTCTTGTCATTAAACTTGGCAAAGATGGCATGCATGACCATATAAAGCAGTGAGACAAACGCTGTCTTATCAGAGCTGAGAGAGCTCTTATTCTAAATGGCTGTGCTGTCCACACCAAGCACTAGAACTATAAATATGTTGTTTTTAAAAAAAAACATTCTAACTCAAGTGGATGGCGGAGTCCACATGACAGTGGTGAACAATATAATTATAGTACTTAGCGTGGACAGCCCTTCAGATTAGGTCAAGATAAAGTAAACTAGCATTCTGTAAATGCACAAAATGAGTGTCCTATTACAGTTCTTTGGACTTGACTTATGCAAGTTGGGGGTTGTAATTATGGCATATACAAGTAATTCTTACATCTTGCTCAGCCAGCCAGTCTTCAATAAGAGCTTTCCCATCAGGGAAGAAGGGATCAGCAGTATCATTCTCTCCATGGAACAGGAGACCTAAGAGGTCTGGTCCATCCATTGCTGGAAGGTCCTCAATCACTGACATCTACAGAGACACAAAACACATTTACACAAGTTTAATTTGTAGTATATAAATACACACATTGTTTGTGTGTGTGTGTGTGTGTGTGTGTGTGTGTGTGTAAACGGTACCAAATTCTAACAACAGAGCTGTTAAGTGAGTACGATTACAGATAAGGAGTTTCCTGGATAAGGAGTTATGGCCATTTAGGATCCGGTGATCTCAGCCCTACTTCTCTCTATGTGTGTGTGTGTGTGTGTGTGTGTGTGTGTGTGTGTGTGTGTGTGTGTGTGTGTGTGTCTGGCTATACTTGTGCATGATTCAAGTGTAAATGTTAAAACTGAATTTCAAGTCTGGCAACATTCTTCTGCAGCATGAATCTAGGTAGGGCCTTAAGCTTAATGTTGTGTGTTACAGGATACGGGGTGAGGTCATCAGCTCTAAGATCAGTCGACGTGTCAACTAAATCGCCTTGACTGTGAGTGTCAATAGCCAGATATTGCATCATGGCCAGTGTTGCCAAATTTTGTGAGAGAAATAAGCAACCAGGTCTAGGAAAACAATCCCAAAAGAAGCAACTAGGCCACATGAGCACTTTAAATCGGCTATTTGAAAATAGCAGATCTACAAGCTCACAACGGATCTGCTAATTTCAAAAAAATATATTGTAATTAAATGTGAAAAAAGTTGAAACATTTAAAATCTTGTATGGGAGTCCATGGCATAACATATTTTCAGATGGGGGTGTCTACAGACAAATACATATTCATTTTGGGGTCCTTGACTTGAAAATGTTTGAGAAACACTGCTTTAAACAACATTTAGGAAACAAGCCCAAAAAATTGCAAATTGCAACTACCAATATTTACAAGCAACTTCACAGAAAAGTCGCTTAAACCGACATGGCAACTCTGATCATGGCCATGATGAGCTCATCCTTCACTGAGCCCCGCCCACACATGTCATTGTTGTCGCGTGAGAACAAGGATAGCTGTAAGAATGTCAAAACAAATAAGATACATGGTTCTTTACTGTAAGCATAGCCTATTACAGTTCTCCATAGCTTAATAAATAAACAACTACATAAAATACACTGTGCGCGGCCCACAGCCCCACAATACATCCATTGTCTTGCAGGAAGAATGCACATGCTTGCTGAGACGTTTGACCTACTTGCTAGTCTACTTACTGACCGTTTTACACAGAGGAAACGGTCCAATAGTAATTTATTATAAACAACATTAAGATTTATTATTCAAAATGGAGGAAGACAATATCTAGCTAACATTAGCAGGTCGGCTAACGTTGACAGGACAATAAACATGCGCTTTTACTACCATAGAGGGCGTGGTCGTCAAAAACAAATAGGAAAAATAACAATTATTAAATATCACATGTCAATAAGGAATATCGTACCTTTGTATGAGCGCAGTAAACACAGATACCATTGGAGTGAGTCAGTGTAATTAAGTGGGATTTTCTACCCGTCTTTCGCTTCTGCCTCCAGTTAAAGCACTTCCTTCCAACATAGGCAGAAAATGCGTCATCACGTAAGGAGAAGACAGATCCGCGTACGTAGTACGTACGTCGTACGTAGGGCGGCACATGGTCTTCTGGGAAATGTAGTATGGGACTCCCATATTTGTACCATCAGTCCTTATCACAAGAAAGGAGGAAATTACCTACCTGGGTTCCATCTTGGAGGCAAACCTCTCAGGTGACAAAAACGCTGAAAAGACGATCAAAAAGGTCCACAAAATAACACAGAGGATGTGGAGACTTGTTCGTAAAGTCAGTAAGAATACTCTGAAGATTCTTGTAGGGGCCCTCATACAAGGTCATTATGATTATGCATGTACTTCATGGTATCACAACACCTCCAAGGCCCTAAAAACAAGGCTCCAAACATCCCAAAACAAACTTGTAAGGCTACTTCTTGGCCTCAATTACAAAACCCATCTAACCCCTGATCATTTTACTAGGCTTGGATGGCTTAGGGTTGAGGACAGAGTACAGCAACTTGCATACACCACAACATTGGGATCCCCCTGTATTTGTCAAAATACTTCCAAAATGTTAATCAAGTCCATGATCATAACACCAGAGGCAGCTCCACAAACCATGTTCAACCCAGATTTGGCACAACAAAGGGAATGAACTCTTTCTCATGCTATTCATCTAAAATGTGGAATGCCCTACCAAAAAGAGTAAAGGAGTGTAAAACCCTACTCACTTTCAAAAATGCCCTAAAGATACACCTTCAGGAGGCTGCAATTCAAAAATGGCCCCTGTCCAAGTCCTAACCTACCCCATGTCCTAACCTAACCTACCCCCCCCCCTCTCTTTCTTTTTTGTACATATTTTTCACCCTTCATACCAGTAACCTGTAAACTGATTGTATGACATTCTGTATAGAAGTGTGTATATCTGTCTGTCTCTTATATGTCAACATGATTTGTGTGCATGGGGATCTCATCTTAAACAAGCTTAGTGCTTAATGAGCTATCCAGTTTAGTAGACCTTGTATTGCGAATTTGTACTTCCATGTACTGTTATGTACTGTCATGTACTGTTCTCATGTCTTACTAAATAAAGTACATCAATCAATCAATGCATCAGTCACACTCACACACATACTATCCATGCATTTTATCTTTATTTAATTACCAAGATGACTCTTTTACAAAACAGACCACTGCACCTGTCCAGAGTATCACCTTAATTAATATATTTAATTGAATTTCTTTAAAGGAAACAGAAAAGAGAGGGAGTAGAGAAAGGATAAATGTACTGTAACAGGATAGGTGGGCACCAAGGAAGAGTGGGCACCTCAGTGTTGAAATGGCTATTTTTCCCAAAATATTCTGGAGCATAAATAAGAAGCTGAAGGATAAAATTAAGTCTGATAATGATGTACCGTGCATGTTCACATCATGCATACTTTACATGACTTTATTCTGTGTCCTGTATCCATAGCTACATCTCAGATTGTTGTGAGTGGGTCTGTGGCTAAGTGGGAGGTGCACTGAAGCCACCAGGGGGCCCTAGCCATGCACATACTGTATTAATGGACTTCAGGCTTTATGTATTGTAGATCAATGGACACAGAGAAAGAAAGACATAATCTATATCAATGTTATTATAATGTTGAATTTTTTATTAGCTGTTATTTTTGTTTCGTATTGACGTTTTGTTTCATTTTGTTTGTTTCAATTTCAGTAACTTTTTAAATTAGTTTTTAAAAGCAGGTTTGCCAGTGTACAGTATATTTTACGGCATAGTTTTAGTTTAGTTTTTAATACTTTTTGTGTTAGTTTTAATTTTCTTTTGTAATATGAGGTAGCCTGTTAGTAAGGGACAAATGTCAGTATAAAGTATGAATTACAGTAAAAAATTAGAAAAGACTAATAAGAACACAGAAAAGTCAGAAAACATATTGTTTCATCCCAATTTGGTGGAACCCCATTTCTGGTATGGTTTGCCTACGTACCTTCCAACAGATCCACTGATGATGCTATCTCCCAGGTAATGCACACCACCCTCTCCCACCTTGACAACAAAGGGTGTAGAGGTATTTCAAGTCCAAACCTCTATTCCATGGTGAAGGCCCGGGGTGTCATGACTCGCTCTATTTCCAAATAAAAGGTGCTGAGAAGAATTGTCTTTTAACAAAAAAATATTTATTCATTCCAAAAAGGTGTCACAATAATAAACAAAATGAAAAATTCCAAAAATACCTTTCCTATAAATAAATGCGGTCAAAAACTGTGTGCCTCCTAGACCTCACCAAACATTTCCATTGTCCTGAAATTCAAGTGAAGTCACCTTCTTCAAGCCAAACCTTATCCTGTCTGCAGGTGAGCTTTTCACAATAAAATACAAAGAATACGACAACCTGTTCATGAACAACATGGAAAGTAGGCTTTTAACCTGAAAGGAAAAAGGAAATGCTTGAAATGCATGTTCCAAAACTTAAATTAGTAAATTCCAAAAGGTGTATGTAGTTAGATGAGAGGAGGCCTCTAAATTTAAATAATAACAATTTCATATTCCAAAATAATATTTGACATTTCTAAAAACGAAAAAATTATGAAAGAAGTGGACAAAACAAAGAAAACATAAAACTGGCTCCAACAAAGGGGAAGGGGGCTATGTTGCTTGACAATGTTTATTGACTTCAGTCCAGCTTTGAATATCATAGTCCCTCCCAGGCTAGCTGTCAAACTGTCTAACCTGGGACTAAACCAAGTTGTGTCTGGGTCCTGGATTTCTTTACTGCCAGACCCCAGGTTGTCAAGGTGGGCAGTCACATCTTTACCACCCTCACCCTCGATACCGGGGCCCCCAGGGTTAGATGCTGAACCATCTGCTGTATTCACTGTACAAACAATGATGCGGACAGGCAAGCACCTGAGGTGCAACTGCCGGCTGAGGCACCACGAAGACTCATCAGGATTTCTTTCCCCTGAGGCTACAAAAGCCCTGAATAAGAAAAAAAGGGGGAACACCTGCCTTCAATCTGTAAACAGAACAAACTGTCATTATTCTCCTTTTTTGGGACATAAATCCCTACACTGTACATTGTTTTACTGCATATTAACATATTATACTGTATATTCGGCTGTAAGATTACTCTCCCTCCATACACCCTTCGAAACCTGTACTATTATTTTGTTATCCCCACCAGGCTGAAGGTAAGGGGGGGATTATGTTTTCGCCCCGTCTGTCTGTTTGTCCAAAACTAATCTCACAAACCGCTGGACCGATCAGCTCACGTCGTCTCATGTGGAAAAACGGCTGATGCTCTGGCTATCGACACCTAGCTTTTCAGGGCGCCAAGCTATACCTACTAGGGTATAGCTATAGGGTATCGGCGGAATGCACTGCTGGTAGACAATGTGAGAGACAATGGCGGCAACGTCAGAATATTTTTTAGCTTTCGTGTATCTAGTGAATAGATGACTAAACTGAGTGGGGTGGCATCCATCTTGCGGTTCCTCATTACTGACCAATCAGAGGCGGATGATGACAGAACTCAGATTACGACTAATCCACTGAAATGAACCAGAGAAAAGTGAAGCTCTAAATTTGGCAGAAGAAGTGTTACCACCAGATGAAGAATGCACAGACTAATTATGTTCTGAACACCATATGACTGTGTTAAGTCACATGGGAGACACAAAGCAATTTTGAGGTTGTTCGGTTGGACACCACCCGAGTTCTGCCCGGGACACACAGACAGACAGACAGACTTTCGTGAAATGAAAAGATACAGTTAAATATTTAAAAAATATAATAAAACATGTGAAAAAGAATGTAGGTACTTCCTTGGCCTACTGACAGTGTGCACTAGCTAAGCATGCACATGAAATTTGGCATGGATTGATCTAGCCAGCGGTTTGCAAGATTAGCCCCAGACAAACAAACAGACACGGACAGATCCTCTTCTAAACATGCACTGTTTACTGTGTACTATTAAGTGTATATATGGACGGGACAAAAGCAGCAGCTGCCACTTCTGGCAGTTTGCAGACATGGTCCTCTCACCCGTGGGTTACTGTGAACAGATCTTTCCTCTTCCTCATCCGACACAACCCAACAGTTACTATTGTGTTCATAGGCCATATCAACCAGCCGTGAGTCTACAGCTAATCATGGGAGAAACCTACATTGGTGTGAGTCTTGATGGCACTTGACACACACACACACACACACACACACACACACACACACACACACACACACACACACACACACACACACACACACACACACACACACACACACACACACACACACACACACACACACACACACACAAACACTGGTATATTCCATTTAACTTTATTTGAATCAGTATTTTACATGAATTTGGCATAAAATGACAATATAAGCCCAATTACAGTGTCTCCTGAGTCATATGAGCCCAGTGCTCATAACAAAACCACACCTATACTCCACATCCACAACAGGTAACTTTGGTGGCTGGTGATATACTTGGCTTTTTCAGCCACAGAAAGAACTAGATCCAATTCGAAGTACTGCTGACCCAGGACAGGGTCAACAGAAGGAATATCTCATAGAGACATGTGATATAAGATGATAAGACCTCTGTGGCACATCTATACATATCATGACATGCAATCAGCATGAGATGAAACCAGTGTACTTTACATTAGAATGCAATTGAAAAGAAAACTAAGGCAGCCCAGAAAAGTGCAATTAGACATTAAGGACAGGTCAGGCCATGCCTTGACTTTATGTTGCCACACCTCCGGTTATAGCCACTCCTTGTAATGCTTTTAAAAAGCTACATTGTTGCTTCATAGGATCATTTGGAGTTAGAGTATAACACAAGTTATGGATTACATGCCTGAGTCATCTAATGGACATACAACAGCTTGAACTCAATGTACACTTCATGACTATCAAAAGGATTGCATCTCCATGTCAAACGCAGAGACAATTCTACAGTTAACTGTGGGCAGCAGCATTCTCACAGAGACCGCTTTCATTTAATAGTAAAATACATTGTACACTGCACATACCACAGTTTAAGATTAAAAAAGCATTTTGTCATAATGAAATTTGGGTCTTTACACACAACCTCCGTTTACTTTGGACTAAAAAGTATTTTCATCTTAAGGGGGCAGATTTAGTGATCTGTCACAGAATGACGCAGAGCTTCGAGGTGTGCCGTAAACTACGGTATACCTTTAGACGTTCCTTTTTAGTGGTCACAGTTGTCCCTACCACATGCGTGACCACAGGCATGCTCTCTACTGCCCTTCTCTTGTGAGAGCGGTGCATCAGGATCCTGTACACTCCGGTGATTGAGCTCCGACAGTCTTTACCTTGGTTGTTGAGGATGTGTTCTGACGTGATGCCCAGCGTCTGCAATGCCGCGTTGACCTCCATTTCGTCCTCCTCCAACTCGGCCAGCGTGCTCTCCGCCAGGTAGGAAGGGTCCAGTTTAAAGGGCTCCATGGCTTTGGGAAAGTCCACAGGAAGCAGCCAATCGCAGCCCATCATCTGCTCCACGCTGCAGCGGTCTGATGGCTGCGGCTGGAGGATCCCCCTTATCAGCCGCTGGCATGGCTCTGGTACCCAGGAGGGCAGAATGTAGGCCCCCTCCAGGATGCATCGCTTCAGCTTGGCCACGGTGTCCGCCCGGAAGGGCATGGTGCCGGTCACCATGAAGAACAGCATCACTCCCAGAGCCCAGATGTCCACAAAGACACCCAGGTAATGCTCGTCTCGGAAGAGCTCTGGGGCGGCATAAGGCGGGGAGCCACAGAAAGTGTTGAGCGTCTCATCGCGGTGACTGAGCGTGCTGAAGCCAAAGTCTCCCACCTTAATGCAGGTGCTGCAGGTGTAGAAGACGTTCTCTGCCTTCAGGTCACGGTGGATGATGTTGTTGTCATGCTGGGGAAAAGCAATATAAGAAACATCTAGGTTTCAGTCTTATCTTTTGCCTTAGGACTGTCAGTTCTAGAATAAGATCCTAGGTGTATGCTGGGGTGGAGGTAGGGGCGATGATACGAATGGTACTATAAGTACATCAGACGACTAAACACATATACTGTAGATCTTTCAGTTACAAATAAAAACAATGGATGATTATTACGTGCACATGTCAGCAATACTCTCCTTGTGCAGCTGTTATCTGTATGCCCTGCTTGTTTTCTTTGTTATTCTATAGATATCTTCTATATAAAGGGCGGTGCACATCTGGCGGGCACGCAGATATGCCCATATATATATACGCTGGATTCGCGAGGCATTGTCAAAAGCCCCGGCAACGAGGAGCAGGCTGGGACCCATGTGTCATGCTGTGTCTTCGACACTTCATGTGGGTCACGTCAATGAGGAAGTGACTAGCAGTTCATGTTTTCGTCATGGTGTGTTTTGTGTTTCTATTCAGATGTTAATTGTGGATGTGCATTAGATCACTTATACATATTCATAGATCCTGGAATAATAAATGAACAACGGTAGAGCAATAATAGAGGTATTGTAAAGCTGCTTTATGGATGTTTATTTGTACATCGTACATTTTTTTGAACAAAGATGTTTTTTGGGGATTTAAGGATTTAAAGGTTTAAGTATTTAAACCACACATGGGACATATGAAACTCAATGTGGCGCAGCAGCTGACCATGTGCTTGACAGCAGAGAGGATCTGAGAGAAGACGATCTTGCAGTCAATGTCGGAGAGTTTCCCCTCCGTAGTGATCTTGGTGTAGAGCTCGCCACCGCCTGCATATTCCATCACCAGGTGTAAACGTGACAGCGTTTCCACCACCTGGGAAGGAAGCAAGGGACATGTTTAATGATCGGAACATCAGAATCAACCATTAAGCGATACAAGATCATTAAGAAAGCCCTGACAACACATAAAGTTCACACATAACATCAGCAGAATTTGGGCTGTGTGTGTGTAATCTGTGTACGTGATTCTCTGTGTGAGAATTATTATTAGTGTGTGTGTGTGTGTGTGTGTGTGTGTGTGTGTGTGTGTGTGTGTGTGTGTGTGTGTGTGTGTGTGTGTGTGTGTGTGTGTGTGTGTGTGTGTGCGTGCGTGCGTGCGTGCGTGCGTGTGTCTGTGTGCGTGTGTGTGTGTGTGTGTGTGTGTGTGTGTGTCTAACCTCATAGAGGCGTATAATGTTGGGATGGTGCAGTGTCTCCATGCTGGAGATCTCTCTGGAGAGCAGCCTCTGGGTTTTCTGATCCAGCTTGGTCTTGTCCAGGATCTTTATGGCCACTTTGTCTGGGGACGGAGAGAGGACGCCAAAGGTCAACGACCAGGAACACAGAGCAACCTCAAATTACCATTGGACTGATGTCAGTCACACGCGGTTGACTCAAGAGTCAAGACTGCGTTGTCATGCAAACAAAATGTACCCACTTCAAGCTATACTGTTTTTTGTTTGTGAATAAATGTTATTTTGACCAATCTGTATGGTAAAGTATGTTAATACAATATAACTGAAAAGAAGAAGGAAGTCCGCACACTGTTCTCAAGCTCCAAGAAAGGTCTTCATCAGGCAAATATTGACAATATAACTAACACAACTGTGGTGATTGTATTTGGTCTCCCTGCTCTTCTATTGACAAACGTATATCCTGTGGTCTGGTTTGACCATTACTGGTTGACAGGTGGAACCTACCTGAAGGTCAAAATACAACTTCTCCCCTGAGCATGTGCTATTAGCTCAGTGGTAAACATTATAGCACTAGCACAAGGACCATGGGTTTGAATCTGGGATAGGACATGAAAGTTACATAGTGTAGATTTAAGCCCTATATACTTTGTTGTATGAGACATGGAAATAGCAGATATAGAAGATCCCAATACCTTGCACCACAAAGCTTTGTGAGCTTTGTGATCTGCTGTTTTCGCTATTTTTGAAAATAAAAAGAACAATTTAAAAACATTTTGAAAAATGTGAACATTTCTGTGATCTACAAGCTTACAACATGCTGCGATGCGACTTTCGCTATTTTTGAAAATAAAAAATAAATAAAAATATTTAGAAAATTTGCCCAAAAGTAGGAATGCCAGGCTTTTAATAGTATTACTATATTCACATTGTATGTATACTTTAGTCTGTTTGATTTTCTTTTTCATTATTTGCCGCATATATTTCATTATATAACTTTAAAAGGCCTAAGGACATGAGGCATGCAGCGTTTTCATTTATTTAGCACTTCAAAATAATTTCTTCATCCGCTTCTCTGGAGTAAACACATCATTGTCCCTGAGGCGACCAGGCCTGACACTGCGGTCTGGATAATGTGATTGAGGATAAGCTGTCCTCAGAAACAAATTTTCTTGATTATGTTCTTTCAAAGGGTCCATTCTCAGTATTTCAATTGGAACATTGCTTTCTCGTAAAGTTGTTAAATTGTAATCATTTCAAGGCTGAGAACAAGAAATTGTGGGTAAATTGAGAATCAAGACTGAACACAAAAGGGTTGCTTGGCACCTGGAATTAATGTAAACCCACTCACTTTAAAATGCATGACTGACCTTGATGTGACTGCTTTAAAGTTTAAAGGACAGGTAGTGAGATGCTTTACAGTCTTTGTAGATCAGAACGCCTAATGAATGTCAACTTCAATGAAACTGGTTTCAAAACCGCATCGCTTTAAATGATCGCTACAGAGGAATAAAACAGAGAAGATCTTGAGGTAAAAAGGGGTTGAGGTATCTGATTGTGCTCTTGCATGCATTATTAACACGGGCATTAGGCTCCCTTTCAGCTCCACCACAGCTTTCAGTGGCAGCATTCAAAATGCATTGGAGCTCATATTGTTTATGGAAGGCCAAGCGAGACAACACACATGCGCACAGGCCCGCGTCTACACGAAGACGTGCGCATGCATGTAAGCACACAAGTGCACTGACACATACCGGGGACACATAAGCATGGATGCACGCGTACACACACACACACACACACACACACACACACACACACACACACACACACACACACACACACACACACACACACACACACACACACACACACACACACACACACACACACACACTCTCTCTCTCTCTCTCTCTCTCTCTCTCTTTCTATCTATATCTTTCTCTCTCCTCCTTTGATGAGGCATGCAGCAATTTTAGCCGTCGCTAGGGAAACCGGAGATCTCTAATCAATCCATCTGTTCAAGGGCAGTAGACAATCTGTCTCTTTGAGGCTGAATCAGCCCCCTGGCCCAGGCCCACACTGCTTATTAGTACGCCGCCATATCAGGACGTACAGTAATTAGCACTGCCCATTGATGAAAAGAGCTCATCGGTCAAACTCAAATTAAATTACTTTAATGTGAGAATCAGTCAGAGAAGAGCAAACAAATGGGGGGAGGGGGAGTTCCTGACAATATTCATTATTTTCAGGAAGAAAGTGTGGTCTATTCTGTCAAATGACCGCTATTCAATTAAAAAAGACGTAGACGCAGTATATTAGCCACTTTAAACCCCTGGCATCACTATTCTGGGCATGTCATAATAGGCAAACATTCGGGAGAAAACAACAAGAAAACAAAAAGATTTTTGCCAAACATTTGGCAAAAATCTACAAGCTAACAATGCGTCTCAGTACGACATGGGTGTGTAAGTTTGTGCGTAGTGAGATTCATAATAATTTCCAAGTCTTCGCTCTGAGCAATGGGAGCTATAAATATTCATAGTCGTGCATAATCGTCATGCCGACTCACGCATAATGACACCTTTTCTCTAGTGCCAGTTACACAATAAGTGTATAAAACCAGAATCAGGCGAACGTTGAATGGGAATAATTATCAACCACATGCAAGTACATGCAAACCTTTGTCTATTTGAGAATGATACAAGAGGATACAAGTGCTTTTCCTTACACACTGAAGTCAGATCAGATGGATATGCAGGGAGAGACTGCTGGCCAACATTTGAGTTACGTGAACCAGTACAGATTTCTTTCAGAAAAAAAAGGTTGCCGCTGGCAGCACATTTCAGTGACGACGGCGACGGGGAATGGTATACGCACACTTGTTTAACTGCGCAACAAATTCAACCAGCTCAATTAACTCAATTTGTCAGGGTAGAATGGCAACTGTGAATGTAAGTTGGCAGATCAAGTGGCTGCAATCAAAGCCAAACTTGGCCTCGGGATATTTGACATATTCCAAACATTAGCAGGGATTTTGGGAGAGACTGAGAACTTACTTATCCCACTTGCATAAATACAGAAGTGAACAAACAAGTTAGATTAATTTCCGTACAAGCTACACTGATTTGCAGTTACAAAATATAATCAAAAGAAAAAAGTCACATAACAGGACAAAAATATAAAATATCCCCATGCAAATATAAAGAGATTTTATTAATTTTATTTTATTTTTAGTTGAGCATGTGGCCCAGACACTAAGCATTGCATTTCATCATTGTAATGTCATGTCGTTTCTTGCCTTTGGTGAGTGCATGAATTCCCAGCTTGACATGGGAGAAGTTGCCACAGCCGATCTCCCCTCGCACCTTGTAGAAGCCGATTCTTCTGCCCACCGTTAGCTCACGGACCACCCTATCACCGGCATAAAATAAATACCATTATCTGAGAAAGCCAGAGTAAAGCTAAATTGAATAGCTAATTAGCTAGTTAATTAACTAATTAACAAGCTAAATGTAATAATATGAATCATGACATTTTCTTAGTTGTCATGTAATTGTTAAGCATGCACCACATTATGAGGCTAATACCCATATCTGATTATTTGAAAAAAGGTAGGATATGCACATCCCCACAGTTCTTTGAACACAGTGCTGGACCCCAAAGAATTATCAAGTGAATTAAGGGAAAGGAATGTCTGCACATGATATAAGGGTTCCAAAGCCATGCGTCTGTAACCTGATGAAGCCCTAATCAGAACGTTCTGATTATAGATGGTTGAATAAAAACAAGGGAGAGCAGTGTACTGTATGTGCGGACATTCCCTTCTTCTTCACTATTTCTGATTATTTCCCATTCATATCAACTGAATTTTAAACTAAATGTATAAAATTAACACAGTTTAGTAAACATTAACATGTCGCTTCCAATGAAAAATTTAACAAAAATGCATGCTGATTTGATTTTAGGGCTTTTTATAGCCCAAATCAGCCGGGTTAACGATCACAGATGTCAATAATAATAAAACAATCTTTATCTCATGCACATTAAAACTCTCAGTGTTAATTTATCCATTTGTAACTCAGAGTGTACACATGTACCCAAATGGACTCTTATGGGTCCATTTAACAGGATTTGTTGGCTAGCTAATAGCTGTAATCCGGAGCGTATCTTAATAAATAAAAGATCATTTGAACCAATCTGTATGGTAGAGTACATTAATACAATCTGCAGTGGTTGGAGGTGGTCTCCCTACTCTTCCATTGAGAAATGCAGACCCTGGTGAAGGGAAGGACACCTACTGGTGGACAACTAGTACTGCCTGAAGCTCATAGAACAATATCTCCCCTGAAGTGAGCAAAATTGCAAGGGCGCTAGAAATTTGCCTGTGTCTCATGTGGGAGACACAGGCTCAAATCCCAGGGTAGGACATGGAGGTTATGGACAGTGATGGAAAGTTACTAAGTACATGTACTCAAGTACTATACTTAAGTACAATTGTGAGGTATTTGTACTTTATTTGAGTATTTCCAATTTCCAATACTTTTACTTCTACTCCACGACATCTCAGAGGCAAATATTGTACTTTTACTCCACTACAATTGTTGGAAACTTCAGTTTCTAGTTACTTTGCAGATGTATTAATTATTATATTATAAAACATACTTTAACCACTTTAGGCCTATTTTATACATAGGCTATTTGAAAATAGCCCATCTACAAGCTTCGCGACGCGTTGTGAGCTTGTAGATCTTCTATTTTCAAACATTTTAGGACTTTTACTTTTGGTACTTTAAGTATATTTTAATGCCAATAATGTTGTACATTTACTCAAGTAAATTTTGAACACCAGACTTTTACTTGTAACAGAGTACATCTACATTGCAGTATTGATCCTTTTACTTCAGTAAAACATTTGAGTACTTTTCCCACCACTGGTTATGGGTTGCAATTTGCAGCTCATAGATCAAACCCACCTGTCGTCCTGGCACATATCCAGGTTTAGCCGCTCCAGTGGAGTGAGGCGGCGGGTCGATGCTCCCTCATCGTCTGTGTTGATGTCTGAACTGTCCTGGCGACTCCAGCGGCTGTACCTCTGGCCGCCGGTTCCCCCGGCCGTGCCTCCGACTGAACCCCGGACAGAATCCACAGTTCCCACTCCTGAAACTGACCGCGTCCCAGTCATGCCTGCTGCTGTTGCTGTTGCTGCTGCCCCTAACCCCCTGGAGCCTGCTGTCCCTACCCCAGCAGGGATACTTCCAGAGGGGCAGACAGCGGTCATCCTGCGCAGGATGCCCAGCGTGGAGCAGGGCTTATCTCATGGCTGGGATCGGTGGAACGCCTGAGGATTTGCAGAAACAATCATAATTTAGGGACTTGGCAAACGCTCCCTATCCAGAGTGACTTACTTAAGTGCTAGGAAGGAATAAGTGCCATGTACATTAGTCAAACAACAGCGGGGCAAGCTGCCGAGGCATTAGAGTGCTAGGACAACAAGTAATATGATAAAAAGTAGCAAGTAAGCAACATACCAAGCATTTATTTAAATAGAAGAAATACATATATTGCAAATAGTGGATTGAAAACTCCTCTGGAAAAGAAGAAAATGTTTATATGTATGTTTATTTTAATTTTATTCCATGAATGTACATCAGACTTTTCTGATGTACGGTGATTGGCTATGCACCTGAATAAAGCTGTCTCTAGACATGCTCTTTCAAGTCTTTCAAGGCTTCCTCGAACAGGTTTACCTGACAGCGAAGGCAAAGCAAATAACAACAAATGAACAAAGCTAATAAATCTTTTAGCACTGAAATTGTACTCACCTGTGACACAAGATAAGCATATTATGTAGGCATTTAGGGTTTCTGTGCATATTAGACATTATGTTATGCACGTATATGTACAGAACTGTAACACATATCTGGTGTCACCGTTGTGAGATTGTTAATAGCTAATTTTCCCCCAAACGTACTCATCTCCTATTATTACTTTTTATTTCAAATGAAGTGTACCTACATATGCATACGTTGTGATCATTATAATTATTTAGGACAATAACACTGTGGAGTACAAGTTAAATATGGACAGAGCGCCAGACTTACCTTCCGTTGTACCAGCCATTCAGCATGCAAATCTATTCATTGCCTCCTTCTTCGAGTTGTATATCCGTTCAATAAATGAGTGACTCGCTGAGCAACGGGTAGATCCAATCCAAACAGAAACAGAGGGAAACTTCAAATGGGGGTGAACCTCCAACCTAACCACCCTGTGTCCTTCTTGCCATAGTGGGAAGTCAAGGGCAGTTTGTTGCCTGATGATTGAAGTAGAAGTGTTGATGCCTCGGAAGCGATGCGGCCAGCCTCAACGTCATTCTTTCCACCATCATAAGGGGGAACAGCCAGGAGATGGAAACGTGTGCTGGGAGGCTCAGCGTCATCTGTTGAGCCCTCACATCAGAGCTCTGCAGGGCTTTGATAGGCTCTTTGAGACTCCAGGGTATTAATAGGCCACAGGTTGAGAGGGAAAGGGTGGGGGGGGCACAGGAGGAGGAAGAGGTCGGATGGAGTGTGGCTAGGGTGCAGCCATGGGGCGTTTAGTGGGACAGCCTGGAACAAAGCACACGGTAAAGCACAAGATGAAATGTGTTATCTAATCAAGCGTGAGAAACTGAAGTAGCACAAAGAAGCTGACCTATGTTTGCGCCAGCTCTGAGTTTACATAAATCAGATCAGTTCCAAATATTTTATTGTGAGTTGTATTTAAATAAAACGGAAATGTGTCTTTGTTACTGGCATATGAGACAACACACACACTACCCAGCACAGCAATATGCACTTTAATGTAAGGTGATATATTCCAATGACAAGTAGCAGCAATAAAAGGGATGGAATTGTTCTGTGTGTGTGTGTGTGTGTGTGTGTGTGTGTGTGTGTGTGTGTGTGTGTGTGTGTGTGTGTGTGTGTGTGTGTGTGTGTGTGTGTGTGTGCGCGCGTGCGTGTGCGTGTGCACGTGCGTGTGCGCGTGTGTGTGCGTGTGTGTGTGCTGGTGCTAACGCCTGTAATTATGTGACAATTGCATGCTGCCAAGGAACAGGGATTCTTCTAAGAATGTCCTCCGAGAGGAAAAAAGGCTTGAACCTCCTTGCAATCAGCTTACATAACACGGTATAAATCAGCAGCACTGTAGTGTGAGGTCAACCCGGATTTCCCTGAAATATGTAATGGCGATACTGTTCTGTCAGAACAAAAAAGTGAATTATGGAATTTGATCGATTGAAACACTGTAAACATTCATAAACTTTGTCTAATGGATTTAATGTTGAATTATGATACATTTTTGCAATGCTTGAAATCTATATCTTGAGCTCTCTTCACTTGGGAACACATTACAGCATATTGAATTCAGGCACACAAATTGACAGTAAAAGCACTAATCTGTAATCTCTCAAGACAGACTCTGCTAACAGCAGAATCTGTCAGCACCACTGCCCTAAACATGTAGTGTTGTTGTTAGTAGAAATAAACACGAAAGCACCAGGGAGGAAGTGGCCTAAGAAAGGGGAGGGGCCAAACCGAGTTCCTGTTTCTACATAAAAAAGGAGGTGGAGCCCCCAGAGGCAAAAAATAAAGGAAAAAATATATATTTATTTCCCTTTTGTTTTTTACCGATTGATAAAGCACTAACTGTGAGCATAATACCAGTGTATGTGCTCTCTCGCCACACTCATTGTTAATACGTAATCCTCAACTTGAATAAAGGCACACAAACGCTTGTTCAGTGTCCATCACCAAGCAACCAGGTGGAATGTTAAGCCAGCGGATCCTAAACATAAACCTATCAGGATAATTGACAATTCTATAGGCCCACCCTGGAGATACGCTAAGGCTAAGCCATCGTAAACTGTATATCCAGTGATCAATGTGTAGCTTTGCAATTCATTGATCACACTATTCAATAGGGTGGGTAGGCTACAGTATAATAATATTTGAAATACATTTTGTTCTTAGTGCATATTCACAGTCACACAATTCACACTGACAGTCTTCCTTTTTTTTATATTCTACTGCCTTTTTACTCTAAAACATAAGAAATGACCAAAGGGTGACTGCATAGCACAAAAAAAGGCACTGGTCAGTGCTTCTTTTTTTTTTTACTTTTCAAAAGTTGTGGACAGTTCAACTTTTTAAGAAATGCCCATGGACACTTTTTATCAGCTGACAAATCATGATAAATTGTGTGTTCCCAGCCCTCCAGGTCTTCAAAATGTCCCTAGCTAAGCCTGAAGAAAGCTTTAAAACAAGCTTCATTCAGACAGAGCTCCTGGACGAGGTTGTAATATGCCAGTACGTACCACTGTCGTCTGTGGAGGATGACAAAATACAAGGCTAAAAATACAAACGATTGCAAAGTCACTAGTCCAAGCTGAAAGTCTCTCTAAATTGTGTGACCAATGTTATGTAAACAAAATGCAGGTTGCACGCATTTTGTCAAGATCAGCAGAAAAAGCGTATGAGCACATCCTAAGACAACAAAAAGAATGACATAGATGGATTTGCTAAATAAAACGTAGGTAAACAGCTTTCCAACAAACTACTGTATATCCTGTGCTAATGGGTACATCATTTAATGAGTATATTGAACAAGTGTCTATCTTATTTTAACTCTATGGTGTCTATATTTAACTTATATATAATATAATACCACTTAAAGATGGACTTATCATCACATGAAGCATACTGTCCTTTCCTCTTTTCATGCAATCACATAAAAGGCTAATGCGCAGAGCTGTGTTTCTTTGTGCTAGGAAGCGGAGGTCTCTACTCTGTGGCAAATCCTTTTAGCTTCCGTGTGATCAATGCTTAGATATTCATCTCAGACAGGAACAGGAAGGTGTTTGAAGGCTGTTGGAACCGCAGAGGACTCACAAAAGCAAACTACTTTGATATAGCCAGGCGGGTCCAAACGCTCTCAATGGGTCTCATTTATGAATGTCTTTGTAAAACTGTGTGTAAATGTATGCATCAATGGATACGAACTAACGAATTCCACCAGATTGATCAGACGCGGTATCAGACAAAGTATTTGTTCGTATCCCTGTGCGTATGGAGATAAATACTAATAAATCATAAATGAAAAGCATGTACAAATAATTTCAGATCAGCATAAGTTGATGTCCCTGAAATACCATATAAGGACCTTGGAATTCCTTTGTTGTTAATGTAATGAGATGGCAAAAAAATATAAAATAAGTCTGAAGCGGTGATTGAAGTTTTGTTAATGAAAGTACAACCCCCAAAATATATTTTGTTCAGAAGTGTAAGTGTGTAGTGGAGTGTCGGGGCTGAGGAAGATCAAAGCCTGGCAAGAAATAACTGCATTAAATACCGCAGTGAAGTTAGCTTATTACTAATCGTTCGATATTCAAACATGCTCTTGTCTCTTAAACATCTGCACATGCATGTGGAAAAAAAACGCTTTGTAAAGTTGTGAAACCATTCATTCATTCATTTGTGAAAATGCAGCAAAGCAAACACTCTGGAGAGGAAGCTGCTGATGGCTGGGCATGCCACGCAGCCTATGCAGTGCAGCACGATATGTGAAGACCAACAGACTCCAGCTCTCTTTCAGCATGCTCGGCTGAGACAGAGGGCTTTGGTGCAGGGTAGGGAACCTTTCCTCAACATTGCAGGCACATGGTGAGGACAAAAATCAGCTAGTCATGAAGGAGGTGCGGGCAGGTGTTGATGAGTAACAGAGCAGCAGGATTGTGCGCATGCAGCAGCATGGAGCATGGACAAGGTGGGAGGGTGCGCTGAACAGGAAGATGTCCTGGTCTGAGATGTGAATGGCAGAACACCAGCATATCAAGGTCCTATAGACCAATATATCTCCATGTCTGGGGCAAGAGTGACTCTCAAGCATGTTCTCTGTGCCCCAGGAAAGGTTCATGCTAACATATCCCTGGTAGCCCTGGGGGAGGGCGCAGGTGCTACTCATTGAACTGACAGTTCCCTGGGAGGATCATATGGAGGAGGGAAGCCCGTTGAAGTGGGGTGTAGAGGCTTTGCTGGCAGCGCACTGTGTAAGGTCTACACGCCTCAAAAAGGAAAACCATCAAGTCGCCACGGAGGCTGCAGAAAGAGAGCCTCCAGATGGCTTTGGATCAGGAGGAACGACCAGTGGGCCGATGCTACTGGGACAAAAGCCAGGGCCTGATCAATCCTGGCTGGGTCACATGAGAGAGGGTGTATGAAGACCAGAAACACCCGATGATCTCAGGATCATCACTGATGTGTCCCAGAGCATCCTCGGATGTATCTTTCATTCATTAATTTTATGTCTTTGCCAGTAGAATTGGGTTCCTACGGTTCACCAGAGTACATTCACTCAAACTTGATGTGAGCCATTTCTAATCGTATCATTCTAAACTTTACACAGACTGCACAATATATTACAAACATATATATATAAAAACACATTTTGAGTATAATGCATAAGGTGCTTATTTTATGTTTTACCATTTTATTATGAGCTACACTTCTTATAACACACACACACAAACACAAACTAGGCAACATACTGTATATAAATTAATTTGAAAGCAATTAGTAACAGAATTCTCTTGACTCAGATTTTTCTTATTCTGGAAATGTCAGGAGTGAGTGATTCCATGACTCAAAAGCATATGCACCCACATTAATGTTGAAATCCCTCTAACTTGCATTAACATAGGAATACACAATTCCAAAACCTTGCTTACAAAGGCAACGTGCATTAGTAAGCAAGCATTTTATCATCAATACATCAGTACAAAGCCATACTATCTGTTTTACATCTACAAACAAACAAGTTTGTCTAACAGGGTCTTTAAGCCTGATTTATATTCTGTCGTGCGATGGTGTCACATGCCAAAAATAGCTGATCTACAAGCTCACAAACGTAGGACGGAGTATAAATGACGCCTTACTTACCAGCCGCCGAGGCTGAAGGCAGACAGACAGGTAGACGGACAGACAGTCATGGTCACCAGAGGACCGTTTCCAGGCAGGAGGAAGGAGGGTTTGCCTGGTGCAGCCTGTGCCATGGATCACACTGCTGGCGTCAGCAACTTCTCCACTCGCTGCAAAGACAGCAAACACATGAGAGCTTATCCATAGCTACGGTCAACAATTCCTCCCACTGTCCACGTCTTTACAAGTCCCTCCGGATAATGGCTGTCCGTGTGCCTGAAGTTGGACAGGGGAGGAGGACATGGAAGCTTCGCACATCACCAGCTGCAGACAGACATCCAGTCTGTCTGTAAAATGTTTATGTGTCTGTAGTCACTCCTCCTCTTTCTGTCTTTTTCTCTTTTTTTTTTACCGGAACCCCAATCCGAAAACATTCTCTCCTGTTCCCCTTCTCGCTATACTGCCATTCTCTCTTTCTGCCTGTGCTTGTCTTGTTCTCCCATTCTCTTTCTCTCACACTGTTGTGTTCAGTCATGTATGCACACAGACATAAGCCCACGCACGCACGCACGCACGCACGCACGCACGCACGCACACACACACACACACACACACACACACACACACACGCACGCACGCACACACACACGGCTCTGCCCACACAAAGCCTCCCAGGGTGTTAATTGAGACACAGGGTTGAGTGGCCTAAAGAGCGGAGCAGTGAAAGGGCTGCAGGACAATGGAGGATGTAGACCATAGGAACAGAGGGACAGAATCCTCTGGAATCTATGGAGCAAATATTTTACATTTCTGCATAAAATGACTGCCCCCCCGAACCCTTTGCTACCATCACCAATTGCAAGTATGTGTGTGTGTACACGCACACGCACGGCACGCATGGCACGCACGGCACACACGACACACGCGCACGCACGCACAGACACACACACACACACACACACACACACACACACACACACACACACACACACACACACACACACACACACACACACACACACACACACACACACACACACACACACATTGTAAGTTGTTACAATACATTTGTATTGTACAATGTTTACTTTGCCTGTTGTACAAGGTGCTACCATGGAGTTAGTAGCCTTTTGGATTTAGGTAAGAAACAGGAAAAGCTACAGTATTCATAATATAACTGATATTCTGATATATTACATGCAAATGTTTTAAGACAATAACTACTTTGACTCTAGTTAAAAACACTCTCCAGAATGATCTTCCCATTAGCTTCTGAAATAATGGACAAGAACATCGGCTATTTTCAGTGAAGAGATTTGGTGTAGACGAGAAAAAGGATGGGGACCATGTATAGAACCCTGCAGGACCTTGGTCAGCAAAGTAAGGGATTAAATGGTAAAGTGTCAGAGACATTGCCCCTGTACCCAAAGGGGAGAGAGAGAGAGAGAGAGAGAGAGAGAGAAAGAGAGAGACTGACTGCTTGAGATGTCTCTGAGGCCTCAACAAAGTTACCATGACACTGCTTGTAGGGAGTGGAGAGCGAGAGGTGTGTTTACAATGCTGTTTGCAAGCGCACAAACATGCACACGCACACGCACATGCACACGCACACACACACACACACACACACACACACACACACACACACACACACACACACACACACACACACACAAAAGAACACCCGAGTATATACCATGATGTCTCACTGTATAACACATCGTTTCCTCATTTCCTCATTTCCTGCCCTGACTGTTCTATCCTACGTTGTTGAAGAGAATGAGAAAAACAGCAAAACTAAACAACATACAGAGACAAATTAACACATTTTTCCCAAGGAAGTACAGTAAGGAAGGCAGTAATTTAAATGGTTATTATTCAGATTCAAGCACACCTTGGCTCTATTTCGGGACAAAAACAGCAAAATGCAGGAAAATGTTCATATCACATCTATATTTGACTTTTTACTAAATACTTTGGGTGGATTTGTTTTGCTATTCTTAATCCTTTAAGTGTGTGTATTAAGATTCTGCCAGGTAACAGAATGGAAAAAATATCTGGTGTCTTCCAAATTTTTCTATTTGGGTCCTAAAAAAACAGGTTACAAAAAACATTTGCTCGGGTGCATGGTCACCTATCTCCCCTACTAGGCTATGATGACTAATATAATTACTGTAAATGGACAGTCACAGGAATTTTATTTGATAAGGACTCAACTGAATTAGGCAAACAAGAGTTTCACATTTGCTGTGGCTAAATGTGACTAATTTCATTATGATTTAAACCCATGTCTAAATCTATTGGGTCATGCTATGGAGTTCATAGACCATTGCCTTTTGAGCATTAGTATCTGCTTTGCATTAGGGGTGCAACTATCAATTATTTTAATAGCGCTTATTCTATCGATAACTTCTTTGATTAATCTTGAAGCTTGTTTTATCATCATGAATCGACATGAAAAAAATCTAACACGTCTCATTGCAATGCATTCTGACCTTGTAGATTTTTTTTAATAAGTGAAAAAAAGAAATGTATTTTTTTCTCCAAAGAATGTTTCGTTTAGTTTTTAATAATCGATTATATCAATAAGTGCAGTTACCTGTTGCATCCCTACTTTGCACCTAGAATGTGCATGAATTACAAAACTACCTTTTTGTGTCTGATTTACCTTTGCTATCTGCTCCGTACATCATTGGTCTTTGTTATTTTGCACCCTATGATACATCTTCAACCACATGCACAAACATGGCAGTGCAACGCTGGGGATCATTCTGCATAGCTAAAAACGTGATATCTAAATTTTTTGTCCCAGCGACACTCTGCAAGTTTAGACCCATTTCTGTTTTCCTCGTAATCAGTTTCAGCATTTCAAACAGGCTTTCATCAAAGAAGGATGAAGTGAAAGAAAATGTTTCATGTGCACCGGCTGAATGAGCATCAAAGGACTACAAAACAGTCTATTGTCTTCAAATTCTGAGAAATAGATTAGTCACTAGTGATTAAAATGTTGCATAAATATGTAATCCCTCTAGGGCACGGATGGCAAAATCAAATATCACAATATTCTTTACCAAATACCTCAATATACGATATTGTGGGGATGATTTTTTGTAACAGAACAAAAATATTTTAGTTTTTTGGTATTTTGGTTAGATAATCATCAGTAATACCTATATAATAATATGTAAGTGGGTAAAAGCAAATAATAAAACAGCTGGTAAGTTCGGAAAACTACATCACTCAACGTAATATCTAGTATTGTACTGTATCACATTACAATTGTCATTTTTGTTCCCTATGTTCATTCTGTTTCTGTTGCAGGAGAACATTCTCAATTCTCAATTTATTAACTTCAATATAGGCTAGTTTTTTTTTGTAATATTGGTTTTGTAGCCTCTATTTAGAAATGTCTGCATTTCTTTTGACTTCAAAATATGGCTCTTGATCACAGATCTTAAGATATTTAGGCTAAATTGTCTGTACGGACGTCATTTTTTAATGTTGGATGATGAAGCTTTTCAGTCAGGATTCAGAGCACACCATAGCACTGAGACGGCATTGGTGAAGGTCACAAATGACCTCCTGATTGCATCCGATAATAACCTTCTCTCTGTACTGGTTCTGTTGGACCTCAGTGCTGCATTTGATACTATTGATCACCATATTTTGTTGCAGAGACTTGAGCATCTGGTTGGCATTGAGGGTGCTGCATTGAACTGGTTTGAGTCCTATCTGTCTGACAGATTTCAATTTGTAAACGTTAACGATACACCTTCACTACGCGAAAAGGTTAAATACGGAGTCCCACAAGGCTCTGTACTTGGACCAATACTATTCACTCTATATATGCTTCCCTTAGGTGAGATAATTAGGAAACACTCTATAAATTTCCATTGCTATGCAGATGATACACAATTATATCTATCAATGAAGCCAGATGAAACAGATCAACTGGCTAAACTTCAAGCATGTCTTATAGACATCAAGAGTTGGATGACCCGTAATTACCTACTCCTCAACTCGGACAAAACTGAAGTTATTGTACTCGGCCCTAAGCACCTCAGAGATAAATTAATCGATGAGAATTTTACCCTAGATGGTATTACCTTGACCTCCAGGGCCACTGTAAAGAATCTGGGAGTCACGTTTGACCAAGACATGTCCTTTCAGTCCCACATAAAACAAATTTCAAGAAATGCCTTTTTTCACCTGCGTAATATTGCAAAAGTTAGGCACATTCTGTCCCAAAATGATGCAGAAAAACTTGTCCACGCATTTGTTACTTCTAGGCTGGACTATTGCAACGCCTTACTATCAGGCTGCCCAAGTAAGTCCCTAAATAGCCTGCAGCTTGTCCAGAATGCCGCTGCGCGCATACTGACAGGAACCAGAAGAAGAGATCATATCACTCCTTCATTGGCCTCTTTGCACTGGCTCCCGGTTAAATACAGAATAGAGTTTAAAGTTCTCCTCCTCACATACAAGGCTCTCAATGGACAGGCACCAGTATATCTCAAAGAACTCATCGAGCCCCGTAAACCAGCCAGAACACCACTGCGTCCACAGTATGAAAAAATGCTTACGGTTCCAGTAAACCCCCAAAAAACTAGAACAGGAGGTAGAGCATTTAAGTTTCAAGCACCTCAGCTGTGGAACCTTCTCCCAGTCTCAGTCCGTAAAGCAGACACACTCTGTATATTTAAAACTAGACTAAAAACCTTTCTCTATGATAAAGCCTATAGCCGAAGTGTATAGACTCAGTCCCCCTATAGTCATCCTCTCTCCCCCACCTTCCCCTTTCTCCTCTCTACCCTCGTCCTCTCTCTTCCCGTCCTCCCTTTGGTTGTGTGGGTTTGTGTCCCATTGGTACAATCGTAATTAACCCTGTACGGATTCACGCTCTAGTAAGGCCTGCCACTAATTCTACAACCGGGGACTCGGGTTCCCCGGAGTTTCTTCTACCACCCACGTCGCAGGTCCATGGACTATTACTATGGACCCCCAGCTGCGGCTCAAGACTGTGACTGCGGACCGGGCCTGGGCCTCTCCACGGAGTCTATGGACTGTTACTACGGACCCCCAGCTGCGGCTCAAGACTGTGACTGCGGACCGGACCGGGCCTCTCTCCATGGAGCACGACCTGGACACGACCGTGGACTTCTACTACACTACCGCATATTATATTATCTTAAACATTTTTATATTATTCCATTATATACTGCATACACACTATTGCTGTACTATATTATACTATCATATGCTAGTATCTTACACTATTATATTTGCTATTATTGTTATTGTTACTGCTTGCACTGTATCTCTTTCTGTCTCTCCTCTGTCTCTCCCTTTCTCTCTCTCTTCTTTCCCCCAACACGGTCGAGGCAGAAGGCCCCCGCCCTAGAGCCTAGGGTCTGCCTGACGTTTCTTCCTGTTGAATTAAGAGGGAGTTTTTCGTTGCCACTGTCGCAAAATTGCTTGCTCAGGGTGGGATGTTGGGTCTCTTCTCTACATGTAAAGTGTCTTGAGACAACTTGTTGTGATTTGACACTTTAATAAAATTGAATTGAATTGAATTGAATGAAGCAACGTGTGTTTCTGTCAGTTTGCTTACAAAAACAGAAGTAGTATAGGGGTGTCCATCATTGTGCTTCATTATGGCAAGGTCCAAAAATACATCTGTTTAATGTGATGCTGTTCTTAATCTTAACCATTGACCGACCCATGAATAAATTGGCAAGTCTCTGTGAATCTCTGTGCCTTTCCATTGGTGTATAGATTGTCTTGAAAAACGAAAACTTTATTTTTAAGGGTCTATCCATTCATTACATTTTAGGCTCTCCCACTGCCTATGCTGCAATTCAATTTGTTTTGTTTTTGCCCGCCAATTTACTGGCATAACAGTGGAAACATGAATGACACATACTAAGAGGTCCGCCTGCTGTCTTTACATTCCCAGGCTTTTGTTTCCATTGTGCATGTTGTCTGGACTCTGAATTGAACTGTAGGCTATAGGCCTACTGTGCCATTGTGACATCATGTTTGTCCTAGTGATGATGACAACATGCCACACTGTTTGTCTTCACTGTTCAAAGATTTGTCTCCATACAACATCACAACACTGAACTCACCTTTCTAGTTTTGGATTAGCTAGCAAATCGCAGGACATTGATGCCTTGCTAGAATCTACTTGACCACTTGAACCCCAACACCCACTATTCTGGGGAAAACATATGCCAGAAATAGACGATCTATAAGCTCACAACATCTGCTATTTCTGTGGAAGAGGTGTAGAAGGAAACAAAAGCAGTACAGTTGCAACTCAGGTCCATTTCACTAAGAATAGAGGGTTTAAGACAATGGTTAATTATAGCCTACCCACTTTCTTAACTGCACTTTTGTCAATTATCTATAGTGCGAACTCTGATTGCCTGGATGAGAATTTGTATTAATGAACAGCTCTGCCTTGGTTCTAATGGTGGAAATAGCTTGAGATGGCAGCTAAATAGCCCACAACAACATATTATTAATGACACAAGAGTCCATCCCTGGACCACAAGTGTAAACTAAAGTAGAGAAATGCAGGTGCCACAGGTGCCATCACGCAGGCTAGCTATCATTTACCATGTCTATACAAAATAGGCAAAACTATGTATTTACTGAAACAAAAGTTTCACTACTACTAATGGCCAGACCGCACCAATGCAACTAGTCGCATCTCCTTGCAACAAAACAGTTTTAAGGCCAGTCCATACAATGCAACTCCTTGCAATGCCATTGGGGATAATGGTTGCAAGTAGCTGCACGTTGCAAGGAGCTGCATTGGTGTGGAATGGCCTTTAAAGGCCTTAAAACGGGTTTGTTGCAAGGAGTTGCGACTAGTTGCATTGGTGCAGTCTGGCCTTTAGATTCCAATGTTTTAACAGTTATCTACCTATATAGATGAATGACAGCCCTCCAGATATTATAATAAGCCTTGCTCTTCTCTTAACATCCCTCCCCCCTCTGTGCCCAGACTGCCAGGTGATGGCTTTCTAATCCCAAGTGATGCATTGCAGTTCGTGTGTGTGTTAGCCATCACGATCACTGAGTAAGTACTTTAATATGGCTCGACAGAAAATAGATATGCTACTAGACTGGAGTACTACATACAGTCTGGATCCTATAGCAGGTAAATGTTTCATCTGCAGAACTGAATTCACAAGTGGTGGAAAAAGTAATCAATTGTTTTACTTAGTAAAAGTATCAATTCTGCTATGTAGAAATACTCTGTTACAAGCAGAAGTCCTGTATTCAAAATGTACTTGAGTAAAGGTACAAAGGTAGTTGTATCAAAATGTACTTAAAGTACAAAAGTAAAAGTACTCATTATGCAGAATGTCATTTTACAAGTTTTCAAACGTATAACTTGTATCAAAATATTTTTGAAAATAGCAGATCTACAAGCTCACAATGCCAGGCATTATGAGCTTGTAGATCTTCTATTTTCAAATTGCCGAAATGTGTATAGCATAATATAGGGCTGAAGTGGGTTAGTAATATGTTTTGTAATAATAATCCAAATCAACAAAGTAACTAGTAAATAAAGTTTTCAAATAATCGAAGTGGAGCAAAAGTATAATATTTGCCTCTGAGATGTATAGTGGAGTAGAAGTAAAAGTACTGAAAATTGGAAATTTTCCAGTAAAATAAAAAATACCTCAAAATTGTACTTAAGTACAGTACTTGAGTAAATGTACTTAGTTACTCCACTGGCCATTACCAATTGTCAATTGCCTACATGTTGTGGACATCTAGGCAACAGGACAGGACAGTTAACCTAAAATACCTTAATGTAGCTTCATGTTGATTAACATGTTGAGGGATGAAATAATCCATTGACAGTGATCAGTTCAGATCTCAGTAGCAGCCAAGCCATTTCTTTTTTAAGGCAGCATTTATTTCTAAATGAATGAATTAGCTCCCAATAAGTCACTTCCACTGACTACAGAACAAAGTCTAAACAAATGGATGAATCTTACCTTAGTAACTGCGTTAGTGTGTCGCTGCCTCGCTGTTGCACACGGTGACATTGAACCATAGAGTTGCAATGAACACAGTGTTGCTGCCGTGATCAGCATTGCCAGATTTTGCGAGAGAAATAAGCAACCAGGTCTATGCAAACGAGCCTAAAAGAATGCGACGAACACACGAGAAGCCTATTATACATCGGCTATTTGAAAATAGCCGATTTAGATCTGCTATTTTCAAAAAACTCTTGGGGAAAAGAGTGTACATTTTGCAATATTGTCCCACTCCCTGGCACAAAATGTCTTCAGATGGGGATACATGGACAAATACATATTTGGGGGTCCTTGCTTGACAAGAAAATGTTTGAGAACCACTGGTTTGAACAACATTAGGAAACAAGCCCAAATAATCGACTACACTAATAAACGAGCCCAAAAAACGCAACCCGCAAATAGGCTACTAATATTTACATGCGACTTTGCAGAAGAACAAGCCAAAAGTCGCTTATAATAGGCGGACATGGCAACGCTGGCAGTGACCAAGTCGGTGAAAGGAAATCTCTTGACTAACAGACGCAGCGACCAATAGGTATCGACCTGGTGGTGTGAACCGTGCTTTATTATCCAATGAGAGGGAGGAATTAAAGATCGAAGGGTGAGGTCTTATGAGATCACTCATTTTCAGCACCACGGGAGCTGTCCAGGTTGCTAGGCGGTGATCTCCTCACTCCCCAGGTCGAAGCAGTGGTGAAAAAGGTACTCACATGTTTTACTAAAGTAAAAGTATCAATACACTGCAATGTAGAAATACTGTTACAAGTATAAGTCCGTATTGGTATCAAATTGTACTTAAAGTACCAAAGTACTCATTATGCAGAATGTCTCATTACAAGATTTTTGGAATAAAAAAAAATCTTTTAAAAATAGCAGTTCACAATGCCTTGCATTGTGAGCCTGTAGATCGGCTATTTTCAAATGGCCGAAATGTATATAGGGCTGAAGTGGAGTATGTTTTGTAATAATAATCGAAATCTACAAAGTAACTAGTAACTAAAGTTTTCAAATAATTGTTGTGGAGTAAAAAGTCCACCACTGCCTAGAAGTAAATGTCCACGTTAAGCGCACATTAAACAGTCAATGTTGGCCTATGTTCAGTTAATTCATGTAAAGTATTATAGTTATATACCAAGATGGAAAAAGTTGACCTGTAATATCAGAGAAATATGCAATAGATGTGATAGTACTGTTAATAAAAAGCTCCACAAGATAATTGGACAGACATAACTAGCAGTTGCATAAATGGAAATAAAAAGAGAATGGAGACATTCGGTCAAAGCTAGTATGTGTTAATGCAGACACAATGAACACAATTATTATAATAGTATTTTATTTATTGTTCTGTACAAATACAAGATCAGCATCTTGAACAACGTTAGATAAACCTATAAAAACAAAACAGAGTCCAGTTCTTCCAAAGTCTATTTAGTGAAAACAAACATTATATTATACATCATAATTCAGTAATTATAATAATTAACACAGGAAGACATTTGTTTCAGGGGGGGGATATTCTTGTAGAATAAACTCAACAGCATCTCTTTCACAGATAGATGAAGCCAAATCTAATCTAAACTGAACCATGTAAAGAACCATGTAAGGAAGTAAAGCTAAAAAATGGCAGAAATACATCTAAAACAAAAGAAAAAGGAAATCATCTTGTGCAAAAAAATATAATTTGTCTCCTTCCATAACCCAGACTCCTTAGTGGGAGATGGGTTGCGTACTATAGCCTCACTTGTAAATGATCGTATGAATAACAGATTTTCAAATAATCTGCATTGAAAATCTATTATTTACAGGAAGTGACAACGTCGCATGACAAAGCACAAACTGGGCTTAAGCCTTTCAGTGTGATGGTCGACAGCAAGACATTCTGGAGTGGAATAATGTATTCCACATCATGCAGTGTTCTGAGAGTAGAATAAAACATTAGCATCACCGCAGCCACTTAGGACAGAGTTTGGACAATTGCACTGTAGTATCTTTTTATACGTGTGTCATACTTAACATTGCCCAGTTGTTGAAATGCTTCACTATGTGCGAGCTGCAATCCCTGGCTGGCTGGCTGAGTACGACAAGTCTTTTTTTAAAGCCAATTGGTTGTCTCATACTTCCACGGCTTGCTCCGCTTCCTCGATTCTCACCACCTCCCCCTCATCTATTTCCACCTCCACCTGCTGGCCCTCCACTGCCTCCGCAGTGGTCACGTGCACCACCTGGATCTCCACGCCAGCCTGCTTCAGTCTCTCCATGTCCTCCTCGCACATCTCCGCCATGCTGCCGTCATCCACCACCACTGTCGTCGTCGTCGTCTCGTCCATCTCCATCACGTCCACGTGCTCCACCTGGATGCCGTCGTCCAGCAGCACCGTCTCCTCGCCCTCCAGGGACTGTGTCGCCGCGGCGAGGTCGTCGGCCGCCGAGTCGGAGGCGCCCGCCGCCATCTCCTCGGCGGCCAGTAGCTTGGCGTCCTCTATGCCGTGGACGTCTCTGAGGTGCGTCTGCAGGTCCTTGGGGTGCGTGAACCACAGGTCGCACATGGTGCAGTGGTTGGGCTTCACCCCCGTGTGGCTCACCAGGTGGTTCTTGAACTGCTCCCAGCTGTTGAAAATGCTGCTGCATACCTGAGGGCAGTCGAGAGGGGTAACATGGTGTTTTTTTAACAAATCCTTTTGTGCCCAGGAGGATTGAAGTGGGGATGTGTTTACGAAAGATAGACATGACATGACATGTACTTGATATTAGAACTGATGAAAGATGCTCCCGGAATCATAAGTGAGGTAGAACTTAACACATTTACTACAATGTTTAAATTACTGTTGAGTGTGGTTTAATAACTTCAGCTTGATTGATTTGTGAAAAAGAAAATCCCATTTGTTGCTGAGATCAAAAAATAATTCATGAGGCATAGTATCAGTATTTACCACATAATAGTGTGATGATATAACACTATCCATCCAATACTGGGACATCTGTTCTCTTGAGAAACCTCACCTGGCATTCGTAGAGTTTCTTTCGTCCTTTCTTGGCACCTGCACCATTTTGACATGCCGCCATATGGCATTTAAGTGTGCTGTTCCGTGCAAACCGCTCACGACAGTCTGGACATGCATATGGCTTCTCACCTGAAAACAGAAATAGTAATAGTAGTTAGTTAGAAATAGATGAACCTCACTGTACCTCACAGATTCAGGTGACCAGTTTGCTTTTACTTCATAGTTGTGGGGGGCTCACCAGTGTGCTTTCTTAAGTGCTCTTTGAAGTGGCCAAAGTGGTCAAACTGCTTGTCACAGTATTCACACACGTGTACTCTCTTCTGCTGGGGTCTTTGGTTCCGGGACAGCTCCTCGGCTTCGTAATGCAATGTGTTGATGTGTTGTTTCAGGGCGCCCTCTCGTGTGTACGCTTTACCACAGTGATTACACACATAGGGCTTTCCACTGCTAAGCCCGAGGCCGCTGTGGGTCTTCAAGTGCTGCTTGAGATGATAGTAGAGCTTGAAGCTGCGGTCACACTGGTTGCAGCGGAACATGTTATCTACTTGGGAGATCTGGACCTCTACGACCTCAACGTTCTCCAGGACCTTGGAGGCAGCCACCGTCTCCTCCTGATATACAACCTCCTGGTGAGGAAAGAAACGACAAAAGACATTTAGTCAAATGTCATATATATTTATATGACAATATTTATATCACTATTTAGATTTACAACAATAGACAATGACTCAAAAGAAGACAACTTGTCACAAAACAATTCCTTCTCTACGCCAGGCCTTAACCTTTGCCATAAACAAGGAACAAAATGAACACCCGCCAGGCCGCCAAGCACCAATGGTATGTAGATTTCGTCTTTGGCCTGTACAGTACATAGCCTTCGGCTACTCAGCTACTCTGGCGTGTAATTAAATTAGGAGCCAACTTCCTGAATTGGCTGAAATGGCTACAGAGATACTTTTTTGAGCAGTGCAGCCACTGCTATGCGTGAAATGTGCGTCTGTGTGTCTGTCTGTTTGTAACATGAGATCTGTGCACCACTTACTTCACTGCCAAGACCAATCAACAGGTAAACTCTAAGGGATCACAATGGTATCGGGTGTCTTTATCAGACAGTAGGTGTCTTTATACAAGTATGTCCAAAGACAGTCGGCACGGAAAGTGAGCAAAATCATGTCAAAGAAGAAGCGTTGTCAGTGGAAATAAATGGAGAGTTCTTGTATCGTCACACACAGTACCTACATTTATTAACACGACATCGTACAATCTGGCCAAGTTGATCTTATGATTTTAACTTGGTCATGTCGCAGAGTGACGTGTAATAAAAGTAAAAGACAGAATCTGTCTACAGTGTGACCAAGGCTTTTAAGTCATATTACAAATAACTACGCATAAAGCATGGCTGGTGTTTTGATGTACTGAAAACAAGAGAATCCGTAAACCGTCTTCAAAGTTCCCTAAATAACTTGATTAGGCGGAGTGCAACCTTTTGACCTGTTCAAGGTCTTCGTCAGGTAGAAATGTTCAGTATATTCTGTATATTTGTATATTTTTGTTATCCAGCACCAGTCAAAATTGGTTGTGGATGCACGTGTACCTCCTGGACTGCATTTGTGTTGTGGTTTAACGTGGGGTGAAATCAGTAAATAACACCAAAAGTTGTGAATATCATTGTCAAAAAGGTATGAATAATTGTGTGTCGCTATGAGCATTTGCATGTTGCAAGAAAGAGAGTGAGAAGACCACATAAGGGAGAGCACTCTAAAAACACTGTTTACTCTCTCTCAAAGAGAACCTGAGCAGGTAGCCTGGAGCCTGGTTATTGTCAATCTTGTGGACAATTCTTAATTGGAGTTGAATAGCTCAAGCCTTGACAGGCATGCCAGGAATCAGACATTCAAAAAAACAAGTTATTACATGATAGCTTGTGCATAAAAAGTAGTAAAATAAAGCAATACATTGATCAATGGCACAACTACCTCCTCTATTCCTTCTCTCTTGATCACATGCAGAGTCTGTGCCCCCTGCTGGTATTTGCTGGTAATGTCAGCTAGCAGAGCCAGTGCAGAATCATCTGATGAAGCCTGGGCATTCCTCGCTGCATCCACCACCTCCTCCAGTCCCGACTCCTCCACCTCGATAGACCCATCCCCTACAACCTCGATCTCCACCTGCAGGGACAAAGAAATCATTCTAGATTAACAATAAAAATGTAAAATACAAAAGTTGCCCCCTTACCCTAAAATGTGTAATTGCCTGGCAAAGAGCTTCATTCATATCAGTGGGATTACTTTACTACTACTTTACTACTGAGATTAGTTATGCTATGAGTCATGTAATACCTGTTCCCCTTCCACTGTGGGCAAAGCCTCTGTGATCACATTCGATGTCTCTGCGATCTTCCTCTTTTTGGTGTTCTTACTCCCCGTCCGAGATGGACTCTCACTCATTCTGCAGATGGAAAGGAGACAGAATACGCTGACCTTTTATTTTTTCTGTCAGTATCTAAATATAGGTCAACAATTTTCACTTGAGTGGTAACGCTTCATATTCTGTGACAGATTTCAACTCCATTACAAACAGCTCTTGGTTGTTAGACCAGTGAATACATAGAATAGTTCAAATATGAAAATTGAGTTAAAATGATGTGAGCTTTCTCACTTGTTTCTGAGGGCCTTGATGGCCTCCTGCATCTGAAGGTATTCTGCTGCCTTCAACACATCGTTGGCCTCCTCTTCCTCACTGACAGCCAGGGTGGCTGTGTATGTGAACTCCACCAAATGGCTGAAGGCTGTGTTGCTTACACCTGGCAGACAGAGAGAACCAGTAAAGCCCGATTCATACTTCATCGCACGATGATGTCGTGCTGAAAATAGCGCTCACAACGCTCAGCTTGTAGGTCTGCTATTTTTGGCATGCTACACCGTCGTGTGATGGAGCATACATTAGGCTTAAGAGGGAATGTGAGGATACCAGCTTGTGAGTATGCTGGACAATGTTGATATAAATGGGAAATAAAACATTTTTCCAACAAAACTAGATTGGGGAAATGATAGAAACACATGAACATAATTGTTGCAAACACGGAAGGAGGCGCCGCGCCTCCGCCCAAGTGGAGCATACTATGGAACTCGGCTCGGCTTGTGTGTCTGTCTGTCTGTGTGCAGTATGTGTGCAGCCGCGCCCCCATGTCACTCACGCTCTCATTGGCTGCCCCCATGTGACTCACGCTCTCATTGCCTGCATGCACTACAGTGTGGCTGAAATTCGCCTGTGCCCCTGGGTGACTAATTACACTCCTCTGAGAAAAATATAGCAGCGACAGTCAAAAATAATACATCTACAAGCATCTACACGAGTTCATCTATTGGAATATCTAAGAATTCCATGTCATTTGGGCATATTTCAGGCCGGATGGCAAGTAATTGCTCATTCCTTTCTATTCTTCTTATTGTTATTTTCGAGCTGCGTTCGCTTCCAGCGTTCGCGCGTCTTACTTGTGTATGTACATTATGATTGACATCTGTCGTAGTCACAACATTACATGCTGACTAATCTAGTATGGTTTGTATTGTAAACATTGAATTGATTAAAAAAAAGTGTCAGAAGAGCAAACTATGAAGTCACCAAAGAACAACTTTTGCAAATGCTTTTGCATTTTGTGCGTATTACATTACACTATATTACTTTGTGATTATGATCATGCTTTCATAATGTCTTACTTGCGAGGATTACAATGCTTTATGACACAAATCTTCAAGGTACTGTATACGTAACCAAAGGTTTTGAATTTAAGTGAGGCTCTAGAAGCATGCAATGTGCACCACAGGGATTTGATTTACATAATGTTCTTTCACAGGCAATCAGTGAAACATACCCTCTATCTCCACCAATGGCTCCTGGGTGAAGTTTTGGAAGAACTTGTGGAAAAACTGACTGCAAGCTGCCAGCACTGCTTTGTGGGCCCTGAACTGGTGCCCTGCACAGTAAGAAAAGAGGTCTAAACATGATTTGGTACAGATAAATACTATATCATCATAATATAATAACATGTCATAAAAATAATTATGAATAATTCTGTTTCCATACCATCCACAATCAGGGTGATATCTGTGAACTGGCCCAGTTGTCGCTGTTCGTTTAGCTTGTCCAGCATTACTTTATAGTGGGCTGGAAACTCACTGCCACAGTCCATCTCTACCTCCATCTCATCCGCCATGATTTACCCCTTCCCTCCCTACTGGAAATAAAAGATGATAAGCAACAAAAGGTTAGTTCGGCACAGGTCAAATGATGTATTATCTCTACAAATTGGAATCGTTCCCTCTTGACCGGGGTCTCCCAGGGTGTACTTGGCCCCTTCCTTTACACTAAATCTCTTGGCTGTATATACAGTATTTAACCATGCATTCCATTATACCCCCATATTCACACATTTCCTGTTGCTGCTATCTTGTTCTCTTTTCTTACTTCATAAAGTAGTGTACTACTTCAAATTCAAAGGGGCTTCATTGGCTTGAGAAAATATACATTTACATTGCCAACGCAAATATGAACCTAACCTAATCAAAAATCTAAACTAAAACATGTGTACAATTAAAAGGGAACAAAGAGATCTGTAATTTTTTCTATTGATTTGCAGTGTTGCAGACCATGTCACACCAACATTTCGCTGCTTGTACCTGTATGACTGAGTGACAAATAAACCCCTCGATTCATGAGTTCTAGTTTATCTGAAGCACTAGTGTTCTCTTTATGTGACTATTTACCCTGTTGTTTATTGACTAGGCCCTAGGGTTCTTGCTGACTCTGATCTCGTACTTTTAAGTCACTAAGACTCTTGCAAATTACAATTTAAGCATTTAGAATTAGCAGATACTCTTAGAGCATCTGCTAAATGCCTAAATTGTAATTTGTTAATAAATACAATAAGCAAAATGTAAAAGAAAGATCCCCATCTCTATAAGGAGTTGTGGGCACAGCAGCAATACATTTTCTACATTCTACTCCTGTTCTACTGGCTGCTGTTGAATGGACTTGGAAACTGAGAAGGTCTGGTAGTGAGGTGGTCCAAGTTTCAAGGAGCAAATGCAAATCAATCATCAATCCTATCTTTAGCAACCTAGAAGACAGCTATCTAACAGTTAGCAAGGATTCAGGAAGGACAGTTAGCCACTCTTGGCTAGGCCTGGGTGAAACATAATGATCATCTATCCTGCCAAAGTGTGTGTGTGTGTGTGTGTGTGTGTGTGTGTGTGTGTGTGTGTGTGTGTGTGTGTGTGTGTGTGTGTGTGTGTGTGAGGTCTGTGATGATCAGCTGAGCCCAACCATGCATAAGACATTAGCGTAAACCTCTTTAAAGCAGAGCTAGGTTTAAAGTAGCCTGGGATCAAGACTATCAAAGATGTATTTTTTTTCTTATCGATTTTGACATTTGCATGTCAAGAAAGACTCGATAAAACAGTCTGGATCAAGACTCTTGATCCAAGGCTAGGTTTAAAGAGTGATTTATACATGGCAAATAACCGATCTCCAAGCTTGAGAGCTTATGGTAGAAGTAGATCAAGCTTATTGTTATATCAAGCCTTTAAGAGGCTCGTTTAGCTGACTTCCTCCCACAAACAGGAAAACAATGTTCCACTGTATATTGTACATCATATAAGTAACTCGTTGTAGTATAAGTGACCGAATTAAACCTATATTTATAAATATTACAACTTACCAGCTTGAAACGAGCACACGGAAACGACACATGTCATTAACATAATAATAATAATAATAACAATAACATCTAAAGCCACTGCAGCTAACGGGCCTCTTTAGCAGGTTCGCCATTTCGAGTTTGAACGAACAACTACGTCATCAAATCGCGCATTAAAATACACCTTTTTCCCACACAGATTTCTCTCCCGTGTTCTCCCAGGGTCAGACTGGGACTCATAAACAGTCCATAAACCTACCTCAAATCCGGCTACGCTGCTTTTGGGAGTTATTTAGTGGTAATATGTGTCTCGACGCATGTAGCCTTGCTCTTCTCTGGTTGCTCCGAAAAGGGCGGTCGTTCAACACTCGGGACTCAGATTCCCAGAAGCCCTTGCGATTTCGAGGGACGCTTTGGCGTTGCTAATAGAGACAGTGATGAGTGATGGCGAGGGGACATTAGGTTATAGAGTTATGTGTATTTAACAAATAATAAGGAATCAAAATACATATATTTGAAAGGGTTTCTGAATCAAGGAACAAGATGCACTTTTTTATTGTGATTGATTTGAGCAAATCTTGTTTTTCTTCCATTTTATTAACATTATACCAATTCTCCCAGTTTACCAATGTTTATCACAGAGATAATTATGTTCATTTTGTATGCATGGAGATTCGGCTTCTTCTTTTTTGCCGATGGGTTCCCAGATTGCACACACACACACACGCACGCACGCACGCACGCGCACACACACACACACACACACACACACACACACACACACACACACACACACACACACACACACACACACACACACACACACACATCCTGACTGGACTATCTGGTGAAAAGAGAAAGCCGTGCAGGAGCTACTCTCCTTTGAAAAGAAGATCAGCTTCTTAGGATGGTGATCAGGTCAAATATCAAATATCTTCAGTTCCTCAGCAATTAGCTGCTCTGGTTGCTCCCAAGGTTCTGAAGATGACTGAAGGGTCTTTGAGAGTGATTCCATGGGCAACAGATCAACGTCAAAACATGTGAGTGCCTGGCCTGCTGCTTTAACAACAGTGCTCAGGTACTGGTTTCAACTGGTAGCCATGCTGCATATCTGTGTTTGTTTACAGAACAGGATGGGGCGGGGGGGGGGGTCTCAGCTTTGTCAGGTCATGATGTAAGACAGGGGACTCCAAGGGATGAAAGCTTTGGAAACACTGCTCTAGCGGTAGCAATTAGCAAATACACCATTTAATGTATTCATTTATTTATTCATTTATTCATTCATTCATTCAGAATCAACTTTATTTATTACAGGTAGGCCTATAAAGAAGTGGGTGGGAAAAAAAGACATAAGGTGCAAAAATACCAAAGTAGCAGGTATTTTTATGTACATGAGGTTTATTATATAAGGTGCAGGTTAAAAAACATAGCAGCAGGTGCAGTATTTGAGATACAACGCCAGAACAGAACGGTATATACATATAGTATATACATATGTAGTGACATACATTAGTCCATGAGGTAAAAAAAAAAGGAATAGGAAGGTAGAATTAGGTAAAATCCACATACGAGAATAGTCTACATAGGGAATACATCCACAAGAAGGAAGGTATAATCAAACATAAGGAAAAGCAGTCCATCAAAAAGGAAAGTGTTCCAGCGTTACAGGTGACAGGCAGTCTTTTTAATAACAAAGAGAACATTGGCGCTTGCAGGAAAGGGCAGGGATTTCCATATTAATAACAGCAATAAAAAAAAAAGAGATAGGAGTGCACAAGTGACTGAGCAGTGGGCATAATCAGCATGGCTCCACTGAAATGGAAATGCTGCTGTCACAGGCCAGCACAGACATGCCTCAACACGCCCTTGGTTTACATGTTGTGTACATACTTTGCAGTTGCCCTAATAGGCCTAATCGCTAACTGCAAAGAAAATCAACAAAAGTCAAGTCAGTCTGAGAACATTTTCTTTTAATGATTAAAGTGTGTGATGAAATATTCTTGAAGTACCATGTTGAGGGAGCCTAATCTTGATCAGAGATTGAAGGTATGGATGGTGATTGTTGTGGATCCCTTGGCTGCGGATAAAGGGATGTCTGTGGACTGTTATTATAAGTTGTTAATATTATTGTTGCTATGCACTTCTTTCAAGTGCATTTAGCGGTACTTGCTCTGTTTAGTATTTCTATGTACTGAGATCACTCTGTGCAGACAGTGCAGGAATACACACAATGATCTCTCTCTTTCTCTCTGTCTCTACTGTTTCTCTCTGCCTATATGTCTTTCTCAAAGGACTGTCTATTGGTAGAAACGTTTCTGTGTAAGCCACACTCGGACGAAGTTGAAGTCTAAAGGTAATTTCACACCCTATAAAATCAATCTTTATTGTCACATCACAGGTTTACAGGTTTATGGGTTTAGGGGGGGAGGAATCAAAAAAGAGACAACAAGGTTAGGCTGACCGGAGAAGCTATGGTCTGTTACACACAACACAAACCATTGCCAACAATGCTTTGTGCAGGCAGCCAGGCACAGTTGCAGTTTGTGCATGTGTGTCCTGAGCTTGGTATGTTCTCATTAGTGGGCTCCGTCTCCATATTTGGTGAGAGCCCAGTTATGTTCATTAGAGCCCAAAGGATGCCAGATTCTTGGGTCCAATGCACACCCGATTTGGATGAGTCCTAGACCAGTGGTTCTCAACCTCCCCCCAGGGGGTCTTGACCAACCATGTGGTCCTAAGAGTCTCCGCCTAACTAACCTGATGAGTGATGGTTCAGTTGAGTGACGAGCTCGGAGAACAAGAGGACACCAGGCAGATATGAGACAAGGAAAATAACAAAATTAGTAGGAGTATATAACATGCATCTCGTATCATTGTGCAAAGACGTCAGGCTATCTGATAAAGTAGTTGATTGTCATGGCGTTAAATGTATCAGTATGTGCTTACGCAGATGAGAGTGATTCAAAACATGTACGTATGTACTGGGTTTGATTGATTGATTTGATTGATTGATTGATGTACTTTATTTAGTAAGACATGAGAACAACAGTACATGGAAGTACAAATTCACAATACAAGGTCTACTAAACTGGAAGAATCATAAAAGCACTGAGCTTGTTTCAAATGAGTTCCCCATGCACACAAATCATGATGACATATAAGAGACAGACAGATATACACAACTACTATAGAATGTCATACAATCAGTTTACAGGTTACTGGTATGAAGAGTGAGAAATATGTACAAAAGGAGAAGGAGAGAGGGGGGGGGGGGTAGGGGGGTGGGTTAGGTTAGGACTTAGACAGGGGCCATTTTCCAATTGCAGCCTCCTGAAGGTGTATCTTTAGGGCTGTTTTGAAAGAGAGTATGGTTTTACACTCCTTTACTCCTTTTGGTAGGGCGTTCTACATTTTTGATGAATAGCATGAGAACGAGTTACTTCCCTTTGTTGAGCCAAAAAAGGGTTGGACAAGGTTTGTGGAGCTGCCTCTGGTATTGTGATCGTGGACATCATTAACATTTTGGAAGTATTTTGACAAATACAGGGGGATCCCAATGTTGTGATATATCTTGAAGACCAGGCCCATAGCAAGTTGCTGTACTCTGTCCGCAACCCTAAGCCATCCAATCCTATCAAAATGATCAGGGGTTAGATGGGTTTTGTAGTTGAGGGCAAGAAGTAGCCTTACAAGTTTGTTTTGGGATGTTTGGAGCCTTGTTTTTAAGGCCTTGGAGGTGTTGTGATACCATGAAGTACATGCATAATCGTAATGACCTTGTATGAGGGCCACTGCAAGAGTCTTCAGAGTCTTCTTACTGACTTTACGATCAATACTCCGCAAATAGCGTGTTTGAATACTTTATTGATTGAATACTTTATTAACAGTTTGCAAAAAAGGTACAGTGGTACGAATTATACAAAAAAGATATAAGGATGACACAAAAAGCCCTGTGTATTCAATTCATCGAGACATTTAAAGACAAGCAATACTGTACAATAATATGCGAAACATCATCTAGTAGTAATAAAAAAAGAGAAATATGTACAGAGGGGGGGTCATTTCTGGTGATAAGCTTAGACGTTTTACAGGGACCAGATACAAATTGCAGATACCTGTCCAGTAGAAGCTCTTTTATGGCGGCTTTGAAGGAGGTATGGAGTCACACCTTTTTAAGACTGTTGGGTCAAGCAGATAAAGGTCAGTCTAATCATAGATAAAGGTCAGTCTAACCTCTGAGCCTATAGGTGTGAAAGGGCAAGCAGAAGAGCTGGGCTCAGTGTCTGTATGCCTCAGGAAGACTGGACTGAACGGCAAATGTATATATCTCTGTATGTATCATGTCTTAAGTATCCTTAAGTACAATTGTATCTATGACTATCCCTTAATAATAAATTAAGTGTAATTCTTTGATAAAAGGCACACATGAGTTGGTACACTGCCTCTGCTTTCCATGTTATTAAAAAGTAAAACACACTACCACAGAAAATGAAGATAACCCTCTACAGTAACCTCTTCAACAATGAGTCTTATTGTTTTTAACAATTCTCTAGTAGAAGTAGTGTACATCATAGATTAGAAGTAGAAAGTAATGAAAGACTGTTCACTTTAACAATCAAAATCAATCTTTTAACATAATTTGAATAGTGGCCTAATTATAGTATGTGGTTGTGTATTTGTAGGCTGTGACATACTGTGGTCTTGCATGTGAATTGAATCTTAGATTTGATCTGTTGTTTAAGATATAAATACGCTATTTTATAGGCACTACTATGAGGTAAGAAAATGTGCAGTAGTACATATTTAGTGCACTTTTGATCTGAAGTATCATTGACTTGTTCAATTAACCTGAACAGTGTTACAGTTTTCTATATTATCCATTACCCATACCCTGAAGAAGACATACTTTGTCAAAACGTTGGTGTCTTAAATAATAATAAAAAAGGTATTGCATCGTGACTACGAGCTGTGTGACCGCATTCTTTTTTTCTATATTATTTTCTATAATATCAAGATTTCCCTTTCTGTAGAGTCCTGCAGAAAGTTATTAACATCTACTGTATTGGCTTTGCTGCAGGTTCTTGGACACTGCAAGTCCCGCCTTCAGTACTTTTTTCACTTCTCCCCCAGAGAAAAAGAGTATGTCAGAATGTTCTGTTCTTGATAAACGACCATGTCAGCCTACAACACTACTAGCTTAGAACCTGTAGATTGGTTGGTTTGTTTAAACTGGTAAAAGAGTTTGCTTCAATTTGTGAGGCAAATGCTTATTACAAAGTAGTCTTCAGTACTGACACATATATCCATCCACCTCGTAGAACAAAGGATATTCTCTCTCCTCGTATCACTGTCTCAAAGAGTTTTAACAAAGTTCTCCCCCAAACATTTTCCATTATATTTAATGACTTTCTAACTCTAACCCACTGATAAAAGGACTGTGCACAGTGACTTATTTAACTTGATGAAAGTACACGGATCAGCAAACAGCCCCTCCTGAACTTTGTCCCCCTTTCAGATAGGAAAACAACACACAGAGTATAAAAGGGGGGTGCAGCAGAGGGAGAGACTTGTTTTTGTTCAACACACAAGAGCTGCAGCAACAGAGAGCTGAGCTGAAGAGAGACATTTTAACCAGAGGGTAAGAAATTCATTTTATGCATTCTCTATGGTCATTCAGTTCAGTGCTATAGCCTTATTTAAGTTGGGGTGCAGATAATAATGTAATTATTACATGCACATTAGATAAATTAGTTGAATGTTGATTTTTTTCCCCCTGCAGCTGTGTGTAATCTCCTTGTTCGTCCATTAATAAAACAGTTTTCATGATATGCATTTCCTTCACAAACTCTGTACAAAAATCCATGTTTGTTATTTAAGTTGTTAGGCCATGCATGCTCAACTTTACTCTTTGAAGCTTGTTTACCACTTCAAATGCATCTATGTATTCATTTATGCATGCATACAGTAATTTTCTGAGTGCATGCTTTTAAAATTTGAGTCTTTTTTTACAGATTAGTAATTGGAGCACTTAGTTGCAAAAGACTGTGTGAACTCAGTAGAAAAAACTAACATAAAAAAACCCCAGTCTGTACAGAATAGTTCATCTTTTGCTTTGTCAGCTAAGCCCAGATTCTGCACTTATTGTAAGTCCCTTTGGATAAAAGCGTCTGCTAAATGACTGTAATGTAATGTAATGTAATTCTGAATACCAGCTTCATTGCTTATTTTAATGTTTCTATCCTTCCCTTCCATCAGTAGCTATTTCACATGTTAGTTTCAGATCGATACGTGAAATGAGCAAACAGTTTGAAATATCTGGGACTTGTTTGGATGATCAGAAAAGTGGAGACACTGGGTCTGACCTTTTGTACAATGTTCTTGTTTTTGTCTGCTGATGAGCTCAGCTCATCTGAACTCGGACAATGTCCCACTTCCTCATCAAACCTCCCCCCTCCTCAATACACCACCCTCTTGTCTGTCCTAAATCTTCTCCCTCCCCCTCCATTTCCCAATCTCTCATCAACAGCAGGATCAGGGGGTGAAAGGAGGCGCAGCAGAAATGTGGGCGTGCCTCAGCCTCCTCCTGACACTCTGCCTGCTCCATGGGGGCGGGGCAGAGAGTGAGGGGGGAGGCCCCCGCTGCCAGCTACCGCCGCAGTGGAAGATAGGGGAGGTGGAGCCTATGAACGAGGCGATGGGACGGGTGACCGTGGTGGCTCTGCTACAGGCCAGCTGATTGTTCTGCTTGGTGCAGGCAGCCAGGTACACAACATGAGCACTGTTTCCCAAACACTGGGTCGGGACCCATTGGTTGTAAAAAACCAAAGTTGTCCTTTAAGAAGTAGTGAAAATAGCCTATCTACAAGCTCACAATGTGTTGGTCAGATAGAAAAATACCTAAATCTTGATATGTTTTTTAAATAAACTTCATTGTGTCCATGTCCATGTGTGTGTGTGTGTGTGTGTGTGTGTGTGTGTGTGTGTGTGTGTGTGTGTGTGTGTGTGTGTGTGTGTGTGTGTGTGTGTGTGTGTGTGTGTGTGTGTGTGTGTGTGTGTGTGTGCGTGCGTGCGTGCGTGCGTGCGTGCGTGCGTGTGTGTGTGTGTTCTTCCATGAGCAGAATGGATGGTCTGCACCAGAAGCAGGAAAGTCTGGGTTTCCATAACATTACCTACATGGTAGTTAACCACCAGGGGGAGCAATCACAGCGTCTCCACCCACTGCTGGCCCAGAGACTGTCAGTCAACATCTCGCTGTACAAGCAGGACACCCAGCAGGCCGATGTTTGGCAGGCACTGAATGGAGAAAAGGATGACTTCCTTATTTACGACAGGTCAGCTACCCGCACTGACACAGTGTGTAAACAACTGTGCATTTCTTTCCATTGTCTGTTGTGTTCCATGTCTACAACAGAGGTTCTAATTTATTTTTATTTCAAGGACCCCCATAACTCTTAGAGTGTACAAATGCAACCAAATGGACCGATAAGGGTCCATTTGGACCCTGAGGGTCCCTGGACACCACACTGGTCTTCAATATTGTCAGTTAATCAACACAGGATGCCATTCATAATTTGGTGTAATACATTTCTCAGTCAAATCCTCTCAAATGTAAAGTATTTTGGTTGTTCCGAAGGCCAACTAGAATAAAGTCACAGCAGTTCATGATGTTTTTATTCCTCTTTACCATCAGATGTGGCCGTCTCACCAGCCACATTTCACTCCCGTACACCATCATCGGGCAAGGTCATATTGAGAAAGCCATTAGAGAGGCCTACTGCAACAGAACATGCGGGGACTGCGTTCATGAGGTAAGCTAAAGAGGGTATACAAGTACATATAGACATTGTTTTACGAGGAAGTATTGGTAATGGGTTTGTCCGTCAAAGACGAACACACTCTCTGACGTCCCATCTAGCTCTTTTCCCCCCTGTATTTGGTCCCTCACTCCTTACACTGCTCTCTCCTTCTTTCTTCTTCATTTTGCCCTCGCAGCCTGCTGATGTCCCAGAAGAGTGCACCAGAGCACCTGAACCCAAGCCTGAGGGAGAGGGAGAAGAGGAGCCTAGCCACGGTCACGGTCACCACCATGGCCATGGACATGGTCATCACCACGGAGACCGTGGACACGGTCATCACCATGGAGATCACCATGGCGTCGGCCATGGTCACCATGGCGATAGAGAGCAGGGGCGTGGGCAGGGACGTGGGCAGGGGCGTGAGGGATCTCGTGGGCACGTGGGGCAACAGGGGCAACAGGGGCACCAGCACGGTGTTGAGCAGATGGATCTGGTCCATGGCCAACAGCAAGCAGGCCAGCAGGCCATGCACATGGGTCACCAGTGATGACCCACTGAAGCACAGGGGGCTCCAGTGATGGAGAGCAAGGCTCGGTGAAAGTCAAAGTTCAGCTGACAGGGGAGGGCGGGCTCTGAGAACGATGCCGCCCCCCGGTCCAGCTGACACTGACACTGACGGAGGCTGTTCGCAGACGCAGGGAGCGATCAGTCCGTTGGTCTCTGACACTGTGACGAGGCACTGCCTGCCTCCTGACAGTGACAAGGGCTGACGGGCGGCGGAACCGATCTGGTCAGGGAAACCTGACAGTGACGTCCGTCCCCTGCTGACTGACAGCAGCCTAAGCCAGCACCATGAGTCTGACCCCCAGGTGTTGAGAGCTGAGGTTTCTGACCTGGTGTTTAAACATACCGCATAGCTACCAACACTTGGGCTAAGTGCTCTGTATACCAACAAGTATTACCCTGGGAAAGGAGGGGGAGAATCCCTATGAGGATGGAGCAGGATAGAATAACACAGGCTACATTCATGTAAGCTGGAATTTGAAATATTTGGCAACATAAGTTCAAACAAGTTCAACCACAGAGAAAATTGGCTCATTCTTGTTTTGTTACAGACGACTGCTGTTATCGATGCAAGTGGTTCTGTCAACATCAAAGAATAAATTCCTTCATTCCTCTGTCAGGGGATTGTTCTGATCCTTTCTCAGGAGTGTATGGGGGGGATTGTGTTTCTATATTTCCTCCTCCGTTTAGCTCTCTCCATCCTTTATGATGCCAGGCACATAAACTATAACCTAGTGGTGTCTGTTTGATGTCAGGAAAGGGAAAGAGGAGTGGGAAGTTCACAAACACGGCAAACCCACAAAAGTTAATTAATGAAATATTTCATGTAATTTAAATCTGCAAACGCCAAATGTAAAGACTTCAGGAGAATAAGGAACCCCTTTATTATAGGACAAGAGACACAGACATCCGATCTTTTGTACTGATAAATAATTAGACAGTTGATTATTGTTTAAACTACAGATTTTGCTCTTGCAGCAAGAAGGTTAAAATCATAGAAGCATTTAAAAGTGTGCTACAAATGGAAAGATTGTACAATACTGAACAGTAATCTTCCTATATGCACACTACTGTTCATTATTCCTGTGCACCAGTGCTCCACCTAGTGGATGAACTGTATTACTCTGAAAAGTCACAGCTGTTTTCTTCGAGTTACTGTCGATGAAGTCACCACTTTCAATATATCTCATTCTCAACTACCTATCACAACTACTATCATTCACAATTGTCCACTTGCACATTTTATATGTATTGTTTGGTCCTTTAGTCAAGTTCTAGATTTAGCTGTGTGGGTTGAAGATTGCGCAGATTTGTGCTAGGATTGTTATTTGGAAAAAATAAATAAAATAAAACCAGTAGAGAAAAAAAGAAAGAAAGAGAAAGGTAATGAATGTAAGACGGAGGCATTCAATGATTGTTTGAATACATGCTGTTGCTAATGAAGGTGTCCAGGGGAAGACAAATGTCACCTAGAAAACCTGATGTTCTGACAGAAATGTGTATTTGCTCACATTGGATTGTGGATTGTAAAAGTGGAATGTAAAAGTAGGGTTGAATAAACATGACTGGGCTTATTTTTCTGTCTCATTATTGTGTGTATATCTGTTATCACTTCCTTTACCCACTTACCCTGTCCCACTTACCCTGTTGGAACCTGTCCATACCCTATATATACTTTGATTGGTGCCCTCCTATTTTCCCACCTCTACACAAAATCTCATGACACATTGCAAGCTTGTAGATCTGCTATTTTTGAGTCGTGATCGCCATTTTTTGTCGAATGTTTGCCTATTATGACATGCCCAGAATAGGGACGCTAGGGTTCAAGTGGTCAAATTGACCCTGCCTACACATTGGCTACAACTGTCCTGAGGTATTCCAAATTTGCTGTGAGTGAAATGGCATGTGGGTGCGGGTTTGACAAGTGTGTGTGTGTGTGTGTGTGTGTGTGTGTGTGTGTGTGCGCGCGCGCGTGCGTGTGCGCGCGCGCGCGCGTGTGTGTGTGTGTGTGTGTGTGTGTGTTTGCAAAGGCATGTGGTACTGCACTCTGCACGTGTCTGTGGAGTTGAATGCAAGTGACCTAGTTGGATCTCATTCCCCTCAATGTTCAACCCTTTATCATGTATTCTATATGATACAGATATTTGCATCTGGACTTTGAAGTCCAATGCTGCACAGACATCACATGGTTTTAGGGTCTGATGTGCAGTTAGTAAAGAAAGTACTTCTACAATCATTTTTCAAAGGCATGAAATAACAATAATAATAATACTACACTTACTTTGTATATCAAATGCAGCCCAAAATGCTTCAGATGAAAAGAACAACAAAAGAAAAATGCGAGCAAAAGATGGCCACAACATTAAAGCAGCACTATTTAACTTTCCTCTTCTAACCCGGATATGAACCCGGTTTGCTGTGCTGACATTTGCTCGGGGGATAAATTTAATCTTGACCATCAGGTCAAAAGGTTAGTCAGAAGTTACCATACAGATTGGACAAAATTAAATTTCATTTATTAAAAAAAAGTTACATAGTGAGGCTTTAAACAAGATTAAAAAAACATTAAGAAGATGAAGTTATTAAATAATAAACACTAATGGGTGGCTGTGGAATATGTACACCAGATGGCGATCAAGGTATATAGCAGATAACTTCCACCAGTCTGCCAGCTGGAATGCAGTGGTTCTCAACATGTGGGTCGGGACCCCCAGGGGGGTCCTCACATGATTTTGGGGGGGTCCCCAGATGATAGTGAAGTGAGTAAAGTGACAATTTCAGGACTTATAAGTCCTTTTTAAAACCTAAAAAAAAGAAAGAAAAGAAAAAGACCATTACTGCATCAAAAGTAATCAACAAACTAAAACATTGGCCACAATGTCAAATAATATAATAATAAGTTGTGAAAATAGCCGATCTACAAGCCTTGCGAGGCATTGTGAGCTTGTAGATCTGCTATTTTCACAATATTTATCTGTGGAACGGAGTCAAACAAAATGGGGGGGGGGGGGGCACAGTTCAAATATGATTGTTTTGGGGGGGTCACGGCCTGAAAAGGTTGAGAACCACGGGAGTAGAGGATTCAGGTTTAAATTTAGGTTGAACAAAGCTCTCTCTCTCTCTCTCTCTCTCTCTCTCTCTCTCTCTCTCTCTCTCTCTTTCAAATCATAAGATGTTTTTCTTGTTTCAGAATGGCTGTCTGGTTGCTTCCAAAGCACACATGGATGTAGTTGCAACTTGCAACAATGCTCAGTCAACAAACAATTACATTGAGCTCAGAAAAATAACATTCATCTTTCCATCTGTCCCTTTTTCTCTCCTTTTCTCCCTCTTGTATGCAGGCAGCAAGTGCACACACACACGCACGACGCACGCACGCACGCACGCACGCAAACAAACACACACACACACACACACACACGCACGCACGCAGCCACGCACGCATGCACGCCACGCACACACCCACGCACGGACGCACAAACACACACACACACACACACACACACACACACACACACACACACACACACACACACACACACACACACACACACACACACACACACACACACACACACACACACACACACACACACACACACACACACACACACACACACACACATCCTGACTGGACTATCTGGTGAAAAGAGAAAGCAGTGCAGGTGCTGCTGCTCCACCATCTACTCTCCTTTGAAAAGAAGATCAGCTTCTTAGGATGGTGATCAGGTCAAATGTCAAATATCTTCAGTTCCTCAGCAATTAGCTGCTCTGGTTGCTCCCAAGGTTCTGAAGATGACTGAAGGGTCTTTGAGAGTGATTCACTGGGCAACAGATCGACATCAAACACATGTGAGTGCTTGGCCTGCTGCTTTAACAACAGTGCTCAGGTACTGGTTTCAACTGGTAGCCATGCTGCATATCTGGCATGCTGAAGAGTGCTTCCTCTTCAATGACTGAAGCTGAAATGCTGCATCCACAAACAGCAGCCCATACCAAGGTCGTACATACATGCACAGTAAAACCATCTGTATGTTCATTTAACCTCTGAGAGTACATTTGTTCTACATGAACACTGAGGACTTTACAGTGTGCCCAATGTCTCCTCCAAACTAGAACTCCAGATCAGTGTGTCACATGATCACTTAGGGTCAGTGTGTTGTCCTCATTGTGTTAACATGAACAATTGTGGCTTGCTCTGAAACCATTTAGACATTTCTTGTAATTTTTAGACGTTTCCGCAAATTCTGCTAACGTCATGTATACGGCTGAGATTCCTGAGTGTTTTCTGTTAGTTGTGGATGCGTAAGGCGCAGGATTATGGAATCAGTGTGACAAAGCTATTCCTCTGGGGTTTTGCTTATAACCCTGATATAACCTTAAACCCTACTTACTGGGGTCCCCCAGAGGGTCTATACTTGGTCCCCTCCTTTTTCCCTCAACACCAAATCTCGTTGCAGAAAATAGCCTATCTTGCAA
>NC_139941.1:24611805-24639305 GCF_963454915.1 Gymnoscopelus microlampas
ATACAACACATATACAGTATACAAACACCTTTGATGGGAAATTGTTCCAACCGAAAGAGAGAGATCATTAATTATATTGTGCCACACACGACCTTGCATCGCACAACCTGTATTGAAATAGCTTATTTTCTGATGTGTGTTTGTGCCACAGGCATATCATCACAAGTCCGCTTCTGACCAAAACCCAGTCATCAGCTAAATGCCATAAGAGGAATCTCAAGTCATTAAAGATGCTTGTCGCTGCAATCTTCTGACCGTCTCCACCCACCATTAAATTAAATACAATGTCGATGTCCAAAGGGCATGTTTACACTACAATATACTGTAGTTGTAACAGAATAACTCACTAGGAATCATCTATGATCAACTCATACTTCTAAATCTGCACTACTACAACTACTTATAACACAAGGTCTGACTGAAAATGTGTACAGACCAGAATCCATGCCCTGTGTGGCTGCGGGTGGCGGAATTAATCATGTCCCTGTCTCTCCTACTATTTATTTGGGAAATGAATGTGGGTGATTATGATACTAGATCCTGATAGGGCATTTTTGTCCATCTCTGTGTGGGTCCATTTTCTTAGTTAAGTTTGGTTTCTTTTCAGTTCATTGCAACCGATGACATGCAGATTGTATGTCATTGAGCTACTTCTGAAGATCAGCTGAATGCGCGACAGGTGAGTGGTACAGTATGCATTAGGCATTTTTCATTTTCTTTATAATTACTTGCCCTCTACTTTGTCTGGGTCTATATGCATGCCTGTGTGTGTGTGCGTGTGTGCGTGTGCGTGTGTGTGTGTGTGCGTGTGTGCGTGCGTGTGTGCGTGTGTGCGTGTGTGCGTGTGTGCGTGTGTGTGTGTGTGTGTGTGTGTGTGTGTGTGTGTTAGTGATTGTGCTGGTTTCTAGCAGTGGAGCTATAAGGAGAAAGAGGCTTTATACTGTACATCAGTTCACCTCTGCCTACATACCATGCATACCATGCATACATGCATACATACATACATACATGCATACATACATACATACATACATACATACATACATACATACATACATACATACATACATACATACATACATACTAGGGCTGTGAATCGTTTGCTATCTCACGATTCAATTCCGATTCTTGGGGTCACGATTCAGTTTTTTTCAAAACAAACGATTCTCGATTCAAAAACGTTTTTTGTTTTTAATTCAAAATCGATTCTCGATTAAAACATGTTTTTTTTCCGATTCAAAATCGTTTTTTTTCGCCCAGAACTTGCCACGATTTTTGGAAAATGAAAATCGATTCTGAATCGTTCAACATGAGAATCGCGATTCGTACACCCTTAATACATACATACATACAGACATACATACACATGTACCTCATCACAGCAAGTGTGAGATAACTACATGGTCATAAGCACAGGCATTGCAAATATTCTCTACTGTGAAACAAAAACAAACACGTAGCTAATCACACATTCCAGTTATTGTCCCTTCGATAACGGGAGGATCTACCGTATGGGTATTTAGCTCACTAATTAAGGCTACTCTGTAAAGTGATGAATGCTCTGTACTGTGGGTGTTGATGTGAAGGTGAGACTTTGCTTCTTGTATGATGCATAATTAATCCCGTATTGTCTTATATCACGCCCAGGCAGGGGAAGGAAACAACCCCTCCTCCAAAAACTACCAAGCACGTGCCCTTGAGGAAGGCACTTTATTCATCTGCTCCCATGGAGGTGCGCAGTGTCCAACAAGACAGTGGAGGCTTTGAGCAGCTCCCAGATGAAGGTGTGTGTGTGTGTGTGTGTGTGTGTGTGTGTGTGTGTGTGTGTGTGTGTGTGCGCGTGCGCGTGTGCGTATTTCTGTGCGTGTGTGTGTGTGTAACCCCTTCTTGTCACTACCAAGCGGCCCCATGCAGCCTCACAGTAACTAATGTATTCTTAAACCGATCCCACGGTTACAAGGAAAAAAAGGAAATTAATACATTTTGAGTGATATCTGACATTACAAAAATATATCCCTGGTCCTGTACAATATCCCATGTCCTGTGGCAATTATTTTGAGTGACAAAATAATGTATAACGCTTTGTCTAATTATTGGTTGAGAGAAGAGCAGTCCTACACGACACCAATGCCGGTGACAGGCAACATTGTTAACAATGGATTATTGTAGGTATCATATGACGCGAAGATTTCGAGGACCAATGTGCTTGTCCTCTCCCTCCCCTGTCCCGAGCTGTACATCAACATCTGCGTAAGATTAAGACTTCGACAAGAAGCAGTTATGTTACAAATTTGTTACAGTCAAAACACCGACTGATTTCATGGCTCAGTTCTAAACGCAGCGAGCCAACGACAGAATAACATCTATAGCAGATTTAGTACTGGGCTGCTTTTGCACTCCTTACAATCATAATCTCAGCTTATTATCTGTTAACATGTGGCACATACAGTATATGTCTACAAAGAGAGAAATCTGTGCATTGGGTTTTTGAGTGTGTCTTTTTTTTGGCTGTCTATTATTTGGATGACATGATATACATCCAGATAAGTCCAGTCTAATATGTTGATTGTTCAACATAAAATATTCACAAATTCCACAATTAACTGTTAAGCAGCCACGCTTCATCTCAACTTCTAGTTGCAACAAGGGTATTAGCAACAACAACAACATACCGCAGCAACTAAGCATTTGAAGCTTCCCTTTCATCAGCCTCTGGTAACAAACACCTGTGTCGTCTCATCCATGCTGTACACTGAGTTATTTTGGTTTCCAGCAGGAATCTGTTACAAAGCAGTCCGTCTGTGACTTTAAGGGAATTCCTGGAGCATCAACGTCACACGCAAAGGTCTCGTGGGATTTGCAGTCTGTTCAGGGCGAGAGGTTGCCCAGGAAATCTGGGGAGATGTACCCTATGGGCATGGCCGGTAGGGGCTTGAGGGGCTGCTGTGGGAGGCAGGGAGGGGGAGACTGGGGGGAGGGCGGGTTGAGGAGCAGGCTGTGCTGGCAGTCCACCTCCTGTACCACCGTGTAGTCTGAGACAGGGGGAAGGAATGGGCTTTCGGGGGACTCGGGAAGGATATAGGGGGACTGATATTCCCCCAGTATGGCTGGTGGTTGGGGTTTGGTCTCCATGGGCTGGGGGGGCATAGTCTGGTACCCCTCATTGGACACAGGAGCACCAGGGTGGGTGCTGATCTGCCAAGCAGTTCCCTCTGTGGTGTAGCCGCCACCATCAGGATCCATCACCAGCAGCTGAAACTGTGACTCTTTCGGCCTCCCGTCGTTCTTTTTTTCTCCCTCCTCGTCTCGTTCCTTCTTGCTTTCCTTCTTTTTTCTCTCCTCCTCTGTGGCGGGGACGGTCTCCTGGGATCTGAGTTGTTGGCCAGGCGACAGCACCACCCCTCCAGACGGGGTCACATCACGGACCTGGGCGTAGAAGTCTGTGTTGACCCATGTCTGAGGCCCTCTGGGCTGGCTTAGGAGCCTTTCCCCGGCCTCCTGGGTGGCACTTCCACTTGAAACATCGAAGGAGGCCACATCACCCTCGGGCTGGCCAGGGAGCAGGGTCGCCATCAGCATCAGGCTCTCCTGAAGGTCTGGGTCATAACAGCTGGCCCGGCCCGAGTCGTCATCAGGGAAGCTGAGAGCGACGGACAAGAGAGTGAGAGGTAGATTGAGGGGGAAAGGAGGGGGGGGGGGATTGGGGGGTGAACCAGAAGAGATGGAGAGACGGTGGGGAATCGTTTAGAAAAAACTACATATTTGCATGGCTGTTCGATATACAGTACAATCCTCAGTGCTGATTTGTGTCAATTGTAATACTCTCTTATAACAACTCTTTACTGTTATACCAAGACAAAACCAACATCAATGAGAAAAAAGTCCAGTCGTTTGTACCTGAGGGAATGGGAGCAGCCTCGGTGGTGGTGGCTGGTGGGTTGGGACAGGGCCAGAAGCCTCTGGGTGTCAGAAGCCTGGTTGTCTCCCTTCTCCCCAGGGACGGTGTCCTCGACACCCACCTCGATGAACTCCACCCATGGCTCATCCTGGTAGAAATCTGCAGCGTAGGAGGACAGCCCGCCCATACCTCCACCACTGAGGATGACATTCAGCTCCTCCAGCTTTCCCTTCTACATTGCAGGGGTGAGTGAGTGAAATGTAATCAGGAAAAACAACAGAAAAACAATACACCAAGGGCCCTATCGTCCGCACCGCCTTCTCCATTATTTAAGGGACAAGGCAGCTCCATTGCCCCTAAACGGAATCTTCCGGCTGCCCTTGCCGGAGGATTTAAAACTTGAGGCGACTGCCTACTTTGCCGAGGTGGAGATGTGTTTTAGGCAGAGGTGGAACGAGTGATCAAATGTTTTACTTAAGTAAAAGTATTAATACTACAATGTAGAAGTACCCTATTACAAGTAAAAGTCCGTAATTCAAAAATTTCTTGGTAAAAGTACAAAAGTATTGGTATCAAAATGTACTTAAGGTACCAAAAGTAAAAGTAGTAAAATGTTTGAAAATAGCAGATCTAAAAGCTCACAACTCGTCGCATAGATAGGCTATTTTAAAATAGCCTAGGTATAAAATAGGACTAAAGTGGTTAATATATGTTTTAATATAATGTAATATTTTATATCTGCAAAGTAACGAGTAACTAGAGTTTTAAAATAATTGAAGTAAAGTGGAGTAAAAGTACAATATTTGCCTCTGTGATGAAGTGGAGTAGAAGTAAAAGTATAGACAATTGGAAAGACTCCAGTAAAGTAAAAGTACCTCAAAATTGTTCTTAAGTACAGTACTTGAGTAAATGTACTTAGTTACTTTACACCACTGGTTTTAGGGGCGTGGCGTTGCAAACACGCTATCGAACGCACAGACTTTAGCTCTCGACCTCCCCTTATCCCTTATCCGTGTATGCCAAGCTTCATGGGCATACACTTGGTTTAATTAATTCATATCGCGCCCACTTGCCAATGATTTCTATATTCTCTGCATTAACAAAAGTGTCATGTTAATTCGGTGCATTAATTATGATTTGATTACCACTCTACCAAATGCTAGAGGTTGAAATGGAAGTGTCGGGCGCACAGGGCGCCTCTTTTTTACAGCAGTTGCGTGTGTGCAAGCAGAAATATCTTGATCTACAACCTCAAGCACAACAGCACGTGACCAAGCTTCTTATGTCTTTGTGAGGATTTAAAAGTATTGTTTTCACGCTTGATTCTGTTTGCGCCTCTACCCATGGTGCATTACTGATTGATATTCATTCTTTTCAGGGCTTGATGATGAGTTTCTTTGAAGTTCAGGGGTTAATTTTGTTGTGAAAGAAAAACTAGGCAGAGTGTTAAATACATCCCACATCACTTGTCAACAGCACACGCAGAACACAATAGTAGAAAGGGACCCACTTCATCTCTTATTATGCCTCAAGGGTGCTTGTGGCATTGTCTATCTCTCACTAAATAAGAGATGGTTTCTGTTTTTAATTAACCATATGAACCGTAGTGCCCCGCTGGGCATGTTTGAGATCTACAGCTCTACAGATAGAAGATCTATAGATGGCTCTCGGTTTTACATCAGGATATCGTGGATCACGTAGCTCTTGCATGTTATTTATTTCCAAGACATTAATGTTTTGTTGTTGAATCTACATTTTCATACATTTTTGAACGCTTGATTGTCTCATAATGTTGTTTCACTGGGGTAAAAAATACATTGTGTGACATGACATCAGATGACTTGCACATGAACACACATGCACACTAAAACACTCACCTTGAGGAGATCTGGGTCTATGCCTTTAATTTTGGGAGCAGGTACAGGTGGCAACAGAATCACCATTAATCTATGAGAGGAGTGATAATCACATCAGTGATATACAGAGTGTGTGTATGTGTGTGTGTGTGTGTGTGTGTGTGTGTGTGTGTGTGTGTGTGTGTGTGTGTGTGTGTGCGCGTGCGTGCGTGTGTGTTCTCACCTGTGCTGTTGAGAGAAGACAATCAGCATTATGAGGATGACCATGCAGACAAGGCCAAAGATGAGAACCAGAGTGAAATGAAATGACTCTATAAAAGAACATTAAACAGAATCCAGTATCAGCATTATAATCATCAGGGCATCCCGGTATCTCCACATTTAGCTGATCGGTCATATGTTAGTGGGTACCACACTGGGTACTCTGAGAACAGGTACAACGGGTATTGCATAACCGGTGGGACATGCATTCCCAACTTGCATCCCTGATTTACATCGTTCCAGACTTGCGTGGTCCCTGAGTCAAGTTACAGTATATCATAATTGATAACACAATATATATCCACACATTTAATACGGATTTGGAGTTAGCGTCAGGGGCAAACATTCGGTGAGCTTTGTGGTGCTTTGAGGTGCAGAGGGGAAAAAGAAGGGGGGCTAGTATAGAACCCTGGGCAACTCCAGTCAATTATATATAGGGTTTAAATTAGGGCTGGGACTCGATTAAAAAAAATAATCTAATTAATTAGAGGCTTTGTAATTAATTAATCGCAATTAATCGCATTTTAATCGCATATCAATATTTGACCTGAAAACAGTGAAAAGCTATTTTTTTTAATGGATTTTGGCATACGTATTTAAGTACATGTACTCTAGAACTGTACTTAAGTACAATTTTGAGGTATTTGCACTTGACTCTCGAGTATTTCCAATTTCTAATACTTTTACTTCTACTCCAGTAACTCCACTATATCTCAGAGGCAAATATTGTACTTTTACTCCACTACAATTATTTGAAAACTTTAGTTACTAGTTACTTTGTAGATTTCGATTATTATAATAAAACATGTGGTGGTAACCATGTGAAAATAGCCGATCTACAAGCGCAAGGCATAGTGAGCTTGTAGATCTGCTATTTTCCACCACTCGAGGCTGGTAGATTGTGTTGTTGTTACTGTTGTTTTATAGTAGTTTAATTAATTATTAATAAAAATCGCGCGCATGTGATCCGCACCGCATCATGCACCCCCCCCCCCCCAGCTTACCGCCACCAACCCCCCTAAACGGGACAAACGCGCGCGTGGGGGGGGGCATCCATTACAGATTTTATGCCCAGCCAACATTATCAAGCAGTGCTCATGCACTGTGCTGGTTGCAGTCAACTTTGTTGTTGTCTGAGAAGTGAGAACCACGTCCTTTCAGCCAGATAAGCTTGCGTCGTTTCAGCTTGGTGCGCTGGCATAAGCGGTCCGTCTGAAACTCGTCCAGTGATAAACGTTCCGCGGTGCAAAAACGGGTGCGATTAAAATGCGTTAATTTTTTTAGCGCGATAATTTTTCTGTAATTAATTGATCGAAATTAACGCGATAAAGTCCCGGCCCTAGTTTAAATAGATAAGCAACAACTTTCAGTCTCACTAAAACAGGAGGAGCCAACTCAGTCATCTTTGCTCAATATACAGTATGCTCATCACAACACACAAAAACACTTCGTAATCAGGAGACCAGCCAAGACTTCTTACCTGACGAGGGAACCTGTGGCACATATAAGAAAATGGATTCACTAAAGTTTCCAAATTTGGTGAAGGCACTCATCCTGGACCGAATGTGGAGCTCATATTCCTCCCCGATGTTCAAGCCATAGATGGTCTTTTCGGTATTCCGCGTCTCCACCTGAAAGAGAGAGAGAAGAGAGAGAGAGAGAGAGAGAGAGAGAGAGAGAGAGAGAGAGAGAGAGAGAGAGAGAGAGAGAGAGAGAGAGAGAAGAGAGAGAGAGAGAGAGAGAAAGAAAGAGAGATATAGAGACAGAGAGAGAGTGAAGAGGACAGAGACACAAAGCGAAAAGGTTAGAGGGCAAGAATAACTGAATCATTTGCAGTGGGATGAAGACTGTTGCCTGTCACCCACTACCTGTACACCTGCACACACTGCAAAGACAACAATTTTATGTTCACATGTGTCTGGGTGGCACAGGGGTAAAAGTTCCTGCCCACCACCATGGAGACTATTGAGTTTGAATGAATCCTCCACAGTGTCTCCGGCTTGGCCGGTTCGCTCCAACAAATACAATTGGCTGTGTTTGTGGCTGGGAAGCCGGTTGGGGAGGACGATCTCTGTCACTGCACTAGTAGTCTGCCCCAGCGCGTCTGATATCTGGTCTAGAGGGGCGGATTCAAAATCCCCGGTGAAAACAACCGGTGAAAACAATTGGTTCACGATCTGTGCCCCCGCCCCGCACTCCTCCTCCCCCAATGTGCAGCATTGAGAGCCCTGACGTCACAACATTTGGAGCGACGCCCACTGCACTCTGGTTGCACTTTTTAAGTTACTGTATATACGAGTGTCTGCTAAATACCTCAATCATAAATTGCCCCTTTACAAAAAGGCTTTTCAAAGACACTTGAAGATATGCCACAGTATTTTAGGGCTAGAAGACAGTTTCAAAGGTTGAGTTTGTCTGACACTCAATCGCAGAGTCAGACAGAACGACTCTGATTCTATGGGATATTTCTGTTTGTGAGATCCATGACCTCTGACCCCGTAAACCTTCCTTCTCCTTCAAGCTGTTCCCCAGAGGGACTGGTTCCTGCTTCCGCTGCAGCCCCAACAAAGCTGCACTGACCATTAGCTGCTGGGAAATGTGTCACGTTAAGGACTCCTGGCCGTTGTATGAACGTGTTTCTGTTTGTGTTTTTGCGTGCATGTGTGTGTGTGTGTGTGTGTGTGTGTGTGTGTGTGTGTGTGTGTGTGTGGGGGGAGTGTAGGGGGAGGGGAGATGAAACGAGAAACTGTGCCTCCGTGACCACACCTAAATGTGTTTGTCCATGTAAACATGTGTGTGTGACTGCATTCCTCTGTGCATGTGTTCCTATGAAGTGTAGTGTAGTGTACTGGAAGTGTAGGAGGAGAGAGAGAGAGAGAGAGAGAGAGAGAGAGAGAGAGAGAGAGAGAGAGAGTGCGAGCGAGAGAGAGAGAGAGAGAGAGAGAGAGAGAGAGACAGACAGACAGACAGACAGACAGACAGACAGACAGACAGACAGACAGACAGACAGACAGACAGACAGACAGACAGACAGACAGAGTCATAAACAGAGAGAGAGCGAGAGAGAGAGAGAGTCATACACAGAGAGGGACTCACTGCTTCCCAGTTAGAGCTGTTTATCTTCTTGAACTGGACCTCGTATACCAGAGTCATCCACCCCGTCGAGACTTCTGCTGCGGGCGGTGAATTCCAAAGGATCATGATGTCATAGTGCAGACCAGAGGGACTCACGTCCAGCAGCGTCCAGTTCAGGGCCACCGGGGGATCTGGACTCACTTAAAAAAAAGGATAATCATCTGTGAGGATTGAAATCTCGGGAGATCGGTGTGTTTGCTCTGTGGCATCGCTAGAAGGCGATGATATCCGATAGTAAATACCATTCTTACATTACTAATAAAACCTGAGTTACAGTTGTAACCTAGGGTTTTCAAATAATGTATTTGTAGTGGAGTAAAAGTACAATATTTGCCTCTGAGATGTAGTAGAAGTAAAAGTATTGAAAATTGGAAATACTCAAGTAAAGTACAAATACCTCAAAATTGCACTCAAGTACAGTACTTAAGTAAATGTACTTAGTTACTTTCCACCACTGCCTAAGTCCTTCTAGTACTTTTAATTCATGGATGCACAGACAGCATATACGGACACGTTTCGCACGCTTAGGATGGCGTGACTCCGAAACGCGTCTGTGTATGCGATCTGGATGCACTGCCAGGGAACAACAAATCATATGACTTTATGGTTTATCTAATAGGTGAATGCATGACAGGACATGTCCCAATGGTCTATGACATAGACTCTATGTCCACTTGCAAAGCTTGCTTAGTATTAACGATCTCTGTCTTATGTGCTCCAGTCTCTATCTTTTGTCCCACCATTGATCTTGAGGGCTTTCAGCATTTAGAGTTTTTCTGTGGCGTGCACAACTGCATGGGTTGTAGCCTTCTGGATAAATTGTCCCTTTTGTCATTATTGGAATCTGTATCTGGTTAAAAGACGGCTATATGAAATAGCAACTGCATTACTAAAGTATCCTAAGTATCCTTCTGCTAAATCATCAACAAAATAATCATTTATTTTACAATTGAAAATGTGCTATATTGCTTTTTATAATTTCCTCCAATTGTATTGAAATCTATCCCTGACAGCCTTCCTTGTTCATAGTTCAAACTTGTCCTTGTTCATACTGTATTTATGTATATACCGTATACATTATTATATTTTATATATTATTATTATTGTATTTATATAACAAAATATCCTAGTGGTTATCTCTAAAAACATACTGGTAGTCATTACCCGTACACGTGGAGGGCTGCATTTCGAAAACCAGATGATACGTGAACATAATGAACATTGATTATTTTCTTTCTTTCCATGACAATGTCAGATGACCTACTGTATCTCTCATCCCACAGCGTTAGCTACACAGATAAAGACGCCCGGTCCAGATATCTCAACATTTCATCATGAAAACAACCATGGCCAGATATAACATATGTGACACTTGCTGTGATGCAGAGCGTGTGACATTTGCTGAGTCTGGCAGAGCTGATATGCAGCAGCATTTTCAGATCCTGCAAAATGCTTCTCTGTGAGGCGGTTTTCAATACCATCACAGCAGAGAGAGAGAGAGAGGGGGCAGGGTAAATTAGCCCCTTTTTCTGAGCAATGTTTCACCACTGAAGGTCCAAGTCAAGAAAACACCTGTTAGTCAGTGGTGGATAAAGCATATAATCTAGTAAATACGCGAGTATTCAAAAGTACAAATTACATAGTAGCCTACCTTTTTTTTATATCATTTCATTGCTCACATTACATGCTCACAACGTGTTGCAGTGAGACACGTTGTGAGCTTGTAGATCAGCTATTTTCACTGTATTGTTTTAATTATGTTTTAATTATATATTTTTGGACGTTTGAGTCCCAAGAGTCCTTTCCTAGAAATGTAGTGTCAAAAGAGAGTCAAAAGTATAATATGTCAATTTGAAAAGTGGAGTGAAATATGGTACCATTTTTGTCTATTCACTCTGTGTCTCAGAGGAGGTCATAAACCCGCCTACCAGTGACATCATCAATGGTGAATCCAAGCTAATAGAAACTGCAGGCTTTCTATTCCTGGAAAGTTAGCATACTTTATCGCGTTAATAAAAATCTAAATACATTTATTTTAATCTGGTTGAAAAAATAAAATCTGCCTAACGATGATATCACTTGTTGGCAGGTTTCTGAAGTGTCCACAGCCTTCCTATGAGACACAGACAGAGTAGAAAAAAGGGTTCCATTTTATCATGAACATTAGTGAGGACCAATTATATGAAGAATGAAGATAGGTTGAAAATGTGTGAAGTCGTCCTTTAAGTACAGTGCTCAAGTAAATGTACTTACTTACTTACTGTCTACCATGCAGTTTCCTAGTCAGGGTTATAAGGCATTGCAAGCGCATTGACACTTTTTAAAATGGTTGTGACAATGTATTAAATGAGACTTAAGCTGGGTTACTAACCGATGCTCTCCACAGTGAAACAGTCATCATCATATGTGACGTTTTCCCGGGTGCGTAGCTCCACACAGTACGTTTTCCAGACGACCGTGTGGTTCGTGTCAAAGTAACACGCGTTCTCGGATGGAATATACTTTGGACACTCCTCCCATTGGTGAGTGGGGTCCCTGAGAGAAAGGGACAAACCAATGAAAAGGAAAACAGAGAAAAGGAAAGGAGAGATGCTTTGTTTACCAGTTGTGAATTGATAGTCAGGGGATATTAGCAGAAAGATTTCCAATCTTGGAATAAATTCCTTACCCAAAAAAATCTTCACCAATGTGTTTGTAAAAGTGTCTAGTAACACATCTCACAAAGACTGAAATGCAGTTTCCCTAGGAGAATTTTTGACAGCTCCTGAAAGTTGGGGTACCCACCATAACCTTATGTGGGGAAAAAAAACAATTTTTTATTCTGTTTTAAGTAGCATGTGAGGGGTCAAACTAGGGTGTTTTTATGATTCTGAATCCATTGCAAGCATTTGTTTTGCACCAAAACCACTCCTTGGGCTAAAAACGGCCCAATCTCAATGGGCTTTTAACACAAAAAGTATACCTGGAAAAGAAACGTTTTTAGCCCAAGGAGGGGTTTTGGTGCAAAACAAATGTTTGCAATGGATTCAGAATCATAAAAACACCCTAGTTTGACCCCTCACATGCTACTTAAAACAGAATTAAATTTAGATTTTTTTTCCCCACATAAGGTTATGGATGGTACCCCAACTTTCAGGAGCTGTCAAAAATTCTCCTAGGGAAACTGCATTTCAGTCTTTGTGAGATGTGTTACTAGACACTTTTACAAACACATTGGTGAAGATTTTTTTTGGTAAGGAATTTATTCCAAGATGTTTTTAATATCCCCTGACTATGAGTGTATATGTCATTAAAAAAAAGAGTACTTTGAATGATGTCCACAATGTGCGCACGCACGCACACGCACACGCACACGCACACGCACACGCACACACACACACACACACTAGAACGGTTCGGTTGAGATGGACACAAGTTGACCACGCATGCTCAGCATTTTAACTCTTTAACTGCCAGAGTAAAAGTCATTACACACCGGCGATTATGCGAATATACGCAAAGACTGCGGTCCGAATAAATAAAAGCATTTTTTTTCGCTCCGCGAAACGGATGTGGAAGCTTGCATTGACTTTATAAGGTTTTTAAAAAAAACATATCATTCGCATGAGAAAATCGCCCCCGATGTGTAAGGACCTTTGTAGTGTAATAGTGGTACGCCAGCGAAAACGAGCGATTTTATCAACCTTTGAAAAATCATGGAATATTTTCTGTGAATGCTATCCGCACAGTGATCCCCTCATTACACACACAAAATTATCCGATAGCGGTTCTATAGTTGTGGCAAGTTGAAAATAGCATGTTTTGCCCAAAATATATAGTGTAAATAAAAGGTACACAGGAGCTGAGATAGAGCATTTTTAAGCAATAAGTTAACCAGGGAGTGAATGGAGCAGCACATCTTCGGATCGCGCTATCTCTGGTTCTGTGTGAAAAAAAAAAAATGAAAAGAAATTGTCCAAACTCGTCCATGGCAGGCTGGGCCATAGCAGAATTTATGGCAGTTAATGAGTTAATGTAGGATTACCACTGTGCCACTGTGCATGTACCTGACAGTAATGGAGAGGGGTGGCTAACTCACTTTTCAAGCCTTCGATAGAAAAACCGCAGCGCTCCGGGATGAGAGAGGTTTTGGAAACTGCCAGAACTCCACACACAGTGGAATGTCGCCTGGTCCCTGGACATGCACTCTTTAATATGAGGTTCTGAGGGAGTTGAGAGAGAGACAGATGGAGAGAAACACATTATTATTATTTTAAGGCAATATTAGGCTTATGAAAACAGACACTTTGTAAAAAATACATAAAAAACACTTTTGCATAATAGGCAGCTCACAGCTTGACTACAATGTGTACAATTTATTGATTATGAAAATGTATTTTAACCTCCCCTTACTGGAAAGAATCCAAGCACAAATCAAACAATTCACAGCGACAGGAAATCAATGCTGTTTCCATACAGTTTATATTTCAGCATATGTGTGCATTCCAGTGTGCATTTGTGCTTTGTTAAAATGCTCTCAGGTGGGCAGGGAGGGCGGCCGTGCAGAAGGCCCGATCGCCCATGGTACGTAGGTTGGTCATGGGGGTTATGAGAAGGTTAGTGTTTGAAGAGCGGAGCCGAGGGTTGTGGGGAGACTAATTCCTTGAGGTAGAAAGGAGGGTTGCCGTAGATGCATTGCCCCCTCCCCTCAAACAACCCAAAAAACGTATTTCACCCACTGTTTGACACCTGCAAACCTGTGATGTGACAATAAAGATGATTCTGATTCTGAGAAGAGGAAGTCTAATGAGGAGGTTTATGGATGCGGTGAGAGACGCCATGCAGGTGGCAGGAGTCAACGAGGATGAGAACAAAAAACAGAACCAGATGGAAACAGATGATCCGCTCCGCTGTGGCGACCCCGATGGGAAATAGGAGAAAAAAGAAGAAGACAGTCTTTGGCTGGCTGCAAGTAAATTAGGTGACACATCCTGTTGTTTGTTTTCCTCCGACCATAATGGCACTGTTCATTATCTCTGCCATTAGATCATGTGTGTCTGTCTGTCTGTCAGTCCGCAGCTAATATTGCATGATATCAGGCCGATCAGTGTACAATTTCTTGTGCACACTGACAGCAGATCAAGGACCTCAATTATCTAATATTGTTTTAATAGCATTAGCTGTATACAGTAGGAATTGTCTCTCTATGGGCTAAGGAATATGCACCCACCAGGCAATGGAATGGAACTAGCCAATTACAAATGTTTCCCACCAATATAAAAACAAAAACATATTTAGTTGTCTGATGAGCAAGTATTAGTAATTTGTAAAATGATTTTGAATGTATTCCATTTTAAAATGTGTTTTAAAATTCCATTCCTGCTCAGCAGCTAGCTAACTAATTCATTTTCCAGTAGGAGTTATTTAAGTGACTGCACAGGGGATACGGAAGTGGGGAAATGACCGGATTTCTACTCATTATGAACTTCCGAATTACAGACACTTGGCAGAAGCATTTGGATCTTGCGGGAGTCAACACGTCTGTCTGTCACGTCTTGCATCTATAGAACTAAAATGACAGGACAGGATGTAAAAAAAAGAATTATCAATGAAGCCCTATTTCAAATATAGCTAAAATAGCTACTATTCATAGCTAATAATCTACAAGCTCATAATGCATTGCATTGTGAAGCATTACAATGCAACGCATGACATACCCAACATTTGTGACACCAGGTTGAAAGTGTCTAATGAATGTATGGTTGCAGACAAGAAAACACTTATAACACTATAACTAGTCTGTTAACTATAAATGGATTGAGACCCATAAAATAACTGAATTTGAGGTTAAATGTGAATGCTACGTGGTGGTAATTGCCATCCCCTAGGACCCCAAATGACGTCCCCTGCTCTCGGCCTCCGCTATTCCATGGTTACGGCCTGACTACGCCTTATCCTACAGTATGCACCCCTCCACTCCTCAACACCCCCCCCCTCCCGCCCCAACGCGCACGCGCGCGCGCACACGCACACGCACACACACACACACACACACACACACACACACACACACACACACACACACACACACACACACACACACACACACACACACACACACTACTCCCTCTCCTACTCAGAGAGCAGATTCTCATCTAGTTGAGAGACTGGGGATTTGGTGCAACCATAAATAAGCAGCTGAAGGTAACATTGATTTCTCGTTCCGCCCCCTTCCCCCCTCATCCTCCTTGACTGTGGCATCAATCACACGTGGACCACAAACATAAGCACACTTCACACAGCTCACATGGCACTATACATTCCACGCACAAAAAAAAACAAAAACAAGGTCCATTTTCATTTGTCACAATGCGACCGCATACAAATACATCATGCGCAACAGATAAACGAGCACATACGTACAAAACGATCCAACAGGCATTGCATGCTGCACCAGTTGCATTTTATGAACACAGGCGATGCCATCATGCTCTTAAAAGTGCACGTTCTCACTTTGCCGCTCTAGGCGAGATTCCTTTGATGCGCCCCAGCACACGCGCGAAGCGCGCGTGTGTAGGACCCTTGCCCGCGTGAAGCGCGCGCACGAAATTTTTCGAGGTTCTGGGCGGATTATGATACTTTTTTTTGTGTCTTTGGTTACTTTATTTCGGTTTTAGGGTTAGGCTTAGGGTTAGGTTAGGGTTGTGTTATTTAATTCAGATTTTACCGATTTATTATCATTATTATAATTTTTTCCCGACTTTTTTTGCCGCCTCTCCAAACTGCCGCTCTAGGCGGCCGCCTAGGTCGCCTCTATGGGTGCGCCGGCCCTGTTTGTGATGTTAAAGGTTTCATGACATTCAGTTTTACAACACATTAAAAGTCTTTGTCATGGTCCTTAAAACGTGTATAAAAAGTTTTAACAGAAAATTCCACTCCAGTTAGCCATTGCAGGTGTTTTTCTCTCACATTTCTAAAGCCTTTTCAACTGCAATGAAAAATAAATCTTTGCCTGCGGGTGTCGTTGTTGAGGGATTTTGCCCGTCAATCATCGCCTCTGCTCCCCCCCAAAGGAAAGGATAGGGGAGGGGAGGGGCGAGGAGGAGAGTGGGCCTGTGACTTCACTCTCCAAGGGGCAATCACAGATTACTTTTGAGCCTAATTATTCAGAAAACCCCAGACTACAGAAAATCCACTGAATTTTCAAAGTTCCGTTTTTTTTAGTGTAATTGAGGTCATAAAACCCCCCAAAAAACATAACAAAAAAAGTGAAAATGAATGTCATAGAACCTTTAACCATTTTCAACCTGGCGTATCTATTTTGGGCATGTCATTATAGGCAAAATATTTTTTTTTCAAAATAGAGAAAATAGCCGATCTACAAGTTTACAACGCACCATGATGCCACGGGTTGAGCTTACAGTTCGGCTAATGACGTCTTCCCCCCTTTACCTTCTTTCCCACCCTTCATCTCCTACAGCTTTGCTTGTTCAGCTCTCTCTCTCTCCCGTCCAACAAATTCCAGCTGCCTGCCACCATCAAAAGATTTGCCGCAGACCTGGGATGCCAAAAGGAACTGGACAGTAACTACACACTGCAACATCCTGAGCTTTAATTAATCCATTAAGACCGAGAACACATCTGTTTAAAAAAAATAGCAGATATATAAGCTTTTAGTGTGGCACAGAGTGCCGCACAAATGCTTGCTTAGAAAAAATTATATTGAAAGACTTGCAAAAAAAAATCACGATTAAAAATAAATACGCTAATAGCGCGGCACTTGGTGCCGTGCTATGAGCTTGTATATCTGCTATTTTTTTAAAGCCAAAGAAAGCTAAAATGACACATGCATTGAATGTGTTAATTAAACTCAGAGCTCGATTAACAATCAGGATTTTACAGTGCACCACAGACAATAGCTTATTCACCATGGTTATTTTCACTGAGAAATAATTAACCACTTAAACCATTCTCTGGGCATGTAGGCAAGCTTGTAGATGTCTTGGTCGCAATCTCAGTACCTTGTCTGCACGTGTGAAACACAGGCATCAGTGCGAGACCATGTCAATAGGTAATTTCATCAACAACCTCATGCACTTGTGTGCGTCACAGGCCATTGTGTTGTCCATTGATTTAGTCAATTTCCTTTTTATTGACTTATTCCAATCCTCCAACAAACATGTATTGTTAGTGGCATGGTTCGTTTTATGAATTTCATGACCTTAGCCTCGGCTGGCAAAGTCCCCCATATCAAAAACATCAACATTGCTTTCTCTAAATCAACCGTAGCGATAGTTCAGGTAGGCAGGAGGTGTACATTGATAGCTCACTCTCCCCGGACACCCCCCCCCCCCCCCCATTAATTCGCTAACAAGTTAATTCATTCATACACCCACAAGTCAGTATGTCTCTACGTGTTCAACCTCAATTCATTCTGATTCGCTGCAAGCTAACTCACACACGGCCTCATTCCCACAGTGCAACTCAGGCCGTCCTTTTAAGCAGTCCAATATTCACTGTTCATTCTTCGTGCTTAACTGTCACAGCTTGTTGTACAGCTGTCAGCGTTCAAATTCTCCCCACCTCCCCGGCCTCCTCCCTGTGGCATTTAGTTCTCATGTTAATGGGTGATTCTGTGATGGTACTGTGATTCTATGGATTGTATCTTAACTCATGCAATTGAAAGGTTCAATGTAATGTTCATTTAATAACTGTATCTTATTCTCTGCTCCGGGGCGGGTTTGTGATCTCAGATTCTGTGTCCTGCTTGCGCAGGTAATCAGAGTCACATCGCCACATCGCCATTGCAATAAATGGTGAATGGTAAATGGTTTCACCACAGTTGAGCAGGGTGAGCTAGATAGCAGCCCAACAGTTTTGCTAAAGAAAGTCATCTCCATGCTTCCTTGACTAAGGTCAGTATCTTTTAGCTTTATTCTCAGTTGTTTACATTTTCAAATGCCAGTAACTCTGGATGGCTTATTCTGCAGCTGAAGCCAAAGTGTGATAAAGGTGAAACGTTAGGCAGAAACACTTAATTCTCTCATTCCCTCCCTCACTCTTTCTATAGAACATGCTTAGGCGAAGTCCTATAGAATGTCTATGGATACACAATATAAAAGTGTCCAGAACATTAGATTTGTCTAGTTTGTCAACCTGTGGATATTTAGAACAAAACAATATATTTCTAATAGTCAATAACAATACCATAACCTGTTCTTTCAGAAATAAGGTTAATGAATAGTACTGCTCTAATGAGACACTGCCGGTTTTATCTCCCCGGAATAGCTTTTTTGGTTGCGGTGATGCCATGATGATTTGGTCAATATTTCTTCCCTTATTTTGCATTGTGGACTAATCGTGGGAAAGGGCTCCCGTCTGTCTGATCAGTTGTGCATGCTGAACAAAGTACATGTTAATACAAACAGTGTCGTGTACAGATGAAAGCAGAAGCGCTATTGATCTGGATCATATTGGAACAAAGCAATTTGTGTACATACAAACAGTATAAACAAATAAAAGTAGTGTAACATTAGTTCAACTGTAATATCTACTTTTGCTTTGCTATGAAAAAAACGTTTTATTTTTTGGTTTTCTATGCAGTGGCTCTGCAGGTGAGCCGTCTAGAAGAGGGTCTGTGTGTGTGTGTGTGTGTGTGTGTGTGTGTGTGTGTGTGTGTGTGTGTGTGTGTGTGTGTGTGTGTGTGTGTGTGTGTGTGTGTGTGTGTGCGCGCGCGTGCATGTGCGCGCATGCGTGTAGGCGGAAACTATGCCCAAATATAAGGAGATGGCTGACCTCATGGCACTGACGGTCACATGAAGTCCCAGCGACACATGGAAACCAAAGCTTTATTAGACCCCATCTCAGAGATGCTCGTAGGCCTGCGTCCTGCGTCGCTGACGCACCATATTGCGAAAGGACGCATTCATGACAACTCTAGTGCGTCCATGGGACGCAGCTCCGATTAGCTCCGATAATATATAATATTTGTCAGCTGTGATCTACATGGACTCTCTCGGTTAGGCACCGTTGGTGGAGAAGTATAACTCTCCGGTTAGACACCGTTGTACTGGAGAAGTATAACTCGGTTAAACGGCGTTGTGTGGCAGAAGCAGCAGCACAGCCCCTCGCTGTTAGTCTACGCTACACACACAGAGAGAGAGAGATAGACGGCATGAGGACCTGCTCTTAAACGTGTTAAAACGTCTTGGATAGACCACTGTCTGGAATAATAACTGATCATCATACATACAGGTCTACTACTAATCTTTGTTGCTGTTGTCATCTTAAATTGACCAGCCAAAGTAAAATCCCCGATTTTAGAGTGTTCTCCCACTTGCTTGGAGATCAGAGTGAGTGGTGGATTAACGCATGTTGCCAATCAGCTGTGTAACATTAGCAGGTTAACGATGGCTCGTTGATCCTATGCATTTGACCCTGATTTGACCACAAAGGCAAACAAAAGCACTAATTAATGGCAGCTGTAAGTAACCGGTTGTCTATCGTCTGTGTCTTGTGTATGTTTAATTCGATTGTTAAGACGTGACGTTGCGCCCCGCTAGAATAACTTCCGGGTCCAAGTGTTTTAATGTTAATAATAATAATGTTAAATCATAATAATAAATAAATACTTTGTACTTCTATGATATTAGCATTAAGACCCTTATTAACCCTCAATGGTTCATTTCTGAAAAAGGAGGTTATTGTAAAAAGATTTACGGGTTCCAACATGTTGTTTACAATGAAGAGTGGACGGCGCTGGTGCCTTTTGGACCCGGACGTGACATCGGACTACAAAATTACGTCAGACTTAAGAACCGAATAGGGAGGTTTCCTGTTAGTAAACATGAGAGGAATATGACCGCGCAGCTGCGGGGGGAAGCCTATGGGTGCGTTTGGAAATTACGCACCGGAGCACACTCGCCTATTAGTTTGTATTGGCCAGTGCGCTCACTGCCGCTCAGGGCTGTATTTTCGAACGCGCCTTTCCCCCACTGACCCCCAGGCATGCGCAGATTGCGCATTCTGCTCTGTGATGACGTCGCGCGGAAATCCGTCTATAGGCAACTGGATGTTTTCTGTAGCTTAGAGATATCATAACAATTAATTCCCTGAAGAGGGTAGACCCTCTCCCTCATGCTAAACTTAAAGTGACTTATAAGGTTCCACTTCTCCTCAAAAAGACAACTTTATTTTCCTTTCTCAATGACAAGCCTAATAGTATTATTGCATGTTGACTATGTGCAATAACTGCAAGCCAATGTTCATAGGCATTGTCAGTATTTGTCTTCATTAGGTTTCGAGAGCCTGTAAGGCTTCGAACCCTATTACATCTCTACACTTTCACTATTATTATTATTATTATGGGGCCAGGCTTCCAGCATGGACCCATATTGTTATTCGCATTATTTCCGTTTCTTCTTCTGCCACTTTTGGCAGTTCTGGCTGAACCGTGCAGTCGCTTTTTATGAAACTCGGCCATATGATAGATGGTCATGAAAAACGATCAAGAAATAATTCTCACAATCTTTCGTCAAAAGGTGGCGCTATAGCACTCAATTGAAAAATGCCAACTTTGAACAGGTACAACTCATGCCGTGTTTGACCTACAGCCATGAAACTTCGATGCACACATGCGTCTCCTCATGCTGAACAACTTTCACCCTCTGACTTTTGACCTCTGACCTTTAGATCTCCCACCATTTGGAATTATATGAAAAACAGTTAAAACCTATCTCCTCCTGGGATTTTTGAGTAATCTGCACGAAACTTTTTACACATGAACTTTGGACCTATACCAAAAAACGTTTGCAAAATATCTTCCATAAGTGAAAAAATGAAGCTTTAATGAGCCAATGAATATTGCAGTTTTATGACAATTATTCATCTGCCCCTAACACATACATGCAGACTTACCATTCTTTGAAACTTTGCAGAAATGTAAAGGGCCATTCCAAATATCACTGAAACCAATCTTACTCCAATTGGTCAAACGGGGGCGCTATAGCAATTTTTTGAAAATTGAAACTTTAAACAGGCAAAAGTCATGCCTCGTTTGGCCGACAGCCATTAGACCTGCTTACACATGTGCCTTGACTAATGAGGAACACATCTATCACGTTGACCAGTAAGCACCGCCCTTAGATTGTCCGCAATCTTGAGCAGTTTGAAAAACACTTAAACCCAGGATTTTTCAGCTATTTGCGTGAAACTGTATGATCTGTGTGATCTCCTTTTTCACAGGTTCTTGTCTGTTGGTGGCTTCTCGCTTAAATGTGTGCCCCACAACCTGAAGGTCACCAGTTCAAGCCTCACTTGGTGCAGACTTCATCTAAGTTGCATTTCACACAACATGACTATCAATGAATACATCTGCAATTGTTAAAGATAACATGAAATACTTAATTGAGTGTTTTTTACATACAGCTGATCTACAATCTCACAACTTTTCAGATAGCAATGAGAGTATGTTTTTTCAATGTATAACATACTTCATTGTGAAAATAGCCAATGTACAATCTGACAACTTTTAATGGTTTGTGAGCTTGTAGATCGGCTACTTTCACTAATTTTGGTTCTGAGGAGATGTACAATTTCTTCATTGGTAAATGGTTTGTGAACGAGTGATCTTAGTGTTAGTGAAACAGGGGCTTGGGTCATGACAGAAGGCAAGAGTTTGTGATCCTCAACAGACAATATCAGCCTTGACAAAGATATAGCACTATAGGTAGTGTTGCAGCTACCTAAGAGTGCTTCATGACCGTAAGGTTGCCGGTTCAAGCCTCACTTGATGCAGACTCATTTAAGTTGAAATGCAAAAAAAATGACTCAATCTATTCCGTTTCCATGGCGCTCTCTCTCTCTCTTCAATCTATTCCATGTCTTTCTCTTCAATCTATTCCGTTTCCATGTCTCTCTCTCTGTCTCTTCAATCTATTCCATTTGTCTCTCTCTATGTCTCTTCTTTCTATCTATCTATCTATCTATCTATCTATCTATCTATCTATCTATCTATCTCTCTCTCTCTCTCTCTCTCTCTCTCTCTCTCTCTCTCTCTCTCTCTCTCTCTCTCTCTCTCTCTCTCTCTCTCTCTCTCTCTCTCTCTCTCTCTCTCTCTCTCTCTCTCTCTCTCTCTCTCTCTCTCTCTCTCTCCATGAGACCCACCTCGTGTCCCCTCCCTTAAAGGAGAATTCCAGTCATTTTAGATGTTTGCTTTGATGTGTTGGTAATCACTCACCAACATACAAAGGGGTGGCCATAGCTGAGTGGTTAGTGAGCCCGCCTAGGGAGCCAGAGACTCTGGTTGCCCCAGGTACGATTCCAGGCCAGGTCAGCAAATGTATCGATGAAATGAAATTTGTCCCTGAGCAAGACTCTTAACCCCTAATTGCTCACAGGCACTCATTGGAAACAAGACCGCAAGGACTTTCATGAACTGACCTGTTAAAGGAATTATCATCTCTCTTTCTCTCTCCTGGCCCCATATTATCGCTGCTTGCAGCTATATTTATTATTATTCTTCCGCCGTTTTTGCCAGTTCTGGCCTAACCGCCTGGTCACTTCTTATGAAATTCGGCAATATGGTAGAGGGCTATGCCAAACGGCGAAAACCCGAAACTCACAACCATTGGCCAAAGGGTGGCGCTGTAGCACTCAATTGAACATGCCAACTTTGAACAGGTACAGCTCATGCCCTGTTCGACCTACAGCCATGAAACTTCGATACACACATGCGTCTCCTCATGCCTAACAACTTTCACTGTTTGACTTTTGACCTCTGACCTTTAGATCTCCCACCATTTCGAATTCTATGAAAAGCAGTAAAAAGCAGTAAAAAGCCTACTCCTCCTGGGATTCATGAGCAATCTGTACGAAACTGTATACACATGAACTTTGGACCAATGCCGACAGACGTAACTTAGCGGATTTTCCATAAGTGAAAACGTTAAGCTTTTATAAGCCAATGAAAATTGCAGCTTTTTTTAAATTATTCATCTGCCCCTAACACATACATGCAGACTCACATTTGTTTGACACTTTGCAATATTGTAGAGGGTCCTTCCAAGTATCACTGAAACCAATCTTACTCCAATTGGTCAAAGGGGGGCGCTATAGCAATTTTTTGAAAATGCAAACTTTAAACAGGCAAAAGTCATGCCTCGTTTGGCCGACAGCCGTTAAACCTGCTTACACATGTGCCTTGACTCATGAGGAACACATGTATCACTTTGACCAGTAAGCTCTGCCCTTAGATTGTCTGCAATTTTGAGCAGTTTGAAAAACATTTAAATCCAGGATTTCTGAGCAATTTGCATGAAACTGTGTCAAATACATGTTTGAGGCCCTTTTTCACAGGTTCAGGTGTGTTGGTTCAATAGCTTGATTGCTTAATCATCTGCCTTGAAACCATAGGGTAGCCGGTTCGAATCCCACCTCAGGTAGACTTAATTATAATTGCATTGCACACAACATGACTATATCAATGAATACATGTGCAATTGTTAAAGATGACGAGAAATGCATACTTGAAAGTAGTTATTTTCAATGTATGACGTACTTCATTCGCGCTTTTGTTTTGTTTTGTTGGATTCTCCCTTTTCACTGTCTAAGGCTGTGTATTGGATAGCTCCACCAGTAGAGTGTGAGTCTCATGTGCCGAAGGTCCCTGGTTCGAATCCCACTTATTACAGTTCACATTTAAATTGCATTGTACAAAACATGACCCTGTTAATTCAGACAAGTGCAATGTTTAGACAATAACACGAAATGCTTTTGAGAGTAGTTTTTTTTTATGTATGACATACTTTCTTGTGAAAATAGCCGATCTACAATCTCACACCTTTTTAGATAGCAACGCGTTGTGAGCTTGTAGATCGACTATTTTCCACTAGTTTCCATTCCGAAATATATTGAGCAGTTTGAAAAACATTTAAACCAAGGATTTCTGAGCAATTTGCGTGAAAGTGTGTCATGTGTGTAAACTCCCTTTTCACTAGTACAGGTCTGTTGGCCCAATGGCTTAATCATCTGCCTTGAAACCACAGGGTTCCTGGTTCGAATCCCACGTCATGTAGAATTCATTATAATTGCATTGCACACAACATGACTGTATCAATGAATACATGTGCAATTGTTAACCAGTAAACTCCGCCCTTAGATTGTCTGCAATTTTGAGCAGTTTGAAAAACATTTAAATCCACTATTTCTGAGCAATTTGCGTGAAAGTGTGTCATGTGTGTGAACTCCCTTTTCATCAGTTCGGGTCTGTTGGCCCAATGGCTTAATCATCTGCCTTGATACCAGAGGGTCGCCGGTTCAAATCTCTCACACCGGAAGAACCTATAGGACGGAAAAACCTATAGATAGCAACAGACACCATCAGGGAGGCCATATCTTTAGCTCAATGAGAAGAGAGGCAGCCTGTGAATCCATAGGTCGCTGGTTCGATCCCTGTCCCCAACAATGCGTTGAGGTGATCATCATTTGGAATTCCCCCTATTCCCATGGATTGGATCCACCCCTCTCACCTGCTCTCACTCATCACCAATCACACCTGCCACATGCACAGTACAATTTTTAGGTACTTTTACTTTACTACTCTACTCTACTCCAATTACAGCAGATGACAGCTTTAGTTACTTGTTACTTTGCAGATGTAATTATTAATACAACACCTACAGTAACCACATACAGCCGATCTACAATGTGACGCGTTATGAGCTTGTATGTATATAATAAGCAACCCATGCTGTATGATAACTTACCACATATGAAATCCAATTCTGTCTATCCAATGGCTCAGTCTGTACTGTGGCCATAGCTGAGTGGTTAGTGAGCCCACCTAGGGAGCCAGAGGCCCTGGTTGCCCCAGGTACGAATCCAGGCCAGGCCAGCAAATGTGTCGATGAAATGAAATGTGTCCCTGAGCAAGACTCTTAACCCCTAATTGCTCACAGGCCCTCATTGGAAACAAGACCGCAAGGACTTTCATGAACGGACCTGGAATTATCCTTATCCTTTACACTGTCTACCCACAAGTCTATAGGTCCCTGGTTCAAACCCCAATTTAACCGGTCCAAATATAATTTACTGAACAAAAATCATGACTTTGTTAATTAATGCATGTTCACTTCTTCTCTCTCGCTCTCTCTCTTACTGCCTCTCTTTCTCTCTCTCTCTCTCTCTCTCTCTCTCTCTCTCTCTCTCCCACTCTGTCACTGTCTGTCTGTCTGCCAGTCTGCCACTCTGTCACTGTCTGTCTGTCTGCCACTCTGTCACTGTCTGTCTGTCTGTCTGTCTGCCAGTCTGCCACTCTGTCACTCTGTCACTCTGTCACAGTCTGTCTGTCTGCCAGTCTGCCACTCTGTCACTGTCTGTCTGTCTGCCAGTCTGCCACTCTGTCACTGTCTGTCTGTCTGCCAGTCTGCCACTCTGTCACAGTCTGTCTGTCTGTCTGCCAGTCTGCCACTGTCTGTCTGTCTGCCAGTCTGCCACAGTCTGTCTGTCTGCCAGTCTGCCAGTCTGCCACTCTGTCACTGTCTGTCTGTCTGCCAGTCTGCCACTCTGTCACAGTCTGTCTGTTTGTCTGTCTGCCACTCTGTCACAGTCTGCCAGTCTGTCACAGTCTGCCAGTCTGCCACTCTGTCACTGTCTGTCTGTCTGTCTGTCTGTCTGTCTGTCTGTCTGTCTGTCTGTCTGTCTGTCTGTCTGTCTGCCTGCCAGTCTGCCAGTCTGCCACAGTCTGTCTGTCTGCCAGTCTGCCACAGTCTGTCACAGTCTGCCAGTCTGCCAGTCTGCCACTCTGTCACAGTCTGCCAGTCTGCCAGTCTGCCACTCTGTCAAAGTCTGCCAGTCTGCCAGTCTGCCACTCTGTCACAGTCTGCCAGTCTGCCATTATTCTCGAAACCGCTCATTGCTGCTTGCAGCTATATTTATTTCTTGAATTCCTATTTCTTTATTTGCCAATACTTCCACTGTAAGCCAGTGTTTTCAGTCTACACAATAAATAGTAAAAATAAATTCTACATTCATAAATAATACAAAATAAAATAATAATAATGATTAAAAGGTTCTATGATTAAATGTATTCTATTGGTCAAAGGTATGTTAAATCCACCTGTTGCCCACTACTAGTATTTCTTACCATAAGGTGTGCTAATACTACAGAATCATATACATTTGAAAAAATATATTTATGATTTTTTAATATATGTATATATATCGGTATCGGTCTTGAAAAGCAGGAACGTGTCGCACTGATCTAGATCTGCTATTTTCACAATATGTATCTGTGGAACTGAATCAAACTAAATTAAGTGCCTCAACTCCTAATTCCTCAGGGTGGGGGGTCCCCAGTTAAAATATGATTATTTTGGGGGGTCGCTGCCTGAAAAGGTTGAGATCCACTGCATCAGGATATAATGTACACAGTCACACACGCATAGAAGATATGGAGATTGGAGATCAAAGAAAACGATAGGGGGGGGGGACGTGTAATTGGGGACCCATAAAATGTCCCTGGGACCCATCTAAAAGACCACCCTTGCATCCCAGGACCCATTACATTGAAAACCTAGCAACATCACTGCCATCTTGTTTCTGAATACAGAACAGTTCATAATAAAGCTCTCTAATAGGTAAAGAGCCACTATGTAAGCTAAACTGCTTCACACACTGTATGGTGTAAAACTGGTTCAAGCTGTATGTGGCCTCGAGGTGCTCTCCCTAAATAAGCTGTCACTTTTGTCATGGGGCATAAGGCATTACTAAAGTTATACTTTGAAATGGTCGCTGGGCAAAGCATGAATTAAGCCTCACCCTAAAGTCTTTCATGCTAACCAGTGCTGTCATCACACCACAGTCTACAGTGTCTGAATTGATGAGAAACGGAATCCTGCCCGTACCTGCCGAACGCCAGGAGAAAAACAGACAACCTTGATGAAAGCTGTGTACTGTAATAAGCAGCAGTGTGACTGCCCTCCAGGGTCGTGGGAAAACATTTTGTACCTTCAAGGGGCGATCTCTCTTAATTGTGCAGGAGGCTGCACAATTGATAAAAGAAATATGGAAAATTGTCGCTTTACAATTATGTAACCGTGAAATTCTGTAAATGGTACAGAAAATGAATAAATGGACTGCAATTATAGCGCTTTTTCTAGTCTTCCGACCACTCAAAATGTGATTCACACAATTTACATTCAACCATTCACACACACTGCAACAGCGGAACACCATCATACATTACTTTTGCTACAAAGAGTAAACATTCATACACTGACAGTGTATTGTGTTTTTAGGCATAATCGTGCAGCCCTAATCCCAGTTTGTGCGTTGTGTGCACGTATCATCAATGAGTGCGTGCATTTGTGCGT
>NC_139941.1:24644305-24951805 GCF_963454915.1 Gymnoscopelus microlampas
AGCGAGACAGGGAGACCAGGAATCAGAAAGACAAACGAGGAACACAGACTATAATCACTCTGGTAAGCCCTTAAACACAGAGGAGCACCTCCAAAAGTCTCCTCTCTAATTGTGATGTGGTTGGATCTCTAGAAGAAAACATTTTCTTTTTTTTCTTTTACAAGAAACTACAAAACACATCCAAGTCTACCAGGAAGCCTCTTAAGTTAACCCAAGAGGAACTAAAAGGGCTCTACCCAAACAAAACAAGGCACAACATGGAAGTAATCACTCCCGAGTTCTACCTTAAAAACTCAACAGCCTTCTGGCAGTAGCACGCAAGAAAGAATTGTGGGCAAAAGTGTAAATAAAGTATTTCAAATATAGACACAGGCATGTGGGAAGCACAGAGGTTATACTGTAGACTGGTATGTCTGAGAAACACTGAGAAAGTTGCAGGCTGTGTGTATTTGCTCACGCTATCGGCAGCTGCTGTTTGACTACAGATGTTGGACAAACTGAGGGGAAGATCCGTTAGTTGCCAGCCAATCCGACACTTGTTGGGAGCCAATCAAAAACGATGGAAGGACATGCACTGAACTACTAGTTTTACCTTACCATGGCTATTGCCAATCGTCTGGGTCTGGGAGATAATCAGATCACAGTCTTATCGTCAGACAATATTGTAAACTCACTCCGCATGTGCCATGCTGGACAGATGCAAACTCAGTATAGATTTAAACAGCTAGGGCAAAGTACACTGGTTTCAAACCTCTCTGTTTGTTTAAAATTAATCATAAGTAATCGTGCCTGTTGATAACCAGTGCAATACATGCTATGCTAAAAAAGGCAACATGAGGCAACTCTGAGCCAAGTTATTTTCAGCAGAATTCTCATTTTCTGCCAAACACTTAGGCACATTACAACCATTAATTCATCATCAACATGCAAACATGGGCCAATAACTGAACCACATTCATCTAAATGATGCACTGGGACACAGTTCAGTGTGCTTTCCCACCCAACGGAAGACCCACAGACAGAAATCGAAACATAAGATTACGACAGAATATTAAGGACAAAGGCCACTGTCCGTCTGCTGAGCTGCTTTCATTTGACATCAAATGTCCATAATGTCATGCTTTAAATGGAAATAGCCAGTGTCCTACGGCAGTGGTTCTCCATTATCAGGCCATGACCCCCCAAAATAATCATATTTGAACTGGGGACCCCCCACCCTGCCTGACAAGCACTTGGAATGTAGGAGTTGAGGCATTACATTTTGTTGCTGCACACTTTCTCAGATAAACATTGTGAAATTGTGAAAATAGCCTAGCTCCCAAAGCTTGTGAGATTGTAGCACATGTACTTTCATGCACTTTTTTTCTGCAAACTTCTAAATAAAGTATTAAATCAATCAATCAAAGATCTGCTATTTTCCCAATGTTTGACCAGTTTTTATAGTATAGTTTATTACGATGCAGTTATGGTATTTTTCCTTTCTTTCTTTTTTACCAGCTTGCGAGCCGGTCTAAGAAGAGACTGACCACTATTCAACAGATTCTCAACGTGTTTTCGATCATTGGCTGTCCTTTAAGCCAATGGGGATACTTTCCCATAATTGTCTGAATTGTCACTTCCCTGTCATCTGGGGACCCCCCAAAAATCATGCCACAGGCTGAGAACCAATGTTCTATGATACTTATTCCATAAGAGCCCATGAAGCTGTGCATCCTTAAAGTGTTACTCAAAATTCAAAATGTGCGCGTGTGTGTAGACTCTGTCTACATGGTTTTCTTTCTCTGGATTATAGACAAGTTGTTCAAACATTTTCAAAAAACACGTTTTCTTTTTTTCCCAAAATAGTAAAAATAGCACACACATGCATGGACACAACGTTCACAACACAATGCATTGTGAACTTGTATTTTGCAATAGCACCAGAGGGCTATGGCTGTTTGTGGGTCCTTGGCAGGGAACCCCTGCATTCATCCATCAACATGCCGGTTCACCACAGCACTGTTCTGCACTGGCTTAACAGGCTCAGAGAACTCTGCTTTCTGAGAACAATTGTGATAAAACGGACAATGCTTGATCCAGACATTGCTCAACTGTGGTCTCTCAGATTGCTCTAAGAGGCATGTCGAAGCGCTGGTTGTTAATTACATGATAAGGTCAGCCGTTCAGATTCTTTCACCTAATTATTTCAAATGGTTCAGTGACAGCTGGATTAGCGGCTGTATCGTCTTATCCCTGGACTTTGACACAGAAGCCCATGCCATATATTTACCTTTCTTCCAAGCCCTATTGATTGTTGGCCTGTTTGACAAGTCAAACCAGGAAAGGGTGCCGTTTGCTCAACGTTGAACTCTCCCACATGCGTCTGAGCAAACACAGGATTCTGCAACTTGTGACTGACATAAGATTCGATAGCAAATGTCAACAGTGCGGTGTGTGCAAAACTGAAAACACCTCTGTTAATGATTGACTGATACGTTTTATGCCAGAGGGCTGACAGGACGCATGTGGGGTAATTGTTAAAACAATGTTCAGTTTGTGGGGTGTGATTAATGACATGTTATGGTAGTTCTCCTGCTGATTTCCCTTGGCCCAAAAAACTAAAGACTTGCTATCCTTACAACCATGGTTCTATTTGCCAGCAGGGATGAGGGGGGGGGGGGGGGGGGGGGATTTGTGCCTCTCCTTTTTATGTCCCTGCATGGTCATTAATATTTTTTATCACCAGTGGTGATGATTTATCCCTGTTTTTGGTCAGACTGCATGCATTTCCTTTTGGGAAATGTACACTGTCTGATATATTTGATAATATCACAATTCTGTTAACCACATTAGCAAAAAGAGTCAAAGATGTCTCCTTAGATCCAGTGGGATTTTTCCACTGTATACCTAAAGAGATGTCAGCATGGATCAGTGGTATATATTAACACTTTCATTGATTGCCAAGAAAATGATAACGGTGGAAAGTGGACAAAACCGCCAAATATAACCCAAAGGGTGCAGAGACTGAGACAGGTTTACATAATGAAACGAATGACTGCAAGTCTACAGCTGAAAATGGACAGTTTTATACAAAGATGGATTGCGTTATACAGTACTGTACCTAGGGGTTTAATTATGTGAGTTGGGTTAATGAAATTGTGTTATAAAAGAGACACAGAGCGGTGGTGCAGGGTTAAGTGCCTGCCCACCACTGCGGAGGTTGTCGGTTTTAATCCACCCTGGTGCATCCGGCTTTGTGGAGCATCTATACAAACACATTTGGCCTGTGTTCGGAGGAGGGAAAGCCGGGCGGGGAGGGTGATATTTGTCACTGCACGAATTCTTACAGACCGGAGGGGCACCTGTCAGCAGGGTGTGTGGGGGCGGGAGGAGTAGGACGAAGGCTCTACTTCCTCCCGGTGGGGTCTCCTCACTGGCAGGTGAGTCAGTAGGATACAACAGCAATGGCAACAGTGGGGATGAATAATAACTGGCATATTTCCTTTCTTTTTATATGGAAATAACAAAAAACTATGGCGCTTGCACAAAAACAAATTTCACCCACTGTTTTACACCTGTAAACCTGTGATGTGACGATCATCCTATAATTCTACAAATTCTCGGTGCATCTGTAGCTCTGTCTGTCTGTGCCCAAAACTCTTCTGCCCGGTTCTCCTCAGTGGCTGGAGCAATTGATCTGCATTTGCACACAGCCATTGACCATTACCATGTGCACGGAACACCCTGAAGCTCGTTTTTCTCTTTCCCCAAATGTCAGCTGTTTATTAGCGTTTTTGTGTTCGCTGGCTCCCGGGTTGCCAAATCATGTGTGTCAAACAAGCGCCTGTGTTGCCACATCCGTGAACAAGCGAACCATGACGCGCATGTGGTGCTCATATCCCCTGACGGGTATGGTCTAGTAAAGTTGATTCTGATTAAATTAAACGAATAAATTGGGGAGAAAAAGGGGTAAAAAGCAAAAAAATAAGAGACACAGATGCCTGGTTTGTTGCTGTGCATCACAATGTGGCTGGTTGTGGGCCTTTGGAATGCTGCTACCACCGAAATAAAAATAAACATCATCTAAAGGGATCACAACCTTTCAAGTACCACTGTAAAGCACGCACAGTCGCACACTCACAATGAACAGTGACCTACCTGATAACGTCATGTCATCACGATCCCCAAGAAATGCTGATCCTCTGGTGGGCAGACAACCCAGTAAGGAAAGGAGGAATAGGAGGAGGTAACGGTACAAGGAGACAGTCATGGCTCTGCAGGGAGACAGACAGATGACAGAAAGAGTGAGACAATTATCAGTAGCTCTCAAAACGCCATATCACAATATCTATATCAATATCACATTCACAATATCACCGTTATGATCCTTTATTCACCTATCTCTCTCATCTGTGTGTGTGTGTGTGTGTGTGTGTGTGTGTGTGTGTGTGTGTGTGTGTGTGTGTGTGTGTGTGTGTGTGTGTGTGTGTGTGTGTGTGTGTGTGTGTGTGCGTGTGTGTGTGTGTGTGTGTGCGTCTTTGCAACTGTCATGTCAGTATCATATCAGTATCATGGTTAGTCATGGTCAGTATCATGGTGTGTGTGTGTGTGTGTGTGTGTGTGTGTGTGTGTGTGTGTGTGCGTCTTTGCAACTGTCATGTCAGTATCATATCAGTATCATGGTTAGTCATGGTCAGTATCATGGTGTGTGTGCGTGCGTGCGTGCGTGCGTGCGTGCGTGCGTGTGTGTGTGTGCACCTTTGCAACTGTCATGTCAGTATCGTATCAGTATCATGGTTAGTCATGGTCAGTATCATGTCAGTATCATGGTGTGTGTGTGTGTGTGTGTGCGCGGTGTGTGTGTATGTGCGCGGTGTGTGTGCGTGCGCGCGTGTGAGAAAGAAATAGAGAGAGAGAGAGAGAGAGAGAGAGAGAGAGAGAGAGAGAGAGAGAGAGAGAGAGAGAGAGAGAGAGAGCATATGTCCTACCTACAGTATAAGCAGCCGCTGCTACTTATTTTCAGCCGGTCTATGTGAAACCTAACACGGGAGTCGGGACAGGGTGTAATTAATGCCCATGATTATGCTACTGCTATGTTCCTCAGTTGCATGCAGCATACATGTTGTCAAGTGTGTAGTAGTGTACTGTATAGTATGTTGTGTGATATGTGCGAAGTGTTGAGTGTTTGTGTGTCTGTTGACATGCACACCGATGCTGTTTATATGCATCTGGGTGGGTTGAAATACATTTCTAACAACTGTATTGAAGACGGTATCCCGGGAGCAGTATGGGTTAGCGCCCCATGCTGTGTCTTCCGTGAGGAAGAATCCCAACAAACCCGCGGTGAGCCCTTTAGGAGGGTCATTCCATTCCAGCGTACCGCAAGCGGAGCTAATACCATTAGACGGCCCAATCTAGTGGTATCGGCCCAAGGAACCATCACGCCAGAAGGAAATGTTTGGATCGGGATGGTACAGAGGATCTGGTACAGCGCTCAGGTCCTGGACCTGGTGAGACGAAGGAGGAGCCCGGCCAGGAGACAACCCACAGTGCCTAGTCCCTCCACGTGCCAGAGCCTCTCCCGAGTCCCGGCAGAGTACTTCCGGAGAAGCGGACTGAGTGGCCCTGTCTTTCCCTATAGGACTGACCGTGGGTGCTACTGGGACGTAAGTTGGGGCTTGATCAACCCTGGCTGGGTCACCTGGGCGAGGGTGTATGTTGTATGTTGCGAGACCCGAAACACCCTATGACCCCAGGCTACAACACTGATGATGCGTCCCAGTTGCATCCATGTGATGTGTTTCTTTATAATAATAATAACTATTGTCAACTCGCTTTTTGGCTGTAACATACAGACCGACAGAACAGTCAGTGGATGAAATAAAGGTTTATAGGATTCTATACATTTGACACAATCGATCTATTTCTCTTTCTATTTCATGTATTTATTTATTTCGAACATATACAACATTCTATCTATCTATCTATCTATCTATCTATCTAATTAGCATTCTAGCTAACTATATTGTAAGGGCAGCAGGGAGAGTAATGCATTTAAACATTAAATATTTATATCATTTTATCATTAAAATGCTAATTTTGGAAATAATTGTTCGTTGGCCAGATCCGCCAATGAGCAAAATTGGCCATAGTCGTCGTGGGAAAGCAGCAAGGAGGGTGGTCTCTTTAACTGCACAAGCAAATCAACTATAGGTTGGTCAGGGGGCGCATGTTCATCAGGGTCTGGGAGCAGAGCTGGGAGGGATATGCCGCCCTGAGAAACTCATCAGTGTCAGGTGAAAAGATGTGATGTATATCGGAGAAGACGTGGTTTCCTACACCCTCCCCTAGACCAAACAGTAGGGGTCAGCAGTGACAGGGAGTGACTATAATTGGCATAATGACTAGAGTTCTCAACAGGGCTGAAAATTAAGGCCCGGCCCTAACTGGGCCCTATTGGGCTGGCCCGAGGCTCGGCCCGCTTAATGTCCTCAAAGTCACGTAGCCAAGTAGGAAGGTCGGACGGCAAAAAACTAGATACCTGAGTTAGATTCACGTTGAGCTGCATCCAACACATCCACTGCCATTTCCCTGGGGGTAATAGTTAATTTTTTCCTTCTTTTTTTTCACAGAACCCGAGACTCGGCCCGCCCGACTAATTAGCATAGATTTTAAGGTAGGGTCAGGTTCAGGCAGAATTTGAGAACTCTAATAATGACTAAATCATTAAATGTAAAAAAAAGGAAAGAACAAATGAAGGCTCCCTGTGGTGTCAGGCTCTACTTTAAGAAAAACTAGTTTGGACCAACTAAACAACTGATGTATAAAAACAATTAGGCAATGCAATATTATATCCTGTTTATAATACCACCCTCTATAAAGCAAATTCTGATTTGCTGCTATGGCCTTTGGGGTTTGAAGCATTACTTGCTCTGCCAAAAGCATGAGTGCAATAAGTACAAGAACGGAAGCAGTTCTCATCAAGGCCTGTTGTCAAAGAACAACAAGGTCACACCCTCTCCTTTGTCAGACAACCTTGCAGAACTAAAATCTCCAACAAAAGCTTTAAGCACAGAAATGTGGTGACAGCCTCCTCTCACCCACATCTTCTTCTGTCCACATCCTAAAACTAAAATAAGATGACAAATTGTTCCTGGTCACTAAAGTGGTGTATGTTGTTGGACAGGTTCTACCAGTCCAAATCCAGCCTCTAAATATAGAAACTAATAACTCACAGCTATTTGGAGGTTGCTCCACAACCTTGTTGGACGCACAACAACCGAGAACTTGGAAGAACATTCTTCTTAGGGGCAAACTCGCCCTATGAACCCCCCAGGGGTTGGGACTGGAGGTTAAAGACTTTTAACAACAACAGCCTTAAGAGGCAAATTCAGCAAGGATAATACAAGATACAATATATTACATTTGTGCTCATGAAGGTAATGAATACTAAAGAACAACTGTTTTAACGTCATGTTTTCAGACAGTGCACGATGGAGCAAAAAGTATGAACTAGTCAACTGGCATAATCATCCACTTTAAGCTTTATATAAGTTCAAGTTATTAGTTAGTTATTGTTATTATCAGTATAGCTTGTCACTGGCACTGCTACTGTAGATAAGCCTTTGGATGATCTTAAGATTTTTTTTTTTTTTTTTTTAACTATTGTGCAATAAAGTGGCCCTGCCAGGCATAATTCCAAGACAAAAGTGCCTGTGGATACACTAGACCTGTGGCAGTGACTCAGTTAAACGCTGGGGAAACAGTTGCTGAAAGTCTTGGTCTCACGCCAACTATTCTTGTATCAGTTTCAAACCGTTCCCGTAACCCGTACAATTCTGCACTACTGCTGAAGGATTTGCCAAAACTTGCTCTTGGGGGTCGAGGAGAACTGGAGCAGAAGTTCAAAAAGTATGTATAAAGTGGAATTCTAACACCCAAAAAAATTATGTCCCAAATGCATGAAAACATTTATTGGAGTGTGTACAAAATACTATAAGGCCACTCAGACGATGAGGAATAAAAATAGCTATAGCGCACTGGCACACACTACAGAACATGCAACACAATATTTCCACAATGACTAGGCCTAAAAGATATGTACAATTAACAAATGCTGCTTCATCATCTTTAGTGTGCAGACTACACAGTATACCGCAGGGCTGTCCCTACTTAACACTGCAATTTATTCTGAGCCACTGAGTCATATGTATTTTGTTAACATAAACATTCAGTCGAATAAATCTTCCCTTCGGCTGCAGGCAGTGCGTGTGTGTGTGTGTGTGTGTGTGTGTGTGTGTGTGTGTGTGTGTGTGTGTGTGTGTGTGTGTGTGTGTGTGTGTGTGTGTGTGTGCGTGCGTGTGCGTGCACGTGCGTGTGTGGCACGTATCCACGGGCCATGGGGCCAAGATATACAAAGCAGGGATTCAGAGGTAGAGCCATATGAAATCCGTTTTATTTTTTTCCCAATTCCGTTTTATTTTTTCCCAAATTCTGTTTTTTCCATTTTAATATTTCTGAATTCTGTATTTTGCTTTTTATGCTCATTTTTACCATTAAAAAAGTGTCTGGTAAGTGGAAATGAATAAATGTTCAAGATATAACAGTCCATACATGGCCCTTGTTGTGTTATACGCAAAAATGTTCCCAAAATAATTCGGTCTAATTCGGTCTGAGCATGCGCAAAATGGCGTCGCCCATGTATTATTGTTTCTATCGTCTTTCTAAGACTATTTCTACGTGGATTTTACTGTTTATAAAGTAGGATGTGGCCATGCAAAATGGTGGTGTCCCGTGGATTTGTAAAAAATCGCGGTAAAAAAAAAAATTTACCGCGATTTTTTTTTATTTTCCAAATTCTGCAATATTCCGTGTTTTATTCCAATTCCATTTTTATTGGTCATTTCCGCGATTCCGTCCGCGATTCCGTTAACACGGATTTCATATGGCTCTATTCAGAGGCAGTAGAGTCTGGCAAGCAGAAGTCTTGTTTGGCCAAATAGAAATGTTTAGTTCAAAATCAATTGCCCCCCCAAACCCCCCCGTCCCCGTCCCCTCCCACCCCCACCCCCGTTGCAATCGGACTTTCTCCTCCTGAGTACCCCCTTGTATACACTGCAGCCCCACCCTTTTCTCAATGCAATAAACACCAATTCTGAAATCACAATTAAGAAGAGGTTTAATGATACCCTCTCTGCTTCAAAAATGTAAATACTGTCTTCATTATTTCATTTTCACCTATCTACTGTAAACACTCCCCCTTCTTTCAGTCACGGTCGGTTTCAGTTCTTTGCTGGGCTTTTCCAAAGTCGAGCGATGTGGTCGTCAAACAATAAATAATTGATTTAAACTGAACAAAACAGGGCTGGCGTAGCAGTCCGGGCACCTAGGGATCCCCCCCCAGAGGTCCTCGTGGGGATTACAGGGAGCTAATGAGCTAAAAGATTGATAGTTAGGAACCAAGGGACCCATACAGTTCTGTAACTCTGACAAATGGAACCAACGGATTCCAATAAATCGTTCCAAATGGTTCCATTTGTGCACACTCAAAGTTAAAATAATATTTTAGTGTTTATTGGGGTCCCAGAGATAAAGATTGAATCACATGGGGGTCTGTGTGGCCTAATGCATATCAAACTGGGGGTCCTTGAAATAAAGAATAACATTGAGAATCACTGCCCTAAACACTACTACAGTGCAAAACAGGGCCAAAGCCCCCCCATTTCAACATGTGACCTAATGTTAATCTCTGCAGCAAGCTCTGTTCTCCCCCACTATCAGAGTAAAGCGTCTGTGAAAGCTCTTCTCTCTCTCTCTCTCTCTCAAATGAATGTTTCCCCTCCACTCCTCTCCCTCTCTCAGCCAATCGAGGGCCCCGATACATGCGGGAAGGCAGTGTAAACCAACCAGGAAAGTGGGAGGTTCAGTACAGACCTCCTAAGGTCCCTTGGTAAACATTTAAATCCTCTGTGGTCAACCCTCCTCTCACTGCCTCTGCCCCAACACACAGACTGTACGCATGCAACAAGGCAAATCTACACACGCTCACACACATACACACCCACCCACACACACACACCCACACACATGCAAGCGAGCACGCCAACAGACGCACGCACAACACAACACAGTCCCACACACATGCACACTTGTAACCCTGTGGCCAGCACTATCCCTCCCCCAAGTTTCCCCGGGGAGCTGGTTTCTGTTAATCATCGGTGTTTGTGTGAGAGAAGTAGGCAGGAGAAGGGGGGAGGCTAAGAACGGATGGGGTGATGGTATGAGGGTGGAGTGAAGTGAAGAGAAAGGTTAGGGGGTAAGAGGTCAGTTCGTCGCGTTGTGTTAGCCCCTTCCATGGCCTCCAAGGCACGCTTGCGTGCGCATGCACACATGCACGCATGCACACATGGTAATGTGGCAAGGCCAAGTTTAGTTTTAGATTCTTCCGAAAGTAAAGAAGGAAGAGTCAGCAAGGCTGCTATGGTGTCTGCACTGTGCATTACTGTGTAATGTGTATATTGTGTTTACTAGCCATTCAATCTCAGTTTTTTTTCTCACTATAATGCACAATAAATTACTGATTCATTTATAAATGATGGGTTAAGTGAAAAGTTTAGTGTGTGTGGAAAGTGGGAAATGCTGCTAACTAGTGTGAATTCACTTATTTACCATGTCTCCTTTTATATATCTCTAGAGTCAGGGAGGTCAGAGGTTAAATGAATCTCAGGAAATCTCAGGAGAGCTATCTTTTGGAAACCTAAACATGTAGCATTCATGTGCTGTCTTAACCACTTTCAACCTGGCGTCCCTATTTTGGGCATGTCATTATGGGGGGAAAAATAAAAATAAAAATACATTCTAAACTTTTTGAAAATCAACAATGAGCGACACCGTTGGATTTACTTGCAGGGAGGATTTTTCTCTGCTATTTAAAAGCAAGTAGGCGAGTAGTACTGTAACTCAAGTCAAAATTTGGCAGAGGAACTTTCACTTGTAGTTGAGTCATATTTGACCAGGAGTATCTATACTTTGACTCAAGTAATGGGGTGAAGAAGTAAAAAATAACAGCACAGGTCTACGCCAGGTCAGGTATTGTGGGCCAGCAATGTTCGGAATTCATTAATTATAGACGTGAGTGGAATCTGTAGAAGTTGAGGGATTAATGTTGATGAAGTTATTGCACAATATGTTGACCACTCCTGAGCAAACTTCCGATGCAAATCTTAGCCAATAAGGATGAAATATGAAAAATCGGACAGGTCATCCGTCTTGATCACATGACTATAAAGATACTGTGTACCGATTTGTGTGATGTTTGGACAAAATCTGTAGGAGTAATATAAAAAAAAGAATTTAGCTAAATTGGCCTCCTGGTGGCTCTATAACAGGCCAATGTGAAACATTTGGGGCAGAGGTTCTGCTCTGGCATCCAGGGAGGGAGTGTGTGTGCAGACTGTGCACAGTTTCATCGGTCCAAAGGTGCCGGAGATTAGCTGCTCACAGACGGACAGACGGACACACGGACGGACAGACAAGTTGCAAAACATAGTCTCAACCTGCTTCACCGTTTATTTTTGGTTTTAGGGCCAGAAAGCAGACCTTTCGCAGATGACCTAAGAGATCTGGATGGTTCATGATCGCATAAGATCAGAAAAAAAAACATTCAAAGCTTTATGGAACAACAGTAGTATTTTGAAATCAATTTGACACACAGGGAGCCAATGTAAGGATTTCAGAACTGGAGTGATATGCTCCACTTTCTTGGTATTAGTAAGGACTCTAGCAGCAGTGTTCTTAATCAACCGCAGTCGTCTGATTGATTTCTTTGGGAGACCTGTAAAGACACCGTTACAGTAGTCAAGTCTACTGAAGATGAATGCATGGACAAGTTTTTCTAGATCCTGCTGAGACTAGTCCTTTAACCCGCGCTATATTTTTGAGGTGATAGTTGCGTGATAGATAGACTTTGTAATTGTGTTAATGTGGCTGTTTAAATGCAGGTCTGCGTCCATGACTACACCAAGGTTTCTGACTTAGCTAGAGGTTTTTAACATTACTGATTGGCTCCAAAACCTATTACTAGAGTTTTGTCTTTGTTTAATTGAAGACAATTATGGCACATCCAATTGTTGATTTGTTCAATGCATTTACTCAGTGTTTGTATTGGACGATAGTCCTGCTCTGGTTATGTAGATTTGTGTATTGTCTGCATAACTATGGTAGCTTATTTTGTTGTTTTCCATAATCTGAGCTAGAGGGAGCATGTAGATATTGGGAATGGATCCTTGCGGAACGCTGCATGTGATTTTTGTCTGCTCAGATGTGTAATTACCGATAGATACAAAATAGTCTCTGTTCTTTAAATATGATTCAACAGGGTCCTGACTCAAGACTACCTGACTGCCGCATTCATGTAATGCTGATGAGTTTTTACACATTAAGTGACATTAAGTGACAGGCAAAAAATAGGACTTGAAGGATGGTACTACCAAGTATTATGCAGTTGTTCACTTGTAGTTTAAACAATAAACCCACACGACCACAAAGTTGATCGGCCTTGCGCTTGTTGAGCCAATCAACCATGGAGGCGTGTTGACATCACCGCACCTACTGTTTCACTGATAGCCTGCACAATAATATCCTCAGTGTTGTTAATTTATCCATTTGTAACTCTGATGTAGAGCCATATGAAATCCGTTTTATTTTTTTCCCAATTCCGTTTTATTTTTTCCCAAATTCTGTTTTTTCCATTTTAATATTTCTGAATTCTGTATTTTGCTTTTTATGATCATTTTTACCATAAAAAAAAGTGTCTGGTAAGTGGAAATGAATAAATGTTCAAGATATAACAGTCCATACATGGCCCTTGTTGTGTTATACGCAAAAATGTTCCCAAAATAATTCGGTGACTTCGGTCTGAGCATGCGCAAAATGGCGTCGCGCATGTATTATTGTTTCTATCGTCTTTCTAAGACTATTTCTACGTGGATTTTACTGTTTATAAAGTAGGATGTGGCCATGCAAAATGGTGGTGTCCCGTGGATTTGTAAAAATTCGCGGTAAAAAAAAAAATTTTACCGCGATTTTTTTTTTTCCAAATTCTGCAATATTCCGTGTTTTATTCCAATTCCATTTTTATTGGTCATTTCCGCGATTCCGTCCGCGATTCCGTTAACACGGATTTCATATGGCTCTACTCTGATGGCATCCACACCCTGTAACCAAATGGAACCTGGCTTGCAGGTACATTTGGTTAGAGGACGAAGATGCCATCACACGCTTGGGGATGCCATCACGCGCTCACAAAAGAAGGCACACAGAGAAGCATGAACCAAGCCTTAGTCTTAGGATAAGGATAAGGAGGGATTCCTATGTTGAGTACCATGAATACTACACCCATAGGGCTTTGACAAATCCCACAGGGCAGATCATGGTGGGGGGGGGTGTACATTTGTTTTCTATTGAACAGTTTTCTCACTTCCGAACTGTTCCAATGTCATGTGTTACTGAGAATTCTGCAGGCTTATGGATTATGGCCTGCAGCATTACAGCCTGTATCCCTGAAGATGCACATGAATGTATTCACACGCATTCCATAGAGAGGTCTTTAGTGGAAGCACGGCTTTACACTGTGATGACTGTAGTGTATAGTCAACCCTTGACAAGGTGTCAACAACATTCTGCGCACGTACGTCTCACACACGCGCGCGCACACGCACGCACGCACCCACCCACCCACCCACACAAAACACACACACACACACACACACACACACACACACACACACACTAGGGGTGTGCCGATATATCGTCCCACGATACATCGCGATACGTTTTCGTGACGATATGTATCGTTTTGGGGGAAAAAAATATTGTTTTTTTTTGTTTTGTTTTTTACAATCATTATAGTCAGGCATGCAAACAGCCCCGAGGTGAAAAGGGTGACAACATGTTGTTTTTTTTCGGGTCAGGTGTCACACTATTGCCCTATTTGGATTGAAAACGGCTATTGTAGCTGAAAAGCTACAAGTTTGCATGTCTGAATAATGCAAAAACAGAAATATTTGTTTGCATTTACTTTTTTCCTCCCCCATATATTTTCATAATAAAAAAAGTGCGTATCGTATCGTATCGTATCGATATCGTATCGAAGTTGTGAGCCAAATATCGTATCGTATCGTTTGGTGAAATTAGTGTATCGGACTATCGGCACACCCCTCACACACACACACACACACACACACACACACACACACACACACACACACACACACACACACACACACACACACACACACACACACACACACACACACACACACACACACACACACACACACACACACACACACGAGAAGAATGAGTACCAGAATGTTGCATAGACCTTAAAGGTAGGGTAAGTGATTTTCTTTGGTCAAAATAAGTGTTAAATAGCTCTATATTCTGATAGTACTCATTGCTATAGAGTGTTTGTTCAGTAAAAGGAGTCTCCTTGTCTCTCCAGCTCTTTATAAAACAGAAAATGCATTTTCGTTTCAGTTTCATTTCCAATTTTATCCAATCAGGATAGAGAACTCAATCAGAATATAGATTAAACAAGTTAAATTGGAAGTGATGACACTAAGAAATGAGCAGACAAAATTGGAACTGGAACACTATAAAAATGAAGCTTAAAATGGGTACTTTCTCCTGATTGGCTGAGATTTTGACACCTACCGGAAAATGTATTTTCTGTTTATTAAAGAGCTGGAGAGACGGGGAGACTCCTGTTACTGAACAAATACTCTATAGCAATGATTACTATCAGAATATACTGCTCCAAATATTGGACCATCTTGTGGACTTCACATAGCTTACTTGGAGGTCTTTAAATACGTGGCCTAAATACCGCTAGGTTGAACTCTGCTAATAAACAAACCGCAATGGTTTACGTTCGGACACTGACGTTATGTGATGTTTACACGATCGTCAAATTTTTCGACACTTCACCAATTTCACCGTAACACCGCCATGCTGGAGGACAGATGACGGAGGAAGCGAGGAGGCAGAAGTGTGAGTATTGGAATTCAGCATTTAGACATGTGACTGTCTTGGGGGTTGGACTCTTGGTTAGGGTCAAATGTTTGGAACAGAGGACATAGAAAGAGACATGATGGAAGTTTGTGATTGATTGTTAAAGAACACAGAAGCTTTAGAAAGTCAGACATTCTACACCAAAGACCAAATGGTGACAGTCAGAGCTGTTTCCTGAGCTGCCAAGACTAATCAGCTGTCATGTTTTATTGAAATCAAAACGTTCAAAGAAAGTACATCGATTTTCCACATTTCCACATTACAGTAAAAGGAGTACTGTAAAAGGGTTGCGAATTAGCTCATCTGTGTCATAATGGGCTCGCTCCCTGCTGAGAGGAAGGTACAGTGCACCATATGTGAATTTGTGGTGACTCTTGTGATGTCATACTCATGGTCCTTGACGCATTATCTCCATTAGTTTGAATAGGTTGTCTTTGCAACTAAGGTTTTTCCACTCTCGCTTAAATGCACCACCATCTCTATCATTATAATACCTTTCCATTGTTCCCTTCTTTCCATCTCTCTGTGCCTGACCAGTACAAGGCTAAAGAAGAATCTGTTAAAGCTTTTATTAATACAAGGCGTGTTTTAATTAGCTCAGAAGAACAAGCTGCTGAAACGGCTAGGTACTGCACACTTAAAACATCCTCATTATGTTCAGGGTCTAGTCTTGCATGCTTTTAAAGGGACAGTCAAAAGGAAATTAAACTCTAGTCCATCAACCTTTTCTGAGACCAAATGGGATGACCAAAACAATATTGTGGTTATTGGTTATTGTCACTGCTGACCTTATTTTATTGTATTATTACATTATAGCTACAGTACATAATTAACGTGCAATTCAGGATTGGGATTAGAGCCTATATCACATAATGGAACATACAGATCATTTATTGTATTTTTACCAAGCAATATCATAGGGAGCATTTCAATGCTCTCGCGAATAAAATTACACACATTTGTTCACGGTCCACTGTATTTCGCCTTAACAAATGCACAAGGATCGTGCAAATACATTTTCTGCTCCCAAAAACCCCTTTCCGTAAAATAAACAAGGTTTGAACAAGCCACAGACTTCGACATGTGCCTACATGTTGCACAGATGTGCTGATGATGATGAGGTCACACTGGCAGAACGGCTCAGGCAGGGGTGGAGCATGAATACCGCTGTGCAACCAGCTGCTCTTAATAGACCTTGCACTGTTGGATGTATCTATTAACCCTTTAAGACCTGAGGCGATTCTTTAAAAAAATCTAAATCCTAACAGTTTTTGGAAAAAAAATCTAAAAAATACAAAAATCACGATTTTTCAAAAATAGCTGATCTACAAGCTCATAGCGCGGCACTCGGTGCCGCGCTATGAGCTTGTATATCTGCTATTTTTGAATAGCCAAAGACATCTAAAGTCACACAGATGCGTTCCAGGTATCAATGGGTTAACCTGTGCATGTGTGTGCGTGTGCGTGCGTGTGTGCGTGCGGGCGTGCTGGCGTGCTCTAAGGCATGCAGGCCTGGCCCTTGGATAGCTCTTATATCTCCTACTCTTATTTCATAAGAGGGAGTGGAAAACTCTGTGTCAGCACACTGGCTCTGAAGAGCCTCTGCTGGAAGGAGATCAGGACACACATCTGCAGTGCAAACCCGGCTAAGATGTGTGTGTGCACTCATATGTGTGTGCATGTGTGTGTGTGTGTGAGAAAGACAGGACAAGAAAGGAAAAGACCGAATACAAGCAGCAGAGAAAGAAAGTGTTTGCAGTATGCACGTGTAAAGCGATCTATGTGGAAAATGCTTTGAATTATTCCAGACTGAGACGCTAGTGTGTTTGCGCGCGCGCGTGTGTGTGTGTGTGTGTGTGTGTGTGTGTGTGTGTGTGTGTGTGTGTGTGTGTGTGTGTGTGTGTGTGTGTGTGTGTGTGTGTGTGTGTGTGTGAACACACAGTGACAGTGATAGACCACACATCCAGCATTTGCCTAAAATGTGTTCTTCATACAGTGGACAGAACTAATGACTAATTAACCTCGTAACAAAGACAAAAGTTCAACAAAATTCGATTATCAGAATGGCTACATGAATTAATCAAATTTTAACCTGAAGAGAGTATTACATTTTAAATCTTGTTCAATAATTTCTTCACAATCTTTCTCTGGGTATCATCCTTTTTAGGTGGATTTTTCCATTTAGACATACTAATTTAGACATAGTGTCATTTTGACACTTATTATTGTTTCTAACTTTTGTTGTAGTGCTCAGACCTCATTTGCATAAAGTTGCGGTGTAATTGCCATCATGCACCGCAAGGCCACGTTGCGTTGCATGCTCTACATAGACAATTATTTGGATCCATCGACTTGACTCATGAGTCTAATGAGATTCCACTAGTATAATAAAAAAAACAGTTTTATAATCATATCACAGCAGTGGTTAACCACTAGTTGCAAGTTTCAACTAGGCTTGTTGCAAATCATTGGTTTGAACTAGGCTTACACTGAATTCACACCAGCACTGTCGAGAGAACGTTTACAATGCGAACATTTGGTAAATGCAATAATTTGGGGGTATCCAAGGTTATGAGTGACATGCCCTATTTATTGCCTAGAATTAATAGGTTGTTTACAAACCATCTGCCAGAAACAAGCAACGAATGTCTCAAATTCTCCTTCATGCCTATTGCCTATCAGCTCTCCTGGCTGGGCAGAGCAGCTGGTCTGGTGCACTCAGAGCACCAGAGCTTTACCTACTCTGAGTCTGTACCCACATACTGGGGATAGAAATGCTTATGCATGTTTTTGTTTTTTTATCTACAACTGCTAGTTTGTAGATAAACTAGCAGTTGTTAGTTTGTCATTGTTATCACAATATTCGCATTGTTATCACAATATTCGCATTGTTATCAATATTCGCTACTTCCATACAGCAGTCGCGTTTCTGTCCATCTCAAGTTGTGTTGAGTGTGTGCCCAGTCCACACCCAGTGAGAACTCCAGTGGTCACTCTGAACGGATCAAAGCCAGCAGGTGCGCCTGGCTGGGGATTTCACAGACAGGGAGTAAAAGTACAGACAGGGAGTGTTTGTAATGGGTTCATATATTTTATGCAACAAATAGTCCATGTAGTTGCTCAATCTTGATTAATTTCACACCAACAACTGCTAGTTTAAAAACTTTATCGCTATTCACTGGTCTTTTTCTGTGGTGTCAAGTGTATCTGCCTATGCCTATTTCAGAGCACAGCACGCTTTGATTGGCTTGTAAGTTGTCGCTCTTTGCAAAAGCGACAATGTTGAGGGTTTTTTTCTTCAACTTTGACGCTTAACTTTTTGCTGTTCAAAGACATACGACTTCATAGCAATGGTATAAGGTTATTATACCACAACTATCAACCATTCAGATTGCGTGATTGCATTTTATAATTAACTCCTCAACTCAGATTGCTTTGAAGGACCCCCCTCCCCCCCTTCTCTGTCACACAGTCTGACAACCACACACATGGATGCTGAACATGTGTGCACATGTGTGCACACTATAGCTGACTCTAATGGTTTATGAGTGCTATGCCGCTGTCAGGAGGGTGCAGAACAGACCAGAAAGCCACCCTTCATGTTCAATGTAATGCGTCATCCGATGGTGTCACACACTGAAAATACTTGAAGATATGCTATTTTCGGCACAAAACACCACACACTAAGATCAAATAGCAACTTAAAGCGTCTTCATCTCAAACACAAAACGTATTCCTCTCCATTCTCAAAGCTTTTCAGACAAACTCCTTTCAAATTGACAGAGCAACAATGCAGCAGTAGCTCAGTGTTGTGTGGCTACTCCAGTGACGTAGCTTACACCTGATCCAGGGTATAATCACATTGCACATGTGAAGCCACAACAAGCCATGAAGGGTTCTCCTGCAAGTATAGGAGACAATAATTCCATGTCACCTTCTCAATTATTATGAACCTGTGCTTCCTTATCTTTTATGATGTAATGATGTGATGTAGTGGGCCTACGCACTTATAATGTTTACATTATTGTGCATATAGGCTACATTCATAAAATAGTCAACAATAATTAATTGTAGAGCCTCTCAACACATTGTGTAGATAGTGTTGTGTGTTTCTGCCATCCTGCAAGCATTTTCTTTACAGTTGCTAAATAATCAGAATCCAATTGTTTTAATCAGATGATAGCTACTGTATCAGTTATCAAAAGTTTGATTGACATCCGTGTGGATGTGTGGGTTTGAGGCTGGCAGCGGATACAGATTTCTCAAGAGGCGATTTAAACATTGGTGATAATAGCCTGGCTATTAGACAATTGTAAATCTGAGGAAAAAAAGGTAATTCCATATACACATCTAGAAGCTATTTTGAGGATATTCCAAGTGCAGCTACCACCCTACTGCAGCTGGCACGAGTCTAGCTCAGCAAAGGGTAGCTATTGAGCAGTGGTTGGTTCTCAACCTTTTCAGGCCATGACCCTCCGAAATAATCATATTTGAACTGGGGACCCCCCACCCTGACAAGCACTTGGAGTTGTAGGGGTTGAGGCATTACATTCTATTTGACTTGGTTCCACAGATAAATATTGTGAAAATAGCCGATGCTTGTAGATCTGCTATTTTCACAATGTTTGCCTCTTTCCTATGTTATTTGATAATTTGGCCAATGTTTGACCAGTTTTTATAGTATAGTATATTAAAATTCCTTAAATTGTCACTTCACTGTCATCTGGGGACCCCCCCCCCCCAAAATCATGTGGGGAAACCACAAATCCCCAGGTTGAGAACCACTGCTATAGAGGACATTCAGCTAATTATGTAGTTTTTGTCACTCTCCAAGTTGAACCCAACTTTGGCTCCTACTAAAATGACCAGTAACAAACACAATTGTACACATAGTCACAGATTGTTGAGGGGAAACAGTTTTAACTAAAGCAAGGTCATTTAAATAGCCTAAAGTTTCGTGTAGTGTCTGTGCTGCATGCATGCATACATACTACATACCATCAGACAATTCAGAAGAAAATAACACACATGCATGCACTGACTGTGTAGGAGGCCATAGTACAAATAAACAAACAAACAATGTAAAAAAAAAACACTTACTTAATACGATGTTAACAGCTGTAAGAACTGTAAAGATATCGACTTTTTCAGAACTTGTTCATCTGCAGCTGCGTAGCCTATATCACCCAACAGACAGGAGAAGTCGCTCCGTCACTTCTTCGCCAAGTCGCCCAGAAAAGGAGCTCTCTTCTCAGCGGAAAATACAGCGTTTTTACATTTAAATGACCAAACTAGTCCTTAATTTAAGTTCGCCCCTATTGCCGATGCTATGTTGGGCTGACCTGGTCGAATTCGTAGCTCTGTTCATCATGTTAGGCTGTTTTAGAGACAGAACCCCGTCTCGTTCTCTTCAGTGAGACAGAGAGAGACTCATGTGCTTCGCACACAGCGGTGAAGCGCCCTCGTCTGCCAAACATTCGCTGTTCCAGCAGCAGCAACCAACCATAAGCTTCGAGCAGTGGTGGAAAAAGTACTGACATTTTGTACTTATAAGTAAAAGTATCGATGCTGTCTGCGACATACTCTGTTACAAATATAAGTCAGGAATTCCAAATTTACTTGAGCAAAAGTATTGGTTTGGTGTCAAAACGTACTTAAAGTACCAAAAGTAGAAAGTACTCATTATGCAGAATGTCCCTCACAAGTTTTCATTTACAACTCCTTTGAAAATAGCAGATCTTGTATGTCGGCCTATAGGGCTGAAGTGGTTAATGTATGTTTTGCAATGATAATCAAAATCTACAAAGTAACTAGTAACTAAAGTTTTCAAATAATTGTAGTGAAGTAAAAGTACAATATTTGATGTAGTGGAGTAGAAGTAAAAGTATTGAAAATTGTAAAGACTCCAGTAAAGTAAAACATCCTGAAAAGTGTACTAAAGTATAGTACTTGAGTAAATGTACTTACACCACTGCCTATGAGTGACTGTGAAACAACACGCTAGCTAGTAGTATCCTATGTTAAAGGGTAAGTGATATTTTTTGGATTTTTGTTTTTTGTTAAAAAGGTTAAAGTACTATATTCTGATTGTAATCATTGCTACAGAGCGTTTGTTCGGTCACAGCTGGTCTCTTCAGCTCTTAAGTAAAGAGAATATAGTAGCCTACATTTTCAGGTAGGTGACAACATTTAAGCCAATCAGGAGAGAGCACTGAAAATGCATTTTCTGTTTAATAAAGAGCTGGAGAAATATGGGAGACTCCTTTTACTGAACAAACACTCACTATCAGAATATAGACATCAAATCACTTACCCTACCTTTAAATACAAGGATAAACTCTAAATGAGGCAAAATGTGCGCCACAAAAAAAGAAAAATATAATATCCTATATAGGCTATACTATTTATAGCCTAGCCCTTTAGCCTATTTGACAGACAAATGTGTTATAGTAGCCTGCAGATTAATTATAATTATAATACGAACATTGACTATTTCTAATAGTATATCAGTATATTTTCTATATTGTTGCCTATACTTTAGGCCAAATTAGCCTAAAGTCAGTAGCCCACCAGTGTTTATGAGGGGTTATACGCCATGGAGGACTACGTGACGTTTTACAGGGGGGTCATCTCAGAAATGTCAGATGTCAATGAACGTGACTCACGTCACCCATGACCATCAATAAGAGCCCACGCCCAGCCTTAACAGCACGTGACAGAAAACACGCAGCTGGTACTTTTCATATTTTGCATTAATTCATTTCATGGCTAAATGTGCTGCCTTTCAGCCTTTGTCACGTTTGCTATTCCCAATGGCATTCTTAATGTGACAAAACGATTTAGCGTAAATGCAAAATAGGTACAGTAGTAGCTACAGTTAGCGTAGCCCTAACTGTCCTATGATTCTTGTGATTGTCCTATCACAAGATCTTGTGATTATGTCTATGTCTATGTGTGTCTTGTGTATGTATGTTTACTGTGTGTTGGAGTTTCTTACTATCTGCTGTAACATAAATTGCCCAGTTTGGGACATAATAAACTTGAACTTGAACTTGAACTATATAACTGTCAGCTGTTATTAACCAACTAATATCAGTGGTGGAAAGTAAAAGTACAGTACATGTACTTAAGTACTGTACTTAGGTACACTTTTGAGGTATTTTTACTTTACTGTAGTATTTCCAATTTTCAGTACTTTTATACTTCTACCCCATCCCCACTACATCTCAGAGGAAAATATTGTACTTTTACTCCACTGCAATTATTTGAAAACGTACTTGTTACTAGTTACTTAGCAGGTATACATTATTATATTATAAAACATACAATAACCACTTTAGCCCTATTTTAAAGGCTATTTGAAAACAGTCGATCTACAAGCTCACAACGCGTTGTGACAGGTTGTGAGCTTGTAGATCTGCTATTTTCAAACATTTTAGTACTTTTACTTTTGGTACTTTAAGTATATTTTGATGCCAATACTTTTGTACTTTTACTCAAGTAACATTTTTAACACAGGCCTTTTACTTGTAACAGAGTATTTTTATATTGTGGTATTGCTACTTTTACTTAAGTAAAATATCTGGCTTGGCTGGGGAAGCAGAATGTGACATTACAGGGATGATGTGCAGCACTGTGTCAAGAGTGTCAACTGTAGTCGACTAGATGTGGGGCTATGTGTGTTGATAATGTGTTTCCAGATTAGGTGTTGAAATATTAGAGCATAAAGCTGTTGGCTTATTGTTTGAGTAATGGAGCACAAAGATTTGCAGAATAAATTATGTTTGTCATAGCAACACTGGATGGGCAAATCATATTATTGCCCAAATCATATTATTGCCCAAATCATATTATTGCCTGCAACAATGTTACATCATGTTTTTCTTCACAGCATGATCAAATACCAGGAGGCACACCCCATATAATATGCCCACTTTACACTCTCTGATGCAGTAACATCGTTTGTTTGTCTCTCTCTCTCTCTCTCTCTCTCTCTCTCTCTCTCTCTCTCTCTCTCTCTCTGGTGTTCAAGCTCATTGTTACATGATTACAGGGATCATTTGTGGTGAAGTGTGGTCAAATGTGGTGAAGATTGATCTGAAAAAGTTAAAAAATCATGTTTCTTCACACGTTTCTGTCAGAGTACTTTGCTGTACCCATTATCATAGTATTCGGAGCCCAGTCTATGATGTCAGTACTACACATACACAAACACATTCTGGGCGCTCCACAAGTGTGGAGAGGACATTGCTTTCTTTTAAAGTCTCTTTTTATCTTTTATAGAATTGAAGTACTTAGCCAGGTGTTTTAATTGTGATGTATATTTATGTATTGTTTTGTCTTGAATGTATGCATTGACCTGAGAAAAACAATTCTCCCTTGTGGATAATAAAGACATCTAATCTAATCTACTAATGTATTGATGACCTCAGGGATCTCCTTAAGTGGCCATATACATGGAGGCCAGTCTATGACGTCATGTTGATTACAGCAGGGATCATGCATCGGGATTTGTGTATTTATACATAATATTTTTGTAGATCTGCTGATCCAGCCTGACTTCACCCCGGGTGCACACACCATGAGTAAATATATGGAGAACGGATTTGGCACTGATTTGTCTACTATTTAGCACAGGCCTGTGTGTGTGTGTGTGTGTGTGTGTGTGTGTGTGTGTGTGAGTGTGCGTGTGAGTGTGCGTGTGAGTGTGAGGAAGAGATTTAATATCAATTATAAAACGCAATTATGCAATCCGAGACTATTTTCAGCGAGAAACACTGTAGTATGAGGTAGCTAAAGAACAGGGCTGTCTGTTTTTCTGGCTCAAAAACATTCCTCTTCCTGCCTCTAGAAAACATTGTTGATATAAATCGTGATGCAGAGGGAGAGATGGAATTGGCCCGTCTGTATCGAGCAGTCCTTATATTTATACTCCTGTCCCTATCCAGTTCACAAGTTATGGCTTGACTTTCCCTGCTCCTCCGTCTAAAGGCATTCGTAAAAAAAAAGATTGCAAATGCACCAGGATGCTCTGATGTAAACACACTATAGCTCCTAGTTTAAAGAGACTTCTGCAAATACGTTTGCATGTGTTCAGTAGTATTTCCACTTTTAAATCACTGTGAAAAGGTCATTTATCAGCCCTCTCCCACAAGCAACCAATGGTGTGTTAGGCTCCTAAGTAAGTGTTACCCTCACCCTGCACTGGAATTGAAGCTCTTATCATTAATTCCCGAACACAAACAGTTTAGACATGATTTGCTAGGAGTAAACAACCCCAGCACATGTCAACATAACAGAAAATTATTGGACAGTGAGTTCCGATTGGAGGAGAGTGGGGGCGTCCATTGAATTAGACCCTTTGTAATAGAATATATTCATCCCCCTGATTTTCTGCTCTACCTCTTAAGTAATCATGCTGGGTTACAGCAATTGTGCTAAATTGAATTTGACAACAGAACAATGCACACAGCCTACACAAAGTGATGCTACTGTGCTTGGATTGGACAGTTGGCGCAAAAGGGCTCCTTTCATACCAACTTTAACCCTAAGCCATCCTCATTGTTGTGTATGGTCAACAATTTGTTGTTGGCAATGAATACATGTATATCAATTTATTTTGGGTAATACACAGTAAAATCATCCCAGAATTTAACTTCACAAGTATAAATGGACCTAAATGTGTTGATGACCTGTCAAAAAACTCACCTACACCATTCTGAAATCTCACCTACAGTAGAACCATTGCTGTAGATTTATGGATAAGGGATAAGTACTGTATTATATGATGTTGATGAATGTTATCAATTATTTCTTCATCAAATATAAACTCTGAAATAAGCTTAATGCAATTTGAAGGTATTTTATCCATTACCACTCAATTTAGGCATAGTTTTGGACGATGGATATCATGGTCATACAGTACTTCCATTATCATTTTTAGAAAATGAATTGCATCTTTTGCAAAGGCCTTGCAGGTCCTATTTGATTGATTGATTGATTGATTGATTGAATGAATACTTATATATACAGTTTGTAGTACAGAGGTACAGTTATACAATAATGCTAAAAGGATAACACAAAAAGCCCTGCAGGTCTTGTTTCCATTGCGGTCAATTCATCAAGACATATAAAGACATACAATGCTTTTTTTAAATATATTCTATTTATCTATTTGGACGCAGGGTATAAAACAAAAACAGAGAAAAGCAAGAAAACAAAAACAGACGAAAGACCTTCAGAGGCCCAAAAAAAAAAAAACCTCTGGTAACTACTACAGTAGTGGTTCACTGTCATAGTCAACATGGGTTAACAGACATGGAATCAGTCGTGAAATGCTGGATCAATCAGCAATCGATAAGGCACATACGAGTCGAGACAATATGCTTTATGTACATGATATCATGGTCAGAAGTACATTAACACAGTCAGTGGTACGGTAGTTCTGCCTCGAGCACAGGGCAGAGATCATTGATTGATTGATTGAATATTTTATTAGGCAAAAAATGGAAACATCACAATTACATTTATAATACTTGTCTAAAAGGTCAGTCCAAAAAAGTCCTTGCGGTCTCGTTTCCATTGGGGTCCTTGGTATGGGGTCAACTTCATAGTTATACTGTAGCTGCCTGAAGGACAAACTGAACCATAACAAGATAGGCTGTACCAAAACAATAGCTATTAGGCCTAGTGGATACATCTAGGCTCTTACAAGCTGTCAAATATCATAATGTATTGTAGAAGTATTATAAGTGATGGTATAATATAAAGGTTAGATATAAGCAGCCATATAACTTCTTCTTCACATGTCACTCCAATCTCTAACTGAGGGAAACCGTATCAGATGGTACTGTAAGTGGTCATACAATACTATACAGAAATCCTCAATATTAGGAGCAGTAAAAGTATATTTACAGAAAAACAGTTTGGGGTCATTTCTTTTGGCAAGCTAGAAGACTTGTCTAGGTCCTGTTCAGGCTTTTATTTTCCACGTAATGGGTTAGTGGCCTTTGCATCATCCCCCACCAGTCACCTGTAATGCATTTAATTCCTATTGGATTAGGATAGGAAGAGATAAGATGGCTGCAGGGGTGACATAGACACACAGATGCACGCACGCACGCACGCACGCGCGCACACACACACACACACACACACACACACACACACACACACACACACACACACACACACACACACACACACACGAACATCAACAAACACAGCAAAGGTCCACTTTCCTTCCACTCCACTCACATTTTTGGTGTCCTCTAATCTTCTAAAGATATGGAAGTAAGGGTAGTTGTTGTTGGGCTCACGCTGGTTCGCCATCTACAGTTATAAACCACTGTTCACAGTGAGTTGTGCTGGGACATGTTGTGTGCTTGTAGATCGGCTATGTGACACCAGCACACAACTAAGTACATCACGCTTTACAAGACCACATCTCATTGTGGACAAGCCAGTAGGAGGTAGGTGAGACGGAAGCACCGAAGAAGGGGGGAAATTGAAGGGAATTAGTGAGATTGTGAGACATGGTGAAAATCCACAGAGTATCAGCATGGGAGCCCCAGTCAGGTGCAAAACAAGCCAATTAAGAGGGACGCTTGCCCTAATCAGTGAATGCATCATGCAAATTATGTTTTTTTTCCTCCAGTGTCTTCTTTAATGTTGGCTGTTATTGTAGAATACAAATCAGGGACTTAACATTGATGAAAAGGAGAGAGGGCAACCAGGAGGAAGAGAAAAGAGAGAAACTCATAGCAGAAGGAAAGGATGACGAGGAAGCTGTAATGAGAGTTGTAGGGACAATTTAGAGGGGGAGGGACAAAAATCTGGCTGCTGTTTGGAAGCAACTCTTCTCATTACTTTTCTCCAAAGTGCTGCATAATTATGTAATTATTATATTGCCATACACATTCAATTTGAAATAAGTGATTTCTGATTAGAATTTGAAATGCTGTGTATGTTATGCTCGCTCTGCAACCATAAGAATTTGTTAGAAAAACACTGGAAGACACTCCTTTCAAAACATGCTGCTATATTACATAATTAAATAGACAAACCATGTTGCATTAGCCCTATACAATACTGGCTGATCCTGTTTTCTTCATTCAATTCACAGAGACTTGAAGCTGAAGCCAATGGTAGTGACTTTGGATCTATTGGGCATACTTTAAACTGTTTCTCTTGCTCTCTCTTTGCTCACAATCAAGAAACTGCCAAATTCTCCCCAAACACCCCCATTAAAACAAATAATGAAAGTATGGCTGGATATGCTCTCTCTCTCTCTTCCATTCATGTATTAAATGGCAATGAAGGGCACATTAAATGTGCAGCCATTACATATTTCTTTCTTGCAGAGTGCACTTCAACTGTCCTCATGGTGTTGCTGAGGTCTCCTCAAGTGTCAGTAAACAGGGGCTTCTTGCGTGTGACGTCATATCCTAGAGGCCCCTTCCCATTCTGGGACAGAGGCAAGAGGCATCCAGAGGTCTGGGAACCATCCCCCCTTCAGAAACACGACCATGGAACCTCCCCCACCTAAGCCCAGCCTCCATTATGTGGACACATATGCCTATAGTCCACAGTCTAAAGCTTAAATAAACAGTCCTTAGAAAACCCCAAACCCAGCAAGTCCCACCTCTGGATCCCTAACCACTAAGCCATAGCAACAACAATTCATTCATTCAGTAAAACTCACTATATCATACTATTTATATACTTTTCCCCCAGATCAAATGCATTTCATTTATCCCTCAGGAAAGTTCAGGGTGCCAAAAACAGTTAAGAAAGAGTACAAGTATTAGGTCATGTAATAATAATAACAACAACAAAAAAACTATGTATATACTGTACATATTGTACCTCCCTATTATAAGTAAAATGAGAACTAATAGAAACATCCCTACAAAAGCAAAATCATCAACAATTGAATCATAATATAAATAAAAATGTGCTTGTGGCAAAAACAACAACAACAACAACAATAACAATGTAAGTTGAGTTTAACAAAAGTGTCTCTTCAACACTTCAGTCCACTAAGGTCCACTCCCTGACACAAGAGATTAATAAAGAGTTTGATGGCCTTTAGGAAGAAAGATTTCCTATGATGCTCTTTGATATACCTTGGCGGGATTAGGCTGTTGTGCTCCTCTGCTTGTTCAGAACGGAAGGGGGTGGGCTGCAGCAGCATCCTTCTCTCTGGCAGGAAGTCAAGTCTCCTCCCCACAGACGAGCCTTTTCTTCCTCTTGATCGATTACTTGTGAAAGGTGACAAAAACAGCATGGAAGATTGCACTGGCGGCCACCAGTGACGGGTAGCACATCTGCTGCAGATTCAAAGACTGCAGCCTCATCAGGAAGTAGAGTCAGCCTGTGTCTTGACTCCTGACCCAGTCCAGTTGATTGTCCAGATATACTCACAGGTGTTTGTAGTCCAGAACCGCCTCAATATCCCCCTCCTTGATGGAAACAGGAACCTGCGGTAGCTTCGACCTCCTTAGATCCACCACCAGTTCTTTCAACTTGCTGATGTTTATCTGCAAGCGGTTCTGTCCACACAAACCACTTGACAAAATGGTCCACTATACACTCCTGTCCTCCTGCTGACAGTCACCAGAGAACTTCTGCAGGGGGCGGGACTACTGTGTTGTAGTTCAAGTCCATGGCGTAGACGGTGAACTGAATGGGAGGCAGGACCGTCCCCCGTGGGGCCGTTACGTTACTGTATCCAACACAGCTCTGCTTCGTCTGAAATCCAGGACACACGACCGTCCACCCGCATCACATCTAGTCTGTAGGCTACAGGTCTCATCCACCGTGAAGGTCAGGATGTGTGACCCGGTGATGATGTTGGAGTGACACGGCAGGGGCGGGTATAGGGTAGGACGGGGTTGATTCGGGATGGGGGATGGACATGAATTCCTTCTCAGGATCTGCTGGAAAAAAGACCAGGTTGTCCTCTGACCTCTGGGGCCATATGTACAGTATGAAGGTTTGCGCAGCATCCACACTAAATTGAGGCTTGCACATTGTTCTCAATTTCTTCATATGGAATTTGTTTGTCAAATGTTTTTCATCATGAATCATGACATGGCGTTTTACCCAAAGAAAAACTCACACAATTAACCCGATAATACGTACATTACAGATTTCTAAGTCTAGAATAACAGATTAATCAAAACAGTCGTTGAAGAGGTATTTTAGTGAACAAAAATAATATTTGGCGGCCTAGTATTGGCATTTCAAACTGAAATATAAAGGGAGTGAGAAACTGTCTCATGCTGTAGAAGATGTATCTAGGCAGCGCGCTGGGTCAGAGCAACGCATTGTAGAAGGAAAAATAAGTGGTGGGACTTATGGGAGGACATAAACCAGCACCCACAAGGAAAGTGTCACATACACTGGAGGAGGAGAGGGGACGGCACATTTATAATTGTTCCTGTATAATATGTCCATGTGATTTTTTTTTACATAAGACTGCACTCTCCCTGAACATCTGAGTACACCACCTCCACAGTATGTGGAGAAGCACCCACCATCTCATATCAACTTTTGTTTTATACATGCCGATGTTTGCGTACATCTTTGTTCAGCATAATTTGTATGTGTACACACATCCTTAATACATGGCCCCACGTCTGTTTGTAGCTGATGTTACTCATTCCACTCATAGTCATTCTGGACTTTCTGTTCTAGCTTCCTACATAGTGAAATCCTGAGTGGATTTCACTATATAAATTTTACTGAGTGTAAAATTTGACCCTGTAAAAGTCTTGAGAGTTACAATAACACTTTTGCTCTATAGCGTGCCCTACCTCTTCCACAGCCATAGCTTAGTGGGTAGAAAGGCTGGTAGTCTGGTAATCACCCTTTCACCTCCCGGCCTGCCTAAGCATACATGTCGAAGTGTCCCTGAGCAAGACGCATACTGTAAGCACTTAAACCCATACTTCGTTGCCTGGGGCCCTCTGTAATTGGCCCCCTCCTTTTTCCCTCAACACCAATCTCTTCGCTGAAAATAGCTGATCCACAAGCGCACATGTCGCAACGTGATTTGAATGTGAACACCGCTGAATGTTTGTTTGCCTATTATGACATGCCCAGAAAAGAGACACTAAGGTACATGTTGTTAGCCCCTAAATGCTCCCCCCTGGACGCCTCTGAGCAGCCATCAGCTGGGTAAAACTGAAACTCAATTTCCTTCTGGATTAATAGCCTAAAAGGTCAACCTTCTTCTCACCTTCAGTTCTTTGTACACGTATTGTATCACCTCCTCATTGTCATCGTCTCGCTCAGAACAACTCGTTCATAAAACTATCCTCCTAACAATATATTTTTAATCCATACATTCAATGTGATCACCCATTGATAATCTGTGAGTACAACTTCAGCTAAGACCTGTTCCAAGTGAGCTAGAAGCAGATCTCTTTCTCCACTGGTTACACACACAGCCTAATAACAAAGGATTTGCAATTGTTATTCCCTGCATACTTGCCCTAAAGACAAGTTCCCACGCTTCACAGGAACAAGCATACTGGTACTTGAGTCCATTTGACATACATATCTGACACCAAAAATACTGTGTGCACTCAATGTTCCATTGATAAGTAATTTGTTTCTAATTCTTCAGTATATGGACTTTCATACCTCAAAAAGCCTAGGAGGAAATTATATTTGTCGCTACTTTCAAGTGGTTATGGGGCCTATTGTTGGAAGGTTTTGCTCAACCTTTATGGTTGGGCAGACAGTGCGAGAACAAAAGCATATGCGTGTGCGCGCACACAGATTTTCTTGTAAGTGTATGTATGGGGAAACAGACTACAGTTGAGAAGTTAGGAGCAGAGAGATAGACATCCTGTTTACACAGAACAGTAGGATGCATTCAGATGAAAGGGTCATTTCAGAGTTCACATACACGCGCACGCATGCATGCCTACATAGCAGCTGACTCCTCCATTATTTCTCTTTAAATTTTGAAAGAATCCATCTTCTCTAGAATTCAGCCTGGACCTAATGCATCTAAATTGCACCAATCATTGGCTTCTTCTAAATTTGGATTGAATGAGATTCAGGGCCCTTTTAAAGAAGGGGTTGGAGGAAAAATGCTGTAAGGGCAATGATTTATGGTTACCTAGGGGACTGCAACAAAAGAGTGGTGTTGAGATACATTATCCTATTACTGCTGTCAGGGTATGTGTGGGGGAAAAAGCCCAGGAATACCAGGAATATTGAAGAAAATCTACTCATTTTCAGTGTACAACTACATGATGAATAACATTATGAAGAACGATACAGTTCGAGTCCCACCTAATGGTGTCTCATATCACATTTGTATTGGAACACAATCCTGAAAACAAAACATGATAACTAAGGTGTTTTACCACGGTTTTCCGTTTACTACTCACTATGGGATATCAGCGCCCCCAGGCGATGTACAGAGCAACACACACGCTCCCGATGCCAATTCACTGATTGGCTTAGGGTATGTCACGAGTCCGGAAGACCCGGGAGTACAAAAGCTCCACGTGACATAGGCTCTTCCTCTTTTCACCACTCTGCATGCGATTGCGCAGACGTTATCACACACAACAAGTTAAGTATAAGATTTTTTCAACATAACCCAAAGCGGGAATAAGGAGTATTCCCCACGGGAAAAATCTTGCTAAATATAAGTTATCTCCCGAGACTTATAGAAGAATTTTCTGAATTGTATTCTCAAATGTTTCATTCATTGGTCTGTTTAAGAACGCCGGTTTAGCGGCTACTAGCTGCTAGCTAACCACCAGTGGCTAAGCTAACGATAGCAGCTAGGCTAAGCGCTACTAGCTAAAACTTTAGCACCGCTGTTTTACAGGCCAGCATGGAACCACCAAGAAGCTGCGGCTTCGCGGAGTGTGAGCTTCTGATCGCCGCTGACGACCCCCATCGGGTCTGCATCTACTGCCTGGGGGTCGACCATGCCCACTTCGCGAAGGCCCACCAGGGTGAGGAGGACGAATGCCACGGCTGCGCCTCCTTCACCAGCCAGCAGCTCGACGCCCGGCTGGCCAGAGTCCAGCAACTGGTCAGCTGGGCCAGGAGACAGGACGCCGGCGAGGCCTCCACCGCCGTCGCCACCACCAGCACGGGAGTCCCAGGGGTGCCGCTTGGGAGGCCACTCATGGGACCCCCGCCGGTGCCGACACCACGACTAAAGCGTCAGGCGACGACTAACCTGACGCCACCTTCCAGCGCGGCTGCTGCAAGCGGGGGGCTGTCTCCGCCGCAGCACGCCAGCAGCGCCTCTCCCTCCCCCCAGCGACACTTCGAATGGGGAGCCTCCCTAGCGGGCAGCGAGGAGTCGCTGGTCCTCCCCGGGGCTTACGAGGAGGAGGATGACGAGTCAGAGCTAGCGCCGTACCAGGACGTCCAGGAGGCGTCCATGGCCAGTGCCGACGCAGAGACCGAGACCCACGTGGTCGTCGAGGAGGAGATCCTCGAGCCCGTGACGGCAGTTTTCAAGCGGGCGATCTGCAGGTGCGGGCTGGAGCAGCCCATGGAGAGCCGCAGCGCCGCCACTCCTGCAACAGATTTCCAAGGCCTGGAGGCTCCACCAACACGGGTGATGGAGTCCAAAAAGCTGCCGGAGGCAAAGGGCTTCAGGGGTGCGCTGATGAGCTCCTGGGGGGATCACAGCGACCCTAACAAACTCCCCTTTCCCATCGACCTCGTCTCCGCCAGGGACCTGGGGATAATCGACGCCCCGCCGATGGATCCAGTACTAGCGGAGGGGCTAGAATATATGCAGTCGGGCACGGTGATCCTCGGCGAAACACCGTCCTTCGCCAGCGGCCACCTCAGAGCAGCCTCCGCGGCGTTAAAGAAAACTTACGCCGCCGCCGGACAGGTTGCAAAGTCCCTCAACGCCGCCACCATCCTCCAGGGCTCCTCCGCCGTGCGGCTCGCGGAGCTAAAGACGACGTGGGGCGACGACGCAAAGGAGCTGCACAGGCTAAATCAGCTCACCATCGCCTGCACCCAACACGCCGTCAATTGGACCGGGCGTGTAATGGATGACTGCGCGGCCATGGAGAGAATGAGGTGGCTCGACCTCACGACATTCACTAAAGACGCGCAGAAAGTCGACGCCAAAAAGAAGCTGATGGCGCTTCCCCTCACGCCAAGCAACCTTTTCTGTGGGGCGGAGAAGTATATCAAGGACTCCACCGAGTCCACGAAGGCGCGTAAGGAGGCAGCAAAGGGCCTCCTGGCTCCCACACCTTCCCGTCCAGTCGGACCTCGCCAGGAGAGGTCTGCTATCAGAGGGAGGTCCTCCTCGCACCAATCCGCCAGGTCCAGCGGTGGCTCCCGCACCCCATCGGCCCGGTCCTCCAGAGCGGAGGGACCCATGTCGCTCGGTGCTGGCGACGTTCGCCGTAAGGACCCTCGCCCCCCCCCCCCCTCCTCCTTCCCCGCGGGCCGCACGACGCGGTGGGAGAGGACGGGGGCGCGGGCAGGATAAGTGACACTTGCCCGCCGGTTTTACCGGCTGTTCGGCTGCCCCCCCCACATCCACACGGACGGAGTGGGGGGGGATTAGCCCCCCTGGTCACCTTGGGGAAGAGACTGGCCTCTACTTTACCCCCAACGTTTGCTGTGACAAAAAGACTGAAACAGACAATTGTTCCACAGAGCCAGGCCTCTGCTGTAATTTGTCCAGATGTGTGTCACAATGTTTGCCAGGGTGTTGTACAAAAGTTTTTTCCAATAAATGTGAAATTTACAAAACCTCTCATCATTTCACCCGCCTCAGAGCCGCGATGCGAGGGGGCCCCCCTGGGGGGGGTCCCCCCGTATCAGTGCTCCCCACCCATAAGCCCACAGCACTTGGTCAGTCCCTTTGGAGACTGTCCAAGCGCTGCTGGGATGAATACCGTGCATGTTATGAACAAAACAAAGGTAATAAATCCCTTGCTAATTCCAAACGCCATTGTACATGGGTCACGCCAGTTTTGCCAATTTTATCATCCGTCCGGCAGAGGGCGCCAGAGGCCCACTGTAGGACGGACGATTTGCAAGATGGCGGCGAGGGTCGAAGGTCACCCTCATATTTACAACTCAATGAGTACCGTGCCATGCCAACCTCTGGAGGGCGGCAGAGTGCTTTCTTCTGTGAAGGTGGCTCCGTCGCTTCCTCTGACCAGGCCAAGGGGCCTAGACAAGATGGCGACGGACTTTGTAAACAACAAGGGTGTAGTGCGGAACGCTTCCGTACTAGGTCACGTGACCTGGACTCGCGTCCCGCTGACTCCAATGCGACCTCTGTTGCCTCTAGCGGGCTCCACGAGCGGAGCCCCGTCCAGCAACATGGTAATAGCGTCTCCGGTTCCCATGGAAACGTTAGCGCGACTGGGGGAACCAATGACGTCAGCACCCAGCGACAACCCGCTCGCTCGGTGCTTGGATCAATGGAAACTTTGCAAACCAAATCCTTGGGTGCTGCGTACCGTCCACAAGGGTTACAGACTGCAATTTTCCAGGAAACCTCCTACATCGGACAAGGTATTGTTCACTCGGGCGTCGGGCCAAGCGGCCAAGACTCTGAGAGAGGAGGTGGCCTCTCTACTGAGCAAAGGCGCGATCAGAGAATTATCTCCGGATCAGAACCGGCTGGGGTTCTATTCGGAATATTTTCTGGTGAAAAAGAAGGGGGGGGGGCGTACGGCCCATTCTGAATCTGAAGGGCCTCAACAGGTATCTGTCGGTTTTTCATTTTCAAATGCTAACGACCGTGAAGCTATTACGCACGGTGCGTCAGGGCGACTGGTGGACGAGCATCGATCTCAAAGATGCTTACTTCCACATACCGATTTACCCCCCGCACAGAAAGTTCCTGCGCTTCGGCTTCGAAGGGAAAGTGTACGAGTACATGGTTCTCCCCTTTGGCATGTCGTTGAGCCCGCGGGTGTTTGTGAAGTGTACCAACGCGGCCATTGCTCCACTGCGGAGACAAGGAATCCGTCTGTCGACTTACATAGACGACTGGCTAATAGCTGCGGGCTCGGCGGAGGAGGTAGCGCGCCACACGGCCGTGGCCATCTCCCACCTGACGTCATTGGGTTTCACAATCAACGACAAGAAGAGCGTTCTGGTTCCGTCCCAACGGGCCACCTTCTTGGGGATCTCGTTGGACTCGAACACGCTCAGGGCACGCCTATCCAAGGAGAGGATAGACAGCGTTTTGGCTTGTGTGAGGTCTTTTCGCCTGGGGCGTCAAGTTACTTACAAGCAATGTATGCAAGCGGTGGGTCTCATGGCTTCGGCCATTCACTTAATCCGCTTGGGGAGGCTCTACATGAGACCTGCTCAGAGGTGGCTGCGGGCGCTGCGCCTCCCACCCACCTCGGGTCGCCATTTGGTGACGGTGTCTCCATGGTGCATGGAGACACTCGGGCCTTGGTCACAGGTAGCTTTTCTGTCCCAGGGGGTCAGCATAGGAGCTGTGATTTCGTGGAAAGTCATCACCACAGATGCCAGTTTGTCGGGCTGGGGGGCCGTCCACGAAGGCAGTTGGGCCAGGGGGGTATGGAACCCGACGTTGCAGTCGGCTCACATCAATTACCTGGAACTGCTGGCGGTTTTCCTCGCTCTCAAACATTTCGAGGCTCGGATTCTGGGTTGTCATGTGTCGATCAGAACGGACAATACTACAACCATGAGTTATATCAACAAACAGGGAGGCTTGACCTCCCTGGTGTTGGACGGTCTAGCACGCGAGATGACGCTATGGTGCGACTCTCGGCTCGCGTCCATACGGGCGTCTCATGTGCCGGGCCTTCAGAACCGCGGAGCGGACCTGCTGTCCAGGGGCGGTCTCCGGTACGGAGAGTGGTCGCTCAAGCCGAGCGTGGCGGCCCAAATCTGGCGGAGGTTCGGCCGCCCCCAGGTCGACTTGTTTGCCTCCGAAGAGAACGCGAAGTGTTCTCGCTTTTTCTCAGTGAAGGCGGGGGACCGCTCCATGGGCATGGACGCCTTGGCACACAGCTGGCCGAGCGAACTACTGTATGCTTTCCCGCCGATGGAGTTGATCCTTCCTACGTTGGAGAGGGTCAGACTCCAGGGGCTGTCGGTGCTGCTGGTGGCTCCAGCATGGGGCACGTGGAGGTCGGAGATAACTCCGCTCCTTTACGACGTGCCTCTCGCCCTCCCGGTCATCACAGACCTGCTACGGCAGGGGGGGGACGAGGTGTTCCACGAACGCCCTCAGGACCTAGACCTGTGGGTCTGGCCCGTGAGAGGACGAATTTGAGCTCGTGTGGCCTCCCCGCTGATGTGGTGGCTACCATCCAGGGCGCGAGGGCCGTGTCCACGCAGAACGCTTACGAGGTCAGATGGAATATGTTCGCATCTTGGTGTCAGGAACAGTCACCAGTGGTGGTGGCTTTCCAGGCCTCAGTGTGTAGCGTTCTCACTTTTCTACAGAGAAGGTTAGATCAAGATTTATCCTTCTCGACAGTGAAGGTGTATTTAGCGGCCATCTCGGCTTGCCACGAAGGGTTTGATGGCAAGACCGTGGGCGAACATGCCTTGGTGCGCCAGTTTATGCGCGGCGCCAGGAGAGCCAGACCGGTTAACAGGCCACTGTTTCCAGTCTGGGATTTGACGGTGGTGCTGGATGCACTGTGCCGTCCCCCGTTCGAGCCTTTTGAGTCTGCTGATTTGAGGATTGTCAGTCTCAAAACGGTCCTCTTGGTGGCCCTGTCTACGGCTAAACGGGTCAGCGACATGCACGCGCTCTCGGTGAGTCCGGAGTGCATGAAGTTCCTGAACAACGACAGAAGGGAACCCAACCTGACGTTCGTTACAAAGACCGGGGTGGTGGCCCCAGACCCGGTTGAGTTGGTGGCCTTTCATCCGCCTCCCTTCGTTTCGGCGGAGGATAAGCGGTTGCATTGTCTCTGTCCAGTGAGGGCCCTGAAGCTCTACTGTCAGAGGACTACGGCCAATCGTTCATCGACGCAACTCTTTGTCTCTTTTGGCGTGGGGGTTCAGAGGAAGGCGGTCACTAAGACGACGCTTTCTAGATGGATCCGAGATGCCATTAAGCTAGCTTATGTGAGTAGTGGGGCCCCAGTCCCGGGGGGTCTGAGGGCCCACTCTACTAGAGGCATGGCTACGTCCTGGGCTCTCTACAAGGGAGCTTCTATCCAGGAGATCTGTGCAGCGGCAAATTGGTCGTCTCCTTCGACTTTTGCGGCCTTTTACAGTCTGGACGTGGCGGCGTCTTCGATGGCGCACACGGTCCTGGGTGTGGCTGCTGCCTCCAGGTCTGAGGACGATGGGGAGTAGGCTTGGAGCCTTTCTCCGTATCTTGACCTCCTTAAGGTTTCCCTGGGACCAGTAGGCTGAGTCTCAGGGACAAAGGGCCCTGTTCCTCTTTTGTTAAAAAGTTAATAAATGAGGTGGACTTGTGTCTGCCTATTAGAGAATAAGGCGGACCCTAGAGTCTGTCAGGGCCTGACCTTTATCATATTAAGGTTTCCCTGGGACCAGTAGGCTGAGTCTCAGGGACACAGGGCCCTGTTCCTCTTTTGTTAAAGAGTTAATAAATGAGGTGGACTTGTGTCTGCCTATTAGAGAATAAGGCGGACTCTAGAGTCTGTCAGGGCCTGACCTTTATCATATCCCGCACCCCAGCCCGGTGGGCTGGGGGGCACCCAAGGGCTGTAGGTCATGAACCTATGGCCTAGGGGCCATGGGTCACGCCCGTGTGGGCGGGGCCTAGGGGCTGAGGGGCGTGCGGGCCCATCAGGGTTGTGTGGCTCATTACCTCAAGGGGGGTTTATGAATCCCATAGTGAGTAGTAAACGGAAAACCGTGGTAAAACTAGAGGTTACGAATGTAACCCCGGTTTTAGTAGGTTTGGAGTTTACTACTCACCAGACACCCCTTTCTGTGCGCATTTGGCATGCAGAGAGGTGAATGTTAAGAGGAAGAGCCTATGTCACGTGGAGCTTTTGTACTCCCGGGTCTTCCGGACTCGTGACATACCCTAAGCCAATCAGTGAATTGGCATCGGGAGCGTGTGTGTTGCTCTGTACATCGCCTGGGGGCGCTGATATCCCATAGTGAGTAGTAAACTCCAAACCTACTAAAACCGGGGTTACATTCGTAACCTCTAGTTTCATGTTATTTTTTTCTTTGCGCCTTGACTATTGGAATGATGTTTTAACATGTCTTAAGAAGAAAAAAAACTCTTTAGGGTGTGGTCACACCAAACTTTGATTCTGCCTATGCGGGCAGATTCTGCTAATGATTTTCAATGTAGGAAATCTATGAATGGCAACACACCGTTCACATTGAAAAGCATTGGCAGAATCCGCCGCATAGGCAGAATCAAAGTTCGGTGTGACCGCACCCCTAGTCTCAAAATTGTACAGAACATTGCTGCTATAGGCTATTAACTAAAACCAGTCGAGGCTGAAAACAATGGGTGTCAGGGCTCCTCAACTCTGGAACGACCTGCCTGATGAGCTTAGACTTAATACATCAGGGTTTAAATCAATTCTTAAAACATACTTTTATCCAAAAGCCTTTAGATACATATTTTGGTTGAAAAGCACAATATTGATAAGGTAAATGGATGGAGAGGCCACCTGGGAAACAGAGGGTTCCAGGTTCGATTCCTGGCCCTGGCTATGTGTCGAGCTGTCCATGAGCAAGACACTCTAACCCCCCTTCAGTTGGGTGAAGCTGAAATGGAATTTCCCCCTCAGGATTAATAAGGTCTACATTACAGTACATCCATTATAATTAGCCATACAATTTAGAATATGAAAGGTGGCCTCCATTCTTTCAGACCAGAGTACTGGTGCCAAAGCAGAGAACTCTCCTCCGGGATTAAGACAGATGTGGGCAGAGGATTATGTACCAGTGCTGACCTCAGAGGAAAGGAAGCACAAGGCCTGAGTAGAGTCGCAGGCTGTAGACTTTAACTCTGCTGTGCCAGCAGAATCTGGCTTACCACTCAACTCAGGATAGAGGAAATACCTTTCGTTGTTTCTTTTTAGTTTGTGTGCGCTTGTGAAAAGAGCAGCCGGGCCGTATGACAAGTGTAATTAGAGAAAGACAGATGGATAATGAGCCATGGTGGTGACTCCCACACAAGTCCTTGTACTGTATGTCTAAGTATCTTTATTGAGAAACTCAAACATAAGTCTGCAAATAACGGCAAGTTATATGAAGAACTGTAATTAAACAAGCCGACACAGCTTGGAAAAACAGTTGATTTGTTGAAGAACAATCAGTCTTCATAGCAATGCAATTGCGCAAACAGTTGTAGCTGTAAACAATTTAAATATAAATGTACTGTAGGATTAAATGAAAGGTACACATCTGAAATTCTATCGAAATCATATTATGATTCCAATTTGGGGTTGATTGGAGGTGGTGTTCATGGTATATGGCTTTTTGGTAAGAAATAAGACCTGCCCACAAATGTTTAAGCCTACAGGCAAACAGTATGGAATATCAAAACCCTGTGTGACTGTTATCGTCACATGACTCACAAGATAACCCTTCTATTAATTCACCAAATCTTTATACCTAATTTGGTGAAAAACTAACAGTGACATTTGTAACATTTGTGGCACCCCTTATGGGTGTAATTGTAGTTGGGCTACAGTAAGAAACCAAAACCCAGATCTACAAACATCAAAATTAATTTGGATGGCATGCTCATTAGTGAAAAGCTGGATGTGGCTAATCACTTTAACAACTTCTTTACAACCATAGCCACCCCACTGGTTAATATACTGCCCTCTCATTTTGGGCTATATGGTGTAAAGCAAAGACGATTTTAAACTGATGATGTGTTTAAAAAGTTGAGTGCCCTGCAACCAAACAAGGCCACTGGCCACGACAATCCCCTCTTGATCTCTCAGAGACGCAGCCGTCTGTATTGCTCCAATGATCATGGCCCACATAACAAAACTCGCCATCAGTCAGTGTCACGTCCCACAAGATTTCAAACTTGCGTGAGTAACCCCTCTGTACAAAAAAAGAACCAAATTAGACCACGGTAACTACTGCCCTGTTTCTATTCTATGTGCCATCTCGGTGGAGTGGATGACAATGTTATCAGAAGGAAAGAAGACATTACCTATCTGGGTTGTAATTTAGATAACAATCTTTCCGGTGATAAAATGCCAACAAAAGTAATCAAGAAAGTCAACCAAAGAATACGATTTCTGGGCAGGATCTCCTCGTTGGTCAGTAGGAATGCAATGACTGAGGACACTAGCTGGAACACTCATCCAATGTCATTTTGACTATGCATGCACCTTATGGCACCCTCAAAAGTATAGACCTCTCAAAACAAATTAATCAGACTACCTCACACCTAGGACTCACCCAACACCTGCTCATTTTGCTAGGGTGGGATGGCTCAGGGTAGAGCAGTGGTTCCCAAACAGCGGACGCGGACCGATTTCTATGGGTAAATATCCCCCTTTTTTAATGAATTTGGGGTAGATCGGACGCTGCGTTCCTGATTTTTGCCTTTTGTTTTGCCTCCTGAAAACTTTTGGAAGGCAATCATAGCCAATCAGAATGGAATACGAAAAATCATAACCCCCCCCTCAAAGTAATTCCTAAGTACCCCAAAGTAACAAGACATTTAATACCCAAGTGCTAAAGCGAAGCTGCTCTGGGTACCACAGTACATTATTGTGGTTGTAAAGACCAGTTCCTGTGTATGTGTGTGTGTGTGTGTGTGTGTGTGTGTGTGTGTGTGTGTGTGTGTGTGTGTGTGTGTGTGTGTGTGTGTGTGTGTGTGTGTGTGTGTGCGTGCGTGCGTGCGTGCGTGCGTGCGTGCGTGTGTGCGTGCGTGCGTGTATAATATCCCCCCTTCCCCATGCAACTCCTCCTAAGAGTTGCTGTGATTACGCATGGGATTCTGTTCATTTTGCCTGAATGAATGAGTGTTCACAACTTATCTTAAGGCCATTAGCTGGCCATGTCAATCATTCCAATAGAAAAGGCAAGAAGTGATCCAATTGAGAAACGGATTACATGAACCAGCCATGAAGCGGTGTAGAGGCACAGGTACCCTGTGTAGCGACACAAGAGGTCAATTGTTTCATGTCCTTTGGCAGCAATTGGGATTAGTCAGCTAGCTGTTGTAGTCTGACTCCAGAGCACTTCAGCAACCATGAAACTCCATCCAGAAGTCCAGACAAGGATTCTGCTACAATGTCCTGCACCTGACCCAGTGACAGTAACACACAAAGACAGGGAGAGCATATAAAGACAACACAGAGTGCATATGAATAGTATAATGTAAACTTTTCAAAGTGCAGGCAGTACTTTACCATCCAGGGATTGGGCAGTTGGGGAAGTCCAAGCCTGTGCGCTACTTCCACACAAGGTGTTCTCCAGCCAGCTCTTGGTCCTGTGCTAGTGCTAGTGGATCCCAGGCTTGTGGCCATAACTGTGTCTCTTTCCTCTCTGGAGACACAGGAGAGAACCAGGAGAGGTCGGGAGGTCAAGCCCCAGGCAGGGCTCAACACAGTCTGGATCTGAGCTCCCTCCAACTCCCCCTCACCTGGTAATGACATAGCATTGTAAGCAGATGTTGTCCGATTAATTAACAATTATCTTTTTTGCAGTCTACACCAAATCTCTTTGCACAAAATCTGCAAGCTCTCAATGCGTTGTGAGATTGTAGATCTGCTATTTTCATCCAACATCCGCCTATGACATGCCCAGAATAGCGATTTCAGGGTTTGTGTGATTAAGCCCTATTTTATTTTGTCATACATAGTTGTACATCAGTTATTTTAGCTCATGACATGCCAAAAATAGGCACACAAGATTTAAAGTGCAGCAGCATCAACCGAATTGGTCCCCTGTATCATCCATGGTAGTTGGAGTGGTACAGATGCCTCATCTCACCTCTGCCCGGCTCTGCGTTGGCTACATAGATGAAGCCATCCACCACCTGACACACTTCCTGGACCTGAGGTATGGGGCTGAAGACTGGGCAGCCTGACTGGTCCATTCCTCCATGAGTGAAAAGTTTATTGCTGACGTATCGTTGTTCCACTCTGGCCCTTTCCCTCTCTGCTCTGCCAACACAAACATCAACAGGTTAAATAAGGTGAAAGGTACTCACAGTAATAATGGAAATACATGGATGATGAATAACATTACAAATTGTAATACAACTTCAAATAATAAATGCTTACCTAGTAGTCGAGTAGAGAGTCAGAATATTCAATTTGTGTTGGTTATTGTACATGAAACTGATCCCAGAACCCACTCCTAGAACAAAGTTGAGAGTTTGGTTGGTTTGGTTATTGAATGAAAAAGGTTTGAGAGCACCTGCTATGAGACAAGACAGCCACCTACTGGAGGATAACTAAACATGCAGCATGTAAAATGACAATTCAAGTAAATTGACTTTCTGGGCACTACTGGATTAAGGCCTCTAACAAGCAATAATATAGTACAAAAGTAATATTCATATTACAACAAATGAGCATGACTGTGGTTATTTACTGTAATATGATGGATACATTACAAATAGTTATTGTGCAGTGATAAAATCTAGTTTAGAAGGATCATTTCTGGTTATAGCAGTGGACAGTATACATGCAATTAGAAAATGTAGGGCCATATTTAATAGCTCTCAATTTGTCATGATTGAAAAGTCTGGTGCATAACACTACAGAAAGTCTTAGGTCATAGCTTAATAGGTCTCAAAAGCATCAACCCAGGGTCAGTTTTGTGATTTTACTACCAACGCTAGGAGAAGAGACAAATAAAGTTGATCCCTGGTCAGTCCTCAAGATTAAATTGATCTCAGAACTAGAACGGTATGCCAATCTCCACCAGGAGGCATGCCCTAATGATAATAGTGATGTACGCAGTGAAATGTCTACCTACAGCCATGGGACGATGTACCAGCTGTTTTCCTCCCTCTCTCTCACACAAATTCAATTGTTTGAATCACCAGTTAATTAACGGTTGTGATTTGATATCTAAGTGTTGAATTTCCACTGCACCACCTCCACTTCCTTCTTGAGAGGAAATTAGGTCTGTAATGTCCTATGCGAATGCATGATATCCTGGTGGAGATAACGAATGCCTTCATCTCACCATTGATCTGTCGCCATTGATCTGTTACAGGGAGTATGTGCATTGATAGCATTCGAAGCCGGTGGTCTGGGCTATGCATTAGCCTGGTCACCAAAGAGACATCCAGCTGCTCCATGCCAGGGCCGAACATGGCATAGCGTGGCTCAGATGACGGTACCAGAGACTGAAGGAATGATGTCACCGCCTCGTACGGAGGACGCAAGGGACGCCATCTTTGCCTGTGGGCTGGGCAGCCTTTCAAGTATCTGTCAACACAATGACAGAGACTCAACTTGTATGTCACTGACGAGAATGGACAATGTAACAATCGGCCACAAACAACAGATATATATATAAACCCAACCCATGATGAGCATATTTAAGCATTGGGAGGTCACTGTTTCAATATGGAAAAGTATCAATGGGTGTATCTGGACTCACTCTGCCATATAGTCATGTTTTGGTTCCTTTCCTTGGTCACCATCCTCTACTTCGTCCAAGTTTATTTGGTCATTTTCACTACACAGTGGGCCAGCCAAGGCCTGTAGTTGGGGCATGGACACATGATCAATGGAGGACCAATGCGGCATGTCTCTCTGCAGGAAGTACCTCCACAATAATGGGTCTCTGACCACATCCCTCCAGTAGTGACTGGTGGCACCGAGGCGACAGATATCCGGAGGAGACAGGAGTGTCATGACCAGGAACTGTACATTCACCTACAGACAACAAGCGGTTAGATTAACCTTATTTGGGACCTAATGGAGCAATAGGCGGTCTTGTGTTTCATGGGTCAAGGTCAACACAGTAGGCCTGTTAACCTTTTTTTTTGTTATGGTTCTGTCAAATGTGCCTATTCCGATTTACTTTGAGTGACTTATTTGATTACCATATTTCATATTCAGAGACTAGATTCTGATGTCACACCCCCTACAGATTTGGTCAATGGATTTTTTTTATAAAACAATCTGTAGGGGGCGCAGTAGAGTAATTTAAACATTTTTCCATCAGGTGGAATATTTTTTTTCTCTGGCCAGAAAGTGTATTTTAGACTGGAGGTGAGGGGCTCAGTGTTCCCACTAAGGAAATAGACTTTCAACATATTACATTTATTTTTACTACAGTCGAGAGGCTGCGCAGGGAAATTCCCGAAAAGTCATTTAGCACAACTCAACACTATAGAATAACGTAGGGCCAAACTTGAAGCTTCAATTTTGGCGCTGTTATTCTGAGTTGGGCTACTGAAATTACGGAACTTGAGAATCGGTTTAGAATCAAATGAAACTTGATTGCAGCGTTGAAACCAAAGGTCTATGGTTATATGTTCAGTCAGTCACGATGTGGAACCGCTTCCGCGCGGAGGTCATCCTTTTTGACCCATCGAATGTCTAGTTGAGCTACTAGCATTAAGGGCCATTCACACTGAGCTCTACAAATATAAAAATATAGTTTTAAAAAATAGTCTAAGTCAAGTGGATGGCAATGACAATGGTGAACGATTTAGTTAGTCATCTTTATAGATGATGGATATTTTCTAATTCTCACCGGTAAGATGTCCAGAAAACATGGCATATCCTCGGCGTCTGTGTCAGCAACAGGTGTCAGATCATCTTCGAGTTCACCTGCATTTGAAAAGTATTTCTCTCTGAAACGCCTGAGCCTGCGAATCACAGCATATTCACTCGACTGCTGAGTTTTCCCCTCCATGTTGTGTTGAAAGTTGACGACTGTCCTTTTCGTCAACGCATATGGGAGTATCACTTTGCATACCACGTAGGATTTCGCGATTGTAAAACCATTGAGAAATGTGTGGTAGATGTCAACAAATATGACGTTTCACGTTTCTCAGTGGCACTTCCTTGTTTGTGGTGCATTCTGGATATTGCAGTTCTAGACAGCTGCAAAAGATCATAGGATGGACATTCAGGCTACAACAGACCATCTATTCCAGTGGTTCTCAATTTTCTTCATGTCAAGGACCACCAAAATCATATTTGACTGCGGACCCCATCCCAAAGTATTTAGTGCCAGGGATTTTACAACAATAGCAGATCTACAAGCCCATGGTGCGGGACGAAAGTGCCACGCTTGTATATCCATTTTTGAATAGCCAAAGTATAAAATATGGTTAAAATGATTGTGACGCTATATTAACACATTTAGCTGGGGACCCCCTGGTACCCCTCCCAGGACTCCAGTTTGAGAACCAATGATCTAATCTATACAGTCCATGATTTATAGACAATGATTTTGCCATTAACCAACGCGCCTATTTATTTTCAATGAAGACATAAAAAAACAATATTTTTTTCTTCCTCAAAAGACCACCAACACAGATTCTCCATTTATAGGCATACTATCAAAGTTATCAGAGTTGCAGAAAATGGAACTTACAATAGATGAGGGAAAACAAGTGGCATATTACAAAGCTGATATTAAGAATAAAACTGTACATACTTGAAAAAGGTCTTGAATACTTCAGTCTCAATCAACACTTTTTGTGATCATCTCCTTACCTTTTGTAATATATAAATGCAATTAATAAAAAAAAAATATTAACAAAAAACAACAAAGGCAAAAAGCAAATAAAAATAAATTAAAAAAACAAATGCTGTGCAATCTCTCATTCCCAGCTGGATTATCGTTAAACTTTAAACAATCGTTTTTTGTTTTGTTTTTTAAATGTTATTTTCTTAATAATCTTTTTTTATATTAATATTAATGTTATTCTACCACATTCTCAGAGCAAAAGACATGCCCAAACCAACAGTCTGGAATCTGGAAGATAAGTGCTTTTCAGGGGGAGGACAGGGAGAAAAATATTTGATAAGATTCCTCCTTTACCCCCCAACAATTTTACACCATATAACTTACACTCTCTACACTGCAAAACCATGAGTGTTAATTTATCTCTTGAGTGTGTCCAAGTGGAACCAAATTGACTCCATTTGGTTTCCGATTCACTACAGGAAGCTAGAACTACCAAAGACCAAAGATCTCTATTGTATAGTAAGTGGGGCATGGTGCAGGGGCAAGCTGTCTGGGCCCTCGTATTCCAAAAGCAGATGAGAGCTGCCTACCTACTCTTTGGATGCAGTAGTGCTGCTCTTGCTTCTCAATTACCTTATTGCTGCCCATTGGTTTGGGAAAATCTGTGGGATGTGACAGACAAGCTGCTTCTATAAAGCTCTGGTTGTCTACCGTTCCTGGAGCTCTCTTCTTGGATCATATAGGCACAGCCCGTCACTGGCCAGAACCCTTTAAGAGGAACTGCATCTGTGCTCCATGGCCCATCATAGGTACTTTTACCATAATAATTAGATAATTTCTGGCAGTTTAACTAAGAATTAAAAAATGTGACTGCAGAAGTTTAATATTTTGCACTGTATGTTATTCAAGCTATTTCTATTGTGATTTATTATTATATTGTTGATTTGGTTTCCATTTTTTTAGGCACACTTCGTAAGTGCTGTAACAAAATCATAATGTATTGCTAACGTTTTTGCCAAATTGACCCATACAGGTCCATTTGGACATTCGGACACTCAAGAGTTAAATTAACACGGACGATTTTACGGTGTAGCCTCCCATTCTCCCTCCTTTGGCCAGAGCTGGCAAAGGATGAGGTTGCCTATAGACACTGATCCAAGGACTACACCCCACCCCCTCCCATCCATCTGCTTTGCCCCACCATCACACCACACCCCTAACCAAAAGGGTGATGATTTTATTTAGGGGTGACATATTTAAATACTGATCTCAGATCTGTGCCTGAGGGCAACTTCAACACAGAAGCAGCTCAGTTCACTGTAAGATACTAAGGATTTCCTTGGCGTTCTCTGTGTTCCAGCCCTGGCCCTGCAGAGGACCCTCGCAGGCCAGCACATATTTGTTGAGGATCTGTGTTCCAATGTCCCGGAACTGGAGGCGGTCTTCTTTGCGCTCCATTGTGTCAACGCTGCAGTCCTCATACTTCACTGCCCAGAAGCACATCTCACCGATGTACATCATCGTCAATAGGTGGGTGTCCGAGAAGATGCCTGGTTGAAAAAGTAAGCAGGGATGAACATCTACCAAATCGACTACATTGTATAAGAAGAAGTATGCTTCGGAATGTCTTAATGAATCTTTCAATCTGGTGCTTTCATCATTTAACTTGTCAAGATTGGAACACCATTTGTGAGAGAGAACAGATTTGGTTTGCTTACCTTCAGAGAGGAAGTTGGCTGTAGCAGTATCATGGAGCACAACTCCATCGTTGATTTTCACAGAATTCCTCACCTGTAGCATTCGCATTAGGTAACGCACACCCTCCTGAATACACTGTGTCAACAGAACCAGAGAAGAAGACCATTATGGTGGCGATTACACTGGTGAGCCATAGAGGAAATGGTAGCAGAGTATTTTACATCGTCTGTTATGGTTTGAGAGTGGCATTGGACAGTGGATTAACAAAATTAAATTTGGTTCAACTCGAGGCCGAAAAAATACGCCTATCAAGGTCACTTCAGCATAACCTGCAAACATTTTAGGCATTTAAAATAATATATATTTTTATGCTTTTATTTTCTTCATTTAAACAGATTGTGTAGACCAGGCGTGTCAAAACTAATTTCAGGACATGGGTACATTTTGCTCAATCAGGTAAAATGTGACTTTATGGACCCTTTGTGTATGAGCAAACGAATGCATGAATGCATACGCACATACTCCCACAGCTATCACTGCCTCTGATTTTTTACCTTGCCAGCTCATGCTAACAGAAGACCTTTATCTAACTAAGCTACGTTCACACTGGCAGCTACAAAAGATACAAAGCGATGCAGTGCATCTGTCGCAGAGTTGCTGTTGCAGTGTTGATCAACAGCCTTGTAGACATCAAGCGCGCGTCCGGCGAGCAAGAAATACATAAAGGAAAATAAAGCCTGGGCTTAAAAAGAATAATGGAACTAGAGGACGACAATAATTTGTTTTCTCTCATTACAGGCGGGAATTGTGTGGAGAGCGAAGTTGAGTGGAAATGGTTGAACGTTTTTGTATCTACCAGTGTGAACACAGCAGTAGTCTCTGCAATAGCTAGTCTCGCTTGATTTAATTTATTATGAAGATTACTTTGATGATTAGTATTACAGTCGTAGGCTACATGAAATTTGTGATAAGATGAAAGAATTATGCTTTCATTAGCAGACAGAAATGCACTGTCCCTGCAATAACTTTCTTCAAAACACTTCACTTAGTGAATTTAACAGAATTCAACACTCAAATATGTCCCAATGCATTTAGCTTACATGTCAGGGACTTGACAGTATCCAGTTAGGGACTTGACAGAATCCAGTTGCATAAACACATAACGCATCACAGTGCACTGAACAGTGTCATTTTTTTACTGGCGGCTTCCAGACACCTGAAATCTCTTGGCTCTAACCAACGACCCTGTTCAGTGATTTCATAGTGTCATTTGGATGTCTATGTGTCACCTGCAAGCACACATTATATTTATGAATACCGAGAAATATGATCACAGTGATGTCCCGAACATCTCAAGTCTCCTGAATTTTGGTGAACAGGGACAGCAGTTTTTTCAGTGCTGCTTCAAGCTAGTTTAACTTTTGCGTTCTGTGGTCTCCTGCGTTCTTGTCATGAGCAGCCTTGGCAATGTCAAGTGGCTACATAAAATATTTTATGCCCCTCAACCCCCCCTCAAAATCATCCATCGGGCCAGATTGGACCCTTTCGCATATGTGGCCTGTGGGCCGCTAGTTTATCTGAGGGTAGAGAGGAGGGAACCATGTGGCGAACAGGTCTCTGGCCGGAAATGAAATGGGAACGTTGCAATTATGTGGTCAGTGTCTGACGGTAGATCTGGCCATCTACAGTACCGTCATGATTGGCCACTTTTGACCAATCACATAATCTAACAGACTAAGTTTAAACTGAATCCATGCAAGTGTATATGTTTCTGTCATGATCAAGCACACCTTAACATCCCTTATGCCATGCTCATTAGTAAGCCAACCTGTACACTCTATGAAACAAGAATGGTGTGCTACCTTAAGGAATGTGTCCTTGTTCTTCTTGATCCATTGCTTACGTTGGTGAAGGGTGTGGCAGTACATGTACAGTAGAGCTCCACGTCTCCAGTACAGACATTCTAATAGCTCAAGGCCCAACACAGACTGCACCTGCCATAGATCAAAAGACAAGGGCAACTGTGTGAGAAAGTGATGATTGCATTAAATGTGTTTTAACTTAACCTTGATAACAAAAAGATGATTATCCAGCAGAGAAAGCTATACAGAGTACAGTTAGTGTACAACTCAAATACCAATCTAAATTGTGATTGGGGCATTGGGCCTAGGAAATGGAGTTGTGTCCAACCTTGCTTTTGAATTTGTTCTGCAAGAACAACTGTTGTGTAGTTGGACAGGTGTGTGCATCTTCACTGGCCTCATGATTCAATTATGATTAACCTGTTAACAATTTGATTTGGTTCTACGATGCATCTAAATTATCTCTATTACTGCATTACCATTTCTTTTTTGGCAGTCAGATACTTATTATAAACTCTAAAGTGCTTTAATTGTAAACCAAAATACATAATAGCATTTGATTTATTTTGGTTTACAATGGCCTAGCCTACCTATTGTGAAAATGTTCAGTCCTCCTTATGACTAAATGTAAAGTTGTAATGCACTGCAGAATGATTTATAAGTGTGCTGTAGTGCAACTTCAAATCAATCCGTGAAACCTTGTCGTACAACTGGGTCACTCACTCAGCAACTGATCTATAAGTTCATAGCGTGTCACATCGTGATGTGTTGATCGTTGTTGTACATCATCGTTAACTTAATGGAGGATTTGACTGTGTAGTAATTGTAAAAAATAAAGATGTGGCCAGTAGTCCGCTTTTAAAAAAGCCCTACTGGGTGAGATTTTAATCACTTCTCTACCTCCCTCAACCACTTCTCTTGTTGTGACAGTGGTTAGCCTTGCAGCTTAGTAGTGTTTGCACAAGTCATGGGACGTGCTGCTCCGGGAAGTAATTGTATCTTCACAACATTATATTCCAAGTCGTTATGTCGCAGAATCATCAATGCCAAAATCACAAGGCATCATAAAATCAATAATTTTCCACACCTCTAATACTAATACAACAGAAAACTGGAGCAGCCGCATCTACTATTTTAATTGTAAAACTGATATCTGGAATAGAGATGAATACCTTGGGTTGGTTCTCAAATACTTTAAAAGGTTTGTTACCGGCATCCACCGCCAATCATTCATCAGTGTTTGGCTGGTGAAAATAAATCTGCTTTTGTAAGCAGAGTTTACATTAAGGTGCATGCCTCGCATGTGTAATTAGACATACATGAGCACTGACCGCCATCCCAACACCACAACCCACCTCCTGTGCTGGTGCCAATCTTCCTGCCAACACCTCTGGCTCAGTGAGATCCTGCAGCAGCTGCTGAATTTTGAAGGGTGAGCAGTCTTCAGGAAACTCCTGGTCCACAAGCTTATTCTCCTCATAAAATGTTATGTCTAGTATCACCTAAGACACACAAAGACAACACCCAAAATAGAAGCAGAAAACAGTAACGCTTTTTATTTTATTGAATTCCATGCAAAGCCTGCTATCCAAAAGCCTTTAAAAACTCTCAGACAGACAGTGCACACACTGTATGTGCAGAGTAAACACAGACCTATATTCAAAGTGCTATTTGATGATCATTTGTCTCGATCCTTAGACAGTTGCGGTACTTCAGTGACCTGTGTGATTGTCAACACATGAGATAAGCGCAATAATGTGGAGAGGGCATTAACAAAAGCCCTTCCCTATTCCCCACTTAGGGGAACTAAGGGGATTGAATGTGTAGGAAATTCGGAACCAAATTAGGATGTAATATCAATCGACTATGTGTCCTTAAAAAGAGAACAAGTAGTACCTCTTGAAATACACTGAAGTGGCCAATACCTGGGTACATTCAAGGCCATAGGCCAATAACCATCCAGTAATATCATATTTAGATCAATCATTTGTGACTTCCACTGAACCACACAGCTAAAATTACAACCTTAGGTGTTGTCTGTTACATTTGAGCATTTTCCATTCAATGAAATTATCCAATATATTCCTATTATCAATACATATTGAGCATCTATGTAATGCAACATTTTATTCCACAATTCCATTTAACCGTTATTATCAATCTGTGATCATTTAATTAACAACATGCATGCTTCATTTGGCTAGCCAACGGATCACTACTTTTCATTCAATATTTGAGTAAGATTATGATAAAAACTAGGTTCTAATTTTCATAATAGTTATAACCTGCTATAATAATGGGGCGGCAGTGGTTCAGGAGATAGAGTGGCCGTTTGGTAACCAGAAGGCTCCCAGTTCGATCGCCGGCTGCTCCTGGCTTCATGTCATAGTGTCCTTGAGCAAGACACTGAAACTCTAACTGCTCCTGAGGAGCATGTTGGTGCCTTGCATGGAAGCCTCCCCCATCTGTGTGCGACGTGTGAATGGGTGAATGCAACGCACATTGTAAAGCACTTTGGATAAAGACGCTATAGAAAAGCAAACCGTTTCAACACGTTTTTTTTTGTATTATACGATTTTCAGAACAAGGACTGTTACGTAGTCTGAAACTATTGAAGAACATCTTTACTTAACTATTGTAAAAAATAACAGGTCTATTTACAAAACATGGCACTGCTTTTTAATCCAGTAATCAACTACACTGAAAACAACTGAACATTTCTCCACATAATATCAAAAATAAAAATATATGACCATCAATTTGTCTTAAATACATTCCAGAGTGGTCTTTGTGCCACAGCTTTGATACAGTTGGATGAGAATTTGGAGAAAAAAAAACGTTTTGCCATATAGCAACAGTCCATATATAGCAGCTCAATTTAGTATAAGCAATGGGACTGTTGATTTCCAAAATCATATTGGAGCCTAAAAATAATCAATTTTGAGCCTAATGAACACAATTAAGATGGGGCAACAAGGCCATCTAAAAGTTGGACATACTGCAGTACCTGTGTGTAATCCTGAAGCAGTTTAGGAAGACTGCTACTCTCCCCTCCTTGTCTGTAAAAGCTTTTCAACTTGTCTAGTATGGCAGACGCATTCTGCAAATAGTCATCATCTAGGGAAAAAAATAGATTTGTTAACACAATGACTTGTCACATCTCACATGACACGTTTTTAAGATCCAGTACAGTGACACTAGTGTCCATCTGATGCATAAAATTTGTTCAAGTAAAATACAAAGGGTCAGTGACAGGGTAGATAACCTACAAATAACTAGTTGATGTTTTGCATTTTGAGGCTGAATGACCTGGGCTTACAGATGTGCCACTGTGGCTTATTTGCAGTGGTGGAAAGTAACTAAGTACATTTACATAATTACTGTACTTAAGAACAATTCTGTTGTACTTTTACTCCACTACAATTATTAGAAAACTTTAGTTACTAGTTACTTTGTTGATTTCGATTATTCTGACAAAACATACATTAACCACTTCAGCCCCATTTAAACTTTGGCTATTTTCAAAAGATGTTTTAATACATTTGAAACCTGTGAAATTGGAAAGTCTGCATAATGTGTACTTTTATTTATGGTAATTGAGTATATTTTGATGCCAATACTTTTGTACTGGCAAGTACATTTAGAATTCTGGACTGGAGTATTTCTATAGTGCAGCATTGGTACTTTTATTTAAGTAAAAAATGTGAGTACTTTTAACACCACTGCTTATTAGTGTATAAGTACCAAAAATGAGATCCAGCTCATTACATAGGATGGACAACGAATTGGTCTAACCTCAGTTAACATTGGGCAGCTCACTAGTGGAGGAAGGTAACATTAGGTCATTGTTGACAAGTAACACATGGCTCGATATATTCCAGAAAGCCAGATGACTTCGCTATTTAGCAACACGCATGTTCTTTAGCTAGCATTAGCAAGTTAACACTGTAGCAACCCGTCAAAACGCAGGTAGTTAGCTCACATTTATTAAGTTGGCATGAAATAAAACATTCCAAAACGTCAATATATATTCATATCACACACTATACAGTCGGCTGCCGAGAGTTTATTTGGAAAACGCAAAATGTTTCATCAGAAGAGCAGTTGTTGTTGCTATGGTAGCATCGAAGCTAAGTTAGATAACGCTAGCTAGCAGTGTTGCCAGGTTTAGCGAGAGAGACAGGCAACTGGGTCTATGACAACAAGCCCAAAATAAGCGACAAGAGCACTTTGAACTGTATACATTGGCTATTTGATGTATACATCTATTTGAAAAATAGACGACCTACAAGCTCACAATACGTCGCAATGTGACGCGTTGTGAACTTGTAGATCTGCTATTTTCATCTTGAAATAAAATGTGGCATATTTGGAATATTTTTGAGACATTTTAACAACACAAATCTGGTACCGGGCTCGATGGCACAACACATATTGATGGGGGTTAGTGGGACAAATACCATTTTTAACTCTATGACAAATACCTATTAATTTGGGGGTCCATGACATGAACATATTTGAGAACCAACCACTGGTTTAAATAATACAAAAAAAATCGGAAGCAAGGCCAAATAAGCAACTACATTTTAAAACAAGCACCAAAAAAAACCCCGCAACCCACCAATATTTACAAGCAACTACAGAAAAAACAAGTCGCTTATAATAAGCGGACATGGCAACACTACTAGCTGGCTAGCTAGCAGAGCAGTTCAAACTGGACAAAGCTGTCACGCTGCTACACACAATCAACGAGCACAACGTTGACCTCTGTGTGTGTGTACGTGCACATGTTGTGTACCTTGTTTCTCTGTTCGGAGGCTGGCGCACTTGATGTCCAACTCAAAGATCCTTCTCTCCAGCTCGAAGCCCTGTCGCCTGCAGTCGTCGGCCATGACTAAAACACGGTGGTCACGTGAGTCAAGCAGCGTTGCCATATTTTGTGAGAGAAATAAGCAACCAGTTCTAAGGCCCAATAGCCTGGCCAGCATTCCATTTCGGGTGTATGATCCGGTCGGGAGCGGAAGTAAAAAATATAAAAAGTGGCCGGATGGGCAGAACCGGAAAGCCGTCTCACCCCAAAATAGGTCCGTCCTAATAAAATCCTTGATGCAGCATAGTTTAGCTTATTTTTTAAATGTAAATGTGCGTGCACTATCCGGAGACTATTTAGCGTCGGTGTTATCCCACGGGGAAATTCTATTCCATTTAAATAGGGATTGGGGAACCAAAACAAAGCGGCACCGCAAAACCGGATGGGCAGAATCCGGAAAGAGGATTCTTTTTTCTTTTTTTTTCAGTGGGCGTGGCCTAGACCGGATCATATGTTGTCTTCTGGAACGCAGACCAGGCTTTCCTCCGAGGTGGAAGAGGCAGCCATGGGTCACATGAGCACTTTGAACCTATATGCAGTGGTGTGAGTACGTTTACTCAAGTACTGTACTGTACTCTCAGATGCAAATATTGTACTTTTACTCCACTACAATTATTTGACAACTTTAGTGTCTAGTTACTTTTCAGATATCATTTATTACATTATAAAACATACATTAACCACTTTGGCCCTATTTTATACCTAGGCTATTTGAAAATAGCCGATCTACAAGCTCACAATCCATCGCATCGTGACACGTTATGAGCTTGTAGATCTGCTATTTTCAAACATTTTAGTACTTTTACTTTTGGTACTTATATGTATATATATGTATATACATGTATATATGTATATTTTGATACCAATACTTTTGTACTTTTACTCAAGTACATTTTTAATTCCGGACTTTTACTTGTAACAGAGTACTTCTACATTGCAGTATTGATACTTTTACTTAAGTAAAACATATGAGTACTTTTTCCACCACTGCAGGTGACCTGATGACATGTCGTCAATGTCGTCATTTACTGGGAAGTTGGAGCTTGGAGGTCAAGAAATTCCACAGAAAAGGGGAGTTAGAATCTCAAGGAAGGGAAAGTGCCTGGTCTAGTAGTGGTCTATTAGGAAACATTAGGAAATGTGCTGCATGTATGCTTAGTCATAAATTAGTTACAAACATAGTTGAAAATTAAGGTTACAAACATGGAGTTAAAATTAAGGTTACAAATATAGAGTTAAGGGTTACAAATCAGTATATCAGTTTACATGAGTTTAATAGAAGGTTCAGATCAGAGATCAGTGGTTTTCAACCCTTTTTGAGCTCTGGATCACTAGCATATTTCAGTTAAATATAATATAATTTAGTATAATATATTATTTGCTGCACAACAACATATTATATCAAGCCCTTAACATTCATTATTTAATTTAAAGCTTTTACACCCACACCACACCTATTCATTCAAATATTATTATTTTTTACATTTGATGGACTTATATTATTTAAACATATTTTAATACATTTAACAAAGGTATTTCTTTGTTTACATTTTTAAACATTTTCCCTTGGACCACCTGCAGGCCTAATTATGCCATGGACAAGTAGTCCATGGACCATTGGTTGAGAAACAGTGGGATGCATTGACATGGAATGCATGAGTGTTTCCGAAAAACTCATCTTAGCCCCTACCCAAAACAACAGTGGTCCCCAGGTTGATTCTTAGTCAGGGTGGTGGTCCCTGCTTCACAATCATTTGAAAACCCCTGCTATATGCGTCATATATACAATACTATATACAAATCGCAACGCGTTGTGAGCTTGTAGAGCTGCTATTTTCAATAAAATGTGGAATATTTGGAATATTGTTTTAAAACATTCTAACACAAATGCTCACTGGGCACAAAACACAAACAACATCATGTTTTGAGAACCACTGGTTTAAATAATTTAACAATTTGGAAGCAAGCCTAAATAAGCAGGAACAAGCCCAAAAAAACGCAACCCGCAACCAATTTCTGCAAGCAACTTTACAGAAAAATAAGTCCAAAATCGCTTATAATAAGTGGACATGGCAACACTGGAGTCAAGGATTATTCACGTGCCCCAAACAAGTGTGTTTATGTTGTCTCCCTTTTTGCAGTGGTGGAAAAAGTACTCACATTTGTTACTTGAGTAAAAGTATCAATTCTGCAATGTAGAAGTACAAGTAAAAGTAACATAATTCAAATGTACTTAAGTAAAAAGTACAAAAGTTGGTATCAAAATGAATGTACATGTTATGCAGAATGTCCCATTTCACAAGTTTTCAAATGTCTAAAATGTTTAAAAATCTTTTTAAAATAGCAGATATACAAGCTCACAATGCGGGCTTATTGGGGCTTATTGGGCTTATTGCCCAAATGTATATAGGGCTGAAGTGATTACTGTATGTTTTGTAATCATAATAAAAATCTACAAAGTGATTAGTAAAGTTTTCAAATAATTGCAGTTGAGTAAAAGTAATATTTGCCTCTGAGATTGGAGTAGAAGTAAAAGTACTGAAAATAGGAAATTCTCCAGTAAAGTAAAAATACCTCAAAATTGTACAATAAAGTAACAAAAACTTGTGCCACCAAGGCACTGGAGTGTTTTATTTTATTTTATTATGTAAAGGTATTTGAATACATACAATATAAATCAAACAGTAAATCAAACAGTAAAAATAGACAACAATGATAACAATGATACCAGTTAAAATAACAATAAGCATATTTATTAATGATACAATTAAAACCTACTGTATTTAAAAACCTGTCTATATTGAATTTGCGCTGGTCATTCAGACACACACACACACACACACACACACACACACACACACACACACACACACACACACGCACACGCACACGCACACGCACACGCACACGCACACGCACACACGCACACACGCACACACACACACACACACACACACACACACACGCGCGCACACGCGCACACACACGCACACACACGCACACACGCAAGACAGACATTCAACCACAACAACACCCGCGGTGAAGCAGTTAAATGTTAATGAGCTTGTCGAGCCTCTGTCACTCCCCCTGCGTCCAGCCCCGCCCACCCGCACCGCCCACAGCGCGCTCATCACTTGGAGAGACCTGCTGCTAATGTTAGCTCCACTGTTCCACTGCCAGACAGCATATCATCCCTCCTGCCCGTCAGCAACCCCCACGACACGTAACCTCACCCCCTGCTTCGGTGTGCTGCTAGCAGCTATCTGACGCATCTGACACCTCTAAAACATGGCGGCCTTTAAAGTATTGACGAGGGCGGAAAATGTGTTCTTCAAAAATCTATCTGGCACCTGCAGACCCAAATTGAACTCGGCTACTACTCATTCCTTGGGCAAGGTCAGTATTGAAATGCGACCATGCAAATGACCACCCAGGCTAATAACCCAGACGGGTGGGTTCAGTACGAGTGATCAGACAGGTTACAGTCCAAAATAAGGGTTATTAGCAATTATACGTTATCTACATTTGTCTTTGTTATTGTTATCTGGCAGAGGTTCATCCGCCGGCTGATTTATTTTCGACCCAATCTGTCAATGAAGTCACCTCCACAAAATACACACGACCTCGTGATTGTCCTCAGATTAATATGATTGCAATTTGCAAATCAAATGTAACATTGTGTGTTGAATAGCTACTAAATATAATTTTAAATACAGTGTATATTTCATTTTGGAGCTTGTATCTCACTGCATCAAAACCTCACTTAAAGTGGACGAGCACACTACTTAGTATCTAACTTTAGTTTGTTGGATGTGTGCTGTATCTTTTTTCCAAGACCTCTCTCTGCGTGTGCGTGTGCGTCAGTGCGTGTGCGTGTGTGTGTGTGTGTGTGTCACAAGTTCTTGCATAACCTACTACCAGCATGGTCTCACACAGCTGATGTATGAGAATGTTTCCATTGCAGCCATGTGCGATAAGACTAAAGAGTAGCCAATGGTCTAGACTAGAGACCAACGTTTTTCAGGCCAAGTGCTAGTTGCGAGAGCAGCAGCCTGGGAACCCCACTACTTATTGTATTTGTAAACAATTGTGTTGACAGCACAGCACTGTAATCGCTGTTGTGTAAATTAATGTTTTATTTTATTTTATTGGATTCATGTTAATGTGTATTTTCAGACATTTGATCACTTAAATCTTCAACACTTAATAATTTGACCTTTCACTCTGTGCTTGAACTGCTCTTTCTTCCCTCACTGCGAGGCGTTGTGAGCTTGTAGATCTTCTATTTTTGGCTAAAGTTAATCTCAGAATAGGGATGCTATAGGGTTCAAGTGGATAATGTAAATTATAAAATGTTACGATCACACAAAGATTTGGCGGACCTTGTCTTCTAGACTAGCGGCATACTAGCCTAGGAAACAATTAAAAACACAAAGAACATAATAAGCTTATCTGTAGAGCAACCTTATGTAGTGTACACTTGAGAAGAAAACCCCCAAACGCTATTACAATTATTAATGGCATGATGATCTATTTTAAGGCATTAGATTGGGGCAGGGTAACATGATTTGGCCATCACCTGCTATTCTAGTGAAATGAGATGACTATGAAAGTAATTGCATTTGTTAATTTGACTATAAACTTGGGTTTAGTGAATGAATTCTATTGCTGAAGAATGTGTCTTGTGTAAGTGTAACGATAAGAGTTTATGATGCATTTATTTCACAAGTTCTTACATTATTGTATTCAATTAATGATGCACTGCAGCCAGTCTGGATTTGGCAGTAAACTTCTTCATAGGGAGATGTTTGTCTATACACTCCTCTTAAAGATGTTAATGATAATAATAATAGTAGCTTGAATTTATATAGAGGCCTTTCATAAACCTAAGAACGCTTGACATCAAAAACACTGAACAACCAACAAACAAACAACCAAAAAAGACAACAAACAGCTATATGCCATAAGCCTGAGAGAGTAGGTGTCTTTTCAAGGCAGCTATAAAAGAGTCCAGTGTTGGAGCATGGCAAATCCCTATTGGGAGAGAGTTCCACAGGGTGGGGGCTGCCACACTGAAGGCTCTGTCCCCCAACTGGTTCGCTTGTTTGTTTTGGGGACAGAGAGGAGGTCCAAGTCTGTGGACCGCAGGTTCCATGTTAATAAAAATATAGTGTAAAGAAGGCTCTAGCTCCAGAGTAGCATACAAATCAGTCCAGTTTATATTTCTGATATCTTTGTTTGAATGGGTTCATAACATCCAAGTTGGTCTCAGACACAGCCAAGATATGGATGGTGTTATCTTGAGATTGAGTAGATACTAGACTTGTTAATACTTTGTTTTTAGCGGCGCTAGCCGCTCTATACCTTTAGGTATAGAGCGGATATTAGCCCTCTATACCTGGCTTTTGCGTCAACGTTCTGATTGGTCAGGCTCGCCAAGGTTCCGATTGGTCAGGTCCGTCAACGTTCTGATTGGTCAGGCTCGCCAAGGTTCTGATTGGTCAGGTCCGTCAACGTTCTGATTGGTCAGGTCCGTCAACGTTCTGATTGGTCACTATTCATGACATCATAGTGATGTCATGAATAGTAACATAGTGATGTCATGAATAGTGACCAATCAGAACGTTGACGGACCTGACCAATCAGAACGTTGACGGACCTGACCAATCAGAACGTTGACGGACCTGACCAATCAGAACCTAGGCGAGCCTGACCAATCAGAACGTTGACGCAAAAGCCAGGTATAGAGGGCTAATATCCGCTCTATACCTAAAGGTATAGAGCGCGAAGTTTGTATATCTGCTACAAAAAGCTACGAAGATAGAAGCTGATAGAGTGGGTACCTAAAGTTTATTTTTTAGGTACCCACTCTATCAGCTATGACAGATCAGTTTTTGCCACTTACCTTGGAATGCATTTGGTGATTCACTTCCAATGGCACTATTTAGTGCCACTGGGAGCCTTTTAATATTGTTTCTCTAGTAGAAACACATATCTATGACAAAATATATCAAAGGCGCCGCTACCTTCACACAGGTGTGATTTTTGTAATAATGTATTTGGCTCTGCCAACTCAAATGGTTCCACAACTGGACTGGTACTGGTCATATGAGCACATGTTAACACCTAAAGAGGGCGTAACATCCCAAAAAAATACTGATCTGTAACATTTGAAGTTCATGTGTTGTTGTCAAATAACAGAATGGTGTTAAAATGTGTTGAATTGTTGAGTTTATGACCAAGAAGCCATCTTCCCTTTTTGCTGCTGTTTGAGCCGACACCTCACCCTGAAGGCGTGTGTGAGGGTATTTAAGTTAAGGTTAGACTTGACATGAGTTCATTGAATTGAGTCAGCCTGTATGTCCCATTGAGACGTGTACGTTGGCTCCACTGTATTCGAATACTTAAAAAACTCTCATACTTTGAAATCTGAATTCTTGTCCATCTCATTATTGTGTTCTTATATGTTCTGAGTGCCCCCATCCAGATTCCCAGCACAATACACATCAATCCAGTTTATATTTCTGAAATATGTGATTATATTTGTTAGGTTGTTTAACATTTTCTGTTTTCCAAACTAATTGCAAGCACCGTGGCAATGAAATGAGGGAGCTTTTTCTAACAGTGTGAATGTTTATCTTGGGCTGCAACCTTGTGCCTACAACTGAATCACAGCCATGCTGATATTCAGGACAACAGCACAACCTCAAGTGCACCATTTATTAGTTAACAGTAATAAGAAAACAACAAGATTATTTGTTTGTTTTTGTAATAATTTATTTGGCTCTGCCAACACAAATGGTTCCACAACTGGACTGGGACTGGTCATATGAGCACATGTTGTGGTTTGCACTTAAGTATCTTGGCTTCTTTCCTTCCTTTGGTCCTCTTCTGACTACCATTCATAATTTAACCTAAAGGCAATTTGTGGGAAAAAAGTCCATCTTTGCGGTGCAAAGTTTGTTACAGTGTAGCCAAGATAGATAATGACAGACCAATCAAATTACTTGGGTGGAACTAACTGTTGCATAATTAGTTATGACAGGAGTTAATGGGTAAGCAATAGGTGAGGAATGGGATACTGTCTGAAAATGAAAGCCATGGCCACAGATGGAGTTAACCTGATTCAAAGGTGACTTTATAAGAACTCCTCCCTGTTGGTAGACAGCCATTCTTTAGCCTTTACTGACTGTCCACCGGCTGGTTTTCCCACATGTATTAACCCTTTAAGACCTGAGGCCGATTCTACAAATGCATTCTAAACCAGTAGTTCTCACATTTTCAAGATTTTTCTAAAAGGATCAAAAATAGCAGATGTACAAGCGTGAGCTTGTACAGTATATCTGCAAATTTTGAATAGCCAACGCTAAAATCTAAGGAAGTTCTTGGCGGGAAAACACAGGAAACATTTTGACATTTTCTTTTTTTAGAACTCTAAGCATCGTGCCAATAACAACACTTATTTAAGTTTCACATACAGTACCTTATTCACAGCACTGTGCTGCTGGCAAATACAATCCAGAATTGTGTATGTGACATAAAAACATGTCAGATTGAACCCCCCCCCCCCACACCCCCCCCCCCCCCCCCCCAGGGAAAAACAAAACAAAAATCTGACTAACATTTGAAAGTTTCACTGTCCTTTTATCTTGGGGGAAAAAAAAACGTAGAGCCAGCCATACTTACATACACACTTGATTTAAATATTGACCATTTACCCTGTCATTTGTTGTCTTGGGTTCATGCCACTTAGTCTTGCACTTTATAAGTCAATCTGGATAAGAGCGTCTTACAAAGGTCTGTCAAAGAAAGAAAATACATACACAGTTGTTGGTAGTTGTACTTTGAAAGATGCATTACTGTTTTTCATACAATGTAGATGGAATAATTATGGTAGTAATTACAAAGCTAGAAGGATAGACATAATGTGTAAGCAATAATTTTCAAATTAATTAGCTGAGTAATCTTTATTCATAGCTGAGTGAAATAATGTATTTTCTAGCTGAGTCTGCCAACTGTATTGGAGTGGCACAATGATGTCCTAAATCTCTGCTCCCTTTGTTGCGGGATTTGCTCAGCAGTTTTGTTTATCTTTTCATTCTTTGACTGTATAAACTGGATCAGCCCCGTAAGCTGTATAAATATATCTGTTCCCCTCGCACATTGTTCTGTTTCTATCTGCTCCACAGCTTATACTTAAATGCATTTGTTCTCTTTCCACAGACATGTGGCTGTTACTTTTCCACCACCAGCCAGAGGAATTCTAAGTTCTACACAGATCCCACAGAAGCTGTGAAAGACATCCCAAGCGGTGCAACTGTTCTGGTGGGAGGTAAGCTGTACAGTCAGGACCGCACTAGCCTCGGAAACCCATGGCTTTTTTTTTGTTGCCAAAGAAAAAAAGGACCGCACTGTAGAAAACAGGTTCAGTGACCACTGACAATGTCACCCAGTTTATTAAGAGCAAAATGCTGTTAGTGTGTTATTACAAAAACATGTGGGCTTGTAGACTGTTTAATAGGGATGTCCGATATTATCGGCCTCCCGATATTATCGGCCGATATTAGCATAAAAATTGATATCGGGAAAATATCGGTATCGGTTTTTGAAAAAAAAAAAAAACATTTTTTTTTTTTTTTTTTGCTTTATAGATAAGTTACAGGAGTTCTTACTGTATATGGTGTGTGTGATATGAAATTTGAGCTTACCCTAATCACAATAATCCCCGCATATATCGGTATTGGTTGATATCGGTATCGGTAATTAAGAGTTGGACAATATCGGTATATCGGTTATCGGTAAAAAAGCCAATATCGGACAACCCTACTGTTTAACTTGATTTGGCATACGTATCCACTATGCTGTAAGCCTTGTTCAACCTTGCGGTCAAACAAGTGTCAAATCTGTGTCCACCACAGTGTCTTACTCATTCGGTGCCATTAGTACAGTTCATGCACACATACACACTGAGATCCCGCAGTTCATATTTATAGTCTCTCCAGGCTGGTACTTTCCATTGTGTTATCTCCATGACCTTTCTCAAAGCATTTGTCTTGTTCTATGCATAACTAATGTCTCTGTTCATATACAGGCTTTGGGTTGTGCGGAATCCCAGAGAACCTTATAAACAGTTTACTGAAGACTGGCGTTCAAGGACTCACGGCAGTAAGCAACAATGCTGGGTAAGTGTGTATCTGTTTATTTGTGTGTGTGTGTGTGTGTATGTCACATGCTTGTGACATCTAGGCCTAGGCTGTTTGTATGACATTGCACATCATGTGCAGGTACCTGCATTGAGTGCATGCAACCCTAAACCTAAAACACATGTTGCGTTCCATGGTGGTGCAAGGTTTTATACAGGATGTTGTCAAGCCAAAAACCCAAAGTTATTGTTTCAACAGTAAATGGACTTCATAAAGAATTGTAAGAAGATATGTTTGTTTCAATTTTGCCATGGCCTGTCATGGATGTCATGTGACTGATGTCAGAATCGGGAACCACTGTCGTTTCAAGATTGAGTGCCACAGGGCTATTTACTCCTAAATGACATTAATAATATTATTGTTATATATCCGGTATAAATATACAGTGTCTTGCGAAAGTATTCAACCCCCTTCACTTCTTCCACATGTTGTTATGTTACAGCCTTATTCAAAAATGGATTAAATAATTTCTTTAAAAAAAAAATCTCTACACTATACCCCATAATGACAAAATAAAAACGTTTTTATTTGGGAAAAAACAGGGAAAAAACGAGTTAAGGTATAATGGAAAATATTAATATCCAGTCAGGGTGAAGGTTGACCATTTATTAGGAAGCAACAGCTGTACAGATCCCCATGTGTGCAGCTGTTAAGATTAACAGCTGCCGTCAAGTTAGAATTAGTCACATTGGTGAGAAAGCTTGCTGACTAGCCATTCAATGATATTGAATGGCAGGCCAACAAGTACACAATAATACATTTATTTGGCAATCTATTTGGCATTCTAAAATATCTATTACAAGGTGCTCACTGGGCCTCCATCCCCTTGTAGTGTTTACTCCATCCAGGCTCATTAGGGGTTGTTTAACATTGACACCTTTCTTCCAGTGTGCTGGGAGAGGTTCAGCGCAGTATGGCCACTTAAGCTGTCAGTGGTGACTATGTTATTTGCTATTAGATAATGTCAGATAGAGAGGGACCAGAACACACTAGTCTAAATGCCTTTCTGTAGAGCTCATGGAGGAGAAAGCTGCAGAACTACCCAAATCTACTATACTGTAAAATATTGTTCAATTTACGATTCATTTACGCATATTTCTCAGTGGGAAGTGCCACATTTTATTATGTCGGATGAGGAAGTTGGCAGCATGAATTGGCTTGAAACAACCATTTCAACCAACACATAATAGTGGTTGCCCATGGTAGTGCTTCTCAAATTCTAGGCCAGGTTGCAATATCACAATCAGGTTGTAAGGAGATTTAAATGGGTCCTTTTGTTTAATGATCAGTATACCATGAAGTGAATACATTTCATCATCTATCTCATGACTGCAATGTTAGACTGAATGAATTGCTACAGTTTAGTGCCTGAAAACAAAACCAGAAAAAATATAAAAGTGGTGATATGGCTTTGCCGAAACCAGTATGCTTTAACCTTTGGACTTTGTCACCCTTCGGACAGATAGTCAAAATGTTTGCTTTCCAGGATGTACTGTATGTTAAAGGCCATGCTCTTGAACACCCACTGCCTTCTTCACCTCTTCCCTCTATCATTGTTCATTTCTGGGGAAATGCCCACATTGTCTGAGGATTTATTTCGCTTGTTTCTGAATGTTTTTAATGTTCTACTGCTCTGCTGTCTTTTCAGAATAGTATTTGGACGTGGCTGTAACGTTAAACTATGAAGTTATTAATTGATCTGAACTCCTGTAACTATTGTATTTGTCTTGTCGATGGCACATACAAATACATGATGATGCATATTTTTTATTCCCATGCATTTGCTTGGTGAGTTTCTATCTACATTCTGGAGTGAAGATAGAAACAGTGCTTCTTTCTATAGCACTCCAGATTCCTAGCATTCACAGAGAAACAATGAGCTGTAACATAATATGAGATGGACAATGGTGCATGGAAGCAAAACTTTGAGAGGGCAATTCCCTACTGGAGTTTTACATTTCTTTTAGAACTAGTTGCAAGTGTAAAGACAGGTACAGTACCGGACTTTAACCACTTTCAACCTGATGGCCCTATTTTGGCATGTCATTATAGGTGAAAATCTATAGTATTTATTATATTTATAGAACAGGAGAGACTGGGAGACCGTCACTGAACAAACACGCTATAACAACATTATCAGAATATAGGGCTTTATTTGTTTTTTTTACAATATAATCACAGCACCTTTAAGTGGTTAAGGGCGGTGGCCTTTATTTCAACATAGAGATGTTGGTCCTACTTTAACATGCCTCTGGCACAGGTGTGAACATGTTTGAACTGACATTGAAAGTAGATACTATACTGTGGTCTGTGGAGAACACACACACACACACACACACACACACACACACACACACACACACACACACACACACACACACACACACACACACACACACACACACACACACACACACACACACTACTGTTTTGTAACTACACAAGCACAACACAAGCTGAACTTGAAGCTCCCTTTGAAGCCTGTGTGTGTTTTAGTGCAACAGGGTAAATCATGTGATATTTTTTAGTATTCCAAGCACACATGACCTAGATGTCTGGTCAGCTGACATAGGGCTTGAGTGAAGGACAAAGCAGGGTTATCTGTGTCGTCCTCATTCCACAACTGCTTTGGAACATTTAGTATCTATAGATAGAATACTTCTCGTGAATCAGCGTAGCTCTCTTCTTGGCTGGTATGACGAAAAGGAAATAGACCAGAGTGTCTGATCATACAGATTGTATGGATAACTAATAGCAAGCAAATTAGTCTGCGCTACTGCTCAAAAGTTTGTCGAGTATAGCACTAGTAGTGGTTGTAAAAGTGTGGTCTGGGGACCCTCAGAGGTCCTTGATGGAGTTTCAGGAAGCCTACAGCAAAATGAGGCACAATCAAATTAGTTACTAGTTGTATAATTGTGTTCTAAATCTAATCTAACAACAAAAATCCTGTCTTATGGAGTTTTCTTGCACAACATCTTTTCAAAATAAGGATCCGTGGGTCACTGACATGACATATTGAACCACACTGGACTTGTAAACAAGCTGTATATACGTTTTATTCTATTCCAATATGTCAATGACTGACTGACCTCATTCTTTTTCATTGCTGCACTAACACCATTTAGAATACAAAAGGTATTATGACATTTGGCAGTCTCCATGGGCATTGCATCTACCTGTGTGAAACAATAACTTTATTTGGACTCACAAGGCTGTGAAGTATTCTTTATTGGTCTATATTCATTATTCAGGAAATATCATCTCCATTTTATATTGGTTCTACCGATCTAATTTGTTTTATAACTAACCAACTTTGTTCGATTACAATTTACCATATGCCCAGAGATAAAATGGCATCCCTTGGGCACACAGTTACATTTAAAAAAATAATAATTGGATAAAAAAAAGTACAGCTTCACATGTTTTACCATTGCACCATATGTTCTATCCACCTCACTGTCGCTCTTGTATTAACTATTGATGTGTTAGTGTTTGTTGATGTGTGAACTTTGTTACATTTTCCAGCTCTTAAAATGAGCAAAGAAACACGGAGAGCATAATCATGGCCTTGTCTTGTAATCCCTCTTGGCCTGCAGACTGACATAGTTTCATAGTTGTGGTGATAGTTGTGGTTAGGCTGCAGCTAGCATGTGCTTCGCCTGTCTAGTTTTGACCTTGAATAACCTCTTTGGTGGCTTCAAGTAAAATGAGCTATGTTATAGATAGTGGGAAATGCATAGGACTAATTGGAAGCTTAGAGGTGAAAACAAACAAATAACATAATCAGTGGAGGGAAAATGTCAGCGGTACAGTAGGTGAATATAGGAGAGTGTAGGAGTGTCTTCAGGATTACACTATGCTGATTGTCTAACACCCCCACCTGTGCAATATTGGTTTGGATCATTTTAATAGAATTTAGAGTGTTAAAACCATTCAGGCTCAGAGGCAGTAACACTAAATTACAGGGGGAACAGGGAAGCAACCAAGAACACAAACACACAACCAGCAGGTGTTGTCAGAGGGGAAGTCACAAGAGTCTTACACTTCTCAACCACTAGTTGGTGTTTCACTTGGAGAATCAAATGTGTGTGTGAGCAATACACATATATATATATTTTTTTGTGTGTGTGCGCGCGCAGGGTGGATAACTTCGGGCTTGGCCTCCTTCTCAAGACGAAACAGATCAAAAGGATGATTTCCTCATACGTTGGGGAGAATGTGGAGTTTGAGAGACAGTACCTGTCTGGAGAGCTGGAGGTGGAACTTACACCACAGGTTGGAGACACACGCACACACGCACGCACGCACGCACGCACGCACGCACGCACGCACGCACGCACGCACGCACGCACGCACGCACGCACGCACACACACACACACACACACACACACACACACACACACACACACACACACACACACACACACACACACACACACACACACACACACACACACACACACACACACACACACACACACACACACACACCTAAGTACAAGCCTTCGCCATGAAATGCTAAACTCTATTAAAACCATCATGTGGAGTCTTTCTTAGTCATTTATATTTCATCTGACCGTGTTGCTCAGTATATAGAGGATTTTTGAAAATCAGTTTCTTTGTGCGAGTGGAGTGAACGTACGACAAAGCATGAATGAGGCTTTACTCCTCCCCACCTGTCAACTCTCCCTTCAGGGTACCCTGGCAGAGCGGATCAGAGCAGGGGGCGCAGGAGTTCCAGCCTTCTTCACAGCCACCGGATATGGCACACTGATCCAGGAGGGAGGCTCCCCCATCAAATACAACAAAGACGGCACCATCGCCATTGCTAGCGAGTCGAGGGAGGTCAGAATGCAGCCTATTGGCGTGCTGGTTTTCTCACTCGAAAAACTCACTCAGTTTAGTGCGGGGACAAACAAATTGTTCTTCCATTGCACGTTAGCCATTTGAATGAATGCCAACCACTAGACATTCTTCACAATTTGCATTTATTCTAAACAGCAGTTTGATGCTGAATAGAACCATCATTATGAGTCACTTGAGTTAAGTGGAGCGTGATTGTTGTTCTGCGTGACAATCTTTGCATTTCTACTTTTTTACCACTTAAGCCCTGGCCTATACTTAATGATTAAACAAATAGCGAAAATTGCGGATCTACAAGCTCACTATGTGTTGCATCGCGATGTGTTTAAAATAAATATTACATTTTATTTAAAAATAATAAAAGAATATCCCAAAATAGGGACACCAGAATGAATGTGGTTGAGCACTAAGCCATGTAGCTTGCTTTTGCCTTTTTTTTTGGGGAACATTTTAGAAAAGCACTATATAAATACCGCATGTATGATGTCTTGAATGTGTGCAGGTGCGGGAATTCAACGGTAGGAACTACATCATGGAAAAGGCTATCGTTGGAGACTTTGCTTTGATCAAGGCCTGGAAAGCTGACAAAGCAGGAAACATTGTCTTCAGGTACTGATGCAGCCCACATTAGCACCAGCATGTTCCCTTACAACAGTGTAAATATTTACTTTTCCTGTGGTTCAGCTACTTCTCACCTCAGAGCACGTTAAACTTCTCTTAATCACCTTGCTATGTTTGCACAATAAGCAGCACATGCTTGTGGATTCAGGCCATTCAGTAATGGATGGTTTTATTTGTAGGGGTTTGTGGACAGTTATTTCCTTTGAACCACAGATCTCAACCCATGAGATGAGAACTGTAGTTCAAAAGGAGGAATGGTCACATATCTATCTAAGTAGATTTAGGTGGTTTTGACCTTTGGTTTACTTTGGTACTACCTAAGTTTTGTTTTACTTTGGTACTACCTAAGTTATTGTGAACTTAGGTACACAATAAAGGGGGGATCACCACCCTGACTAAGAATCAACCTGGGGACCTCCGTTTTGTTGGTAGGCGATATGGGCTAAGATTTGTTTATTTTGGTAACATTTGCTATGCATCTCATCTCATCCAATGGTCCACAGACTACTAGTGCCCATGGCATAGTTAGTTAGTTAGTCCTGCAGGTGTTCCATGGGAAAATGTAAAAAAATTGATGCAAGTAAATGAAAATAAATACAAGTAATCAAAATCATATTAAATCATATAAGTCCATCAAATTTAAGAAAATATTTGAATTAATAGGCTTGGTGTGAGGGGAAAAAGCTTGAAGTTAAATAATTACTGTTAAGTGCTTGATTTAACAAATTTAGCTTTTACTGTAAATTCTGGGAGTTCTGCCTGACGACTCATCCAGAACTTCACAAGGGACTGTGTTTCATACACGTGCCTCTTGACAGGGTCTGTGGATTCCTCTAGTAGTTATGCTTGAAGTACTTTTGGAATTGAAGCTTAAGCCTCCTCAAATGACCACTGATTATGATGATAATGTATTTGATTCCACTGTCCTCAAGTTTCTCCAAAATAAAACTATAAAAAGCAAGTCCTTTGCACACCTACAAAAGCGACAGGTGCGTAGGAGAAGACCAAACAAGGGCCCCAATGTACTGAAAGCAAAAACCACACACTGTCTTCAAATGCAATTAAAAAGGTTTAATGGGAATAACAACGTTTCGGTCTGTTAGACCTTCATCAGGTTATCTTTTAGGAATAAAAGATCCTAAAAGATAACCTAATGTAGGTGTAACAGACCAAAACGTTGTTATTCCCATTAAAACTTTTTAATTGCCTTTGAAGACGGTGTGCAGGAGTGTTTGTCTCCAAATAAAATAATGGGGAAAAGATCTTCACTTTCCTTCAGTACACTACTAAAGGCATGGTCAGGGACCACATGCAATACCTTCACGGACCACCAGTGATCCACGTACCACCAGTTGAAAACCCCTGCTCTAAACTGCTGAAATGAGCAACAAATGAATGGTGAATGACATATTGTTTGAGAATGTAATTTTCTTCCTATTCATCGATATTGCTGCAGTTCAAAATCGGTTGATGCAGTTCAGTCTTTGTTCACAAGAGAGCAGTGTTTCACATCAAGTAATCTACAAGCCTTTTCAGCAGATACAGTCAGGGTAGTGTTGATTGCTTTTTTAAGCAGGTCTGAAAAGCAGGCATGGCTGCTCCTTATTGTTTTTTGTTTGTTTGTTTTTCCACCCATATTGATGTGTGTTTGGGGTCCGTTTTTCACTGTCACCTCTGTTTTTCAGGCTTTGTTTTTGACTAGACAAAAAATTAAACTTGCCGTTTTGTTTACTGCTACCTCTGTCCTTCTCTTCGGACAGGAAAACGGCGAGGAACTTCAACCAGCCCATGTGCAAGGCAGCCAAAACCACAATTGTAGAGGTACGCATATCAGAAAAGCGGAATGCATATCAGACACAAGAATCGTCTGTCAATGGCCCAGCTCTTTCTTTACCGCAGTCACAGAGATGTGGCACGGTGATTATGAATAGTGTTATTAGTATTTAGTACTAGTACTAGTATTTCCGCAGGACATCAGGTTGTTAACCTGCAAGTATTTCATGGATGTTTTTGAATGTAGACCGTGCATAGCATCAGTAAAGACCAGACAATTCAGATGTTTGCAGTGCTCACAGCAGTACACACACACATCATGTAGCCGTAACACACACACCACAACACACCTATTGTTTCAACTTAAGCTTTGTCCACCTACCTCCCATGGACAAACTGGAAGCCAACTGTTTTTTAGTCAATTAAATTATAGGCTGGAATAGATGCATGCTTGCAACAGTCTGGAGTTAAAATAAGGCACAGGCCGCTTTCTGGGGCGTCCCCACATAATGTAACAAGCTGGTTAAAGGTTGATTTGGATCGAACTTGGCAGTAGGGGTTAGAGCCGGGACCTCTGCTATCGATTGATTGATTTGAATCGGTTAAAGTTTTCGCACAATACAGGGGTTATTGTGGCAGTGGTGTGTGGTTTAAAGGGACACAGCCAGGATACATGTGAGGAACAGGCAACATCTGTCTAATTGAGTTGATTGTCTTTGTCCTGGCTATGTTTTAAGAGTTAATCAACTTTATTGAAAAAGAGAAGTGCAGAGGAAGATGCTTGATTGGATAGTTCCAGCACCATTTCTGTTTATTTTGCTTAAATTATCAATGATATGTGTTACTTCACAAGTTACCAGTTCCAATCCTTATCATACCTACAAGCAAAATGGCAGGACAGACCTCTGCTAAATCCTTGGATGGATCAGTTGTTGAGATGAAATCTACTGCTGCGATTCTACAAAAGTTATCTGATGGGTAAATCTATGCATCTATGTTTTTTGAGGATAAAGACGCTATGTCTTTTTTTTATTATGAATTTTGCACAGACACAGGAAACATGAGCGTAAAATGTAACGATTACAAAGAGGTCTGCAGTTTTCGGATAAAAACAGAAAACAAACAAACAAATAACACACAAAGTAAATTATTATGCTTAAGCGTGAAGTGTATCTGTTGGTAGAAAACAAAACAAGACTAACGGATAAAGACAGACGATTAAAGACACCATATCTTAACCCTTTAAGACCTGTAGCTGATTCTACAAATGTCTTCTAAATCCTAACAGTTTTCTGAAAAACCTATGTTTCTATATCAGTGGTGCTCAAACCTTTTCATGTCAAGGACCCCCAAAATTATATGTATTTGGCCGCCGACCCCTATCTCAAAATATTTTGTTTCAGGGACCCCCAGAAGCAAAGATTTGAGTTAAAAATGTCCGCACACATTTTTTGTGTGTGATTTGCACACATTTTCACGATTTCTCAAAAATAGCAGATCTACAAGCTCATACCGCTGCACTCGGTGCCGCGCTATGAGCTTGCATATCTGCTATTTTTGAATAGCCAAAGTGTAAAATAATGCTTTTTAGCTCAAATCAAAAAGTGACACAGATGCGTTCCAGCCCAGGTCTTACTGAAGAAAACACTTCCAGGAGGATTTTCCTGAAGACCTGGATTTGAAGTGCGCTTACTGGTCGTTGTTTCCATCCAAGAACAGGGCTCCCCTGAGGCCTTTTGTCATACGCTTCCTGAGATTTCAGCAAAGCGAGAAACCTTGGCAGGGAAGTCCAATATATGCGCTAGAAAATGTGCTTCTTTCAGGATTCCTCAAAGGCTACACAAGATTGAGGGCACTCCTTCCTCGAGTGTAAATGATTACTTCACTTAGCTAAGAAGGGTATCAGATACCCTGCTGTATGTCCTTCACTATGCCCAGGGGTATAGTGCTTGGCAATGTGTCGTCACCACAGGGGCGTGGCATAGTAGCTGCAGACATACTGGTGGGGGTCAATGTTAAGTCAATCTGTTTATCCCCCACCAAGATGTCCGCCACTCCAAATGACACTTGTTGACGCCCCCCTTCATGTTTTTTTTGCTACGCACTATAATACATAGCAGTGCATCAAAAACCTTTAAACGCTGCCTTGGATACAATATGTTTATATGGTTAGTGAGCCTGTTTTACACCCCCCCCCTGAATTATACGGTATTATTCATTTACAAGATGCCTTAAGTTTTAGAGCCTATTGAGCTATTTTCTCTCTTTTCGTCTTCCTCGAACTGTGATGCTGGGTAGCAGGGGGAAATTTAGGTAAACAGAAATATTCTCTTGTGTTGGATTATTTTCTCATAGAGGGTGTGTGTGGCGTGATGTGTGCGTGTGTAAAGCTTTTCAATTTTGTTGTATAGGCTGTTTGTGACCCCCCCCCCCCCCTTTCTGCCTTCTGTGTTATACTGAGACTGGTTCCTCATATGCCAAGACAGCATGTGGCACCTCACTGACACATTTTTACCACTGGAATGGATTTTTGATTGACTCTTTGTACTTACAGACTTCTACATCAACACACAGGATACATTTCATTCCATCTGTCTGTTCACGACATTCACAGGACATTTGCAGAAGAATAATTGCTGCACACATACACACAGTAAACACCTCCAATATTGAAACTATTTGAGTCAGGGGAGAAAATGGATGTGTGTAAAAACATGCCCAGGCAGTGCTCGAAATGCTATTCTTTCCTTGCTGGTGTGCCGGCCTGCTCTCTCAAACCCTTACACCTGATCCAGAATGCCGCGGCACAGCTGGAGCCATAATATGAAAGTTTGCACAGCCGCCCTCTACACTAAATGGATGTGTACAAATTGTTGTTTTTCCTTATGGACGTGTTTTTCATCAGATGTATGAAAGAACCCCTACGTGTATTTTAATCATAAATCCTGACATGGTGGAGTAATCGTTGTGATATTGTGCACACATGAATGCTCAATATCCACGACCATTTTTACCCCTAAATGGTTAGAGAAAAACATTAATACCCTACACCAGGGGTTCTCAAACTTATTTATAGCACGGCCACATTTTATGGGGGAAATGTGTTGGCGACCCCAAGACTTTATTTATAGTGCAATTTCAAAGTGGAAATAAAGAATATCTTAACATAAAAGCTGTTGGTAACTGGTCGGGTTGCCTGTGAGCATGACACGCTTGGTAATTGGTTACATCACGATCGCAATCCATAAGTTGAACGGTTTGTTGACTCAAATGCCGATTTGGGGGCTTATTGTGTTTGCTGGCACATAGGCTACAACCTGCTTTATAACTATGAAGAGCTAAATAAGTTCTGTGTGCCTCTGCAAGGGCTTCTGTGTGTGTGTTGTCTCTTTCCTGTGTTGCTGCTCTGCTGGTTCTCGTCGGTTGGAGCTGTATGTGTGTATGAAGAGTCAAAATGTCAAAGCCAATGTCTGCGAAAACAGTGAAAAAGAATTGTAACTAACAGACTATGAAATCGAAACATTAGTGTCAAAACAATAAAAAAAATCTAATCTGGCAGTGTAGTAGTGGCATATGAAAGAAAAGTGGACTGAATTGGTTTGTGCTGTAAATATTTTTACGCTATAGTGTTCGTTCAGAGAAATGCTTTGAGGAAGAAGTGAAGAAGTGATTGGGACTTAAAATGGGAAGCCAAAAAGCAGAACATTGCCTATAAGGCAAGAGTCAGCCACTGGAGGAGGTGAGGGGACTGATGATAACAATACATATATCATAATAAGAATACGTGCTGTCTGGCTTTCGTACTGTACTGTACTGCTTTCACCACTGGATCAGATCATAACTGGTATCAACGTCCAGAAACACAGTGATTTCACAGAAGTATTTCTGATAAATGTATTGAACCAGCCGGCAAAATGTGTTGTTTTTTTACTCAGCAGCATGTTTATGTGTATATACCCTTGATACTTACAATTATTACATAATCATCTAATCGCAATTATTTGAGATGATCACAATTACTTTTGCATAATCGTCAAAATGTTCACACATTTTCAAATATTTGAAAAAGCAGAAATAGCAGATCAGCAATGTATAATATTATTATATGCCAATAATTTCTTTGTATATTTAAGTTTGGCCCTGCCCTGCGCAATGTTTGATTACGAAGCCTAAAAGGCAAACAGAATTTTTTATTGTATTCATATGTTCCAAAGTTAATGCGAGTTATTTGTAGATCGGTTCTGACACTCCGTCACTTGCCGATAATTTGGTATAGTTCGGTCAACAGAACAAAAAAGACTACTATCTCTCTGCCCTCAGGTTTCCCGTCTCTCGCTGAAAATGCCCCCCCATAAGTAAATGAATAAATACATTTACACACGAACATTTTCGACGGCATCCCTAGTCTATCTGTCCTCTGAAACAATGTGGTTTACGGTTAGTGTAAACCAACTGTAAACCGATATATAAAATATCGCAATACAGTATGACATCACAACAAAACATATGGTTGCGTTTTGATATTGTGATATTTAATGTAATATATATCGATATGAAACAAACCAACATACAGTACAAGTGTACACAGGGTATCTGTACATGTCTAAAGTGACGATGTAAGGACTTTTTAATACCTCCTAAAATAAACTAATAATAAGACATGAGAGCGAGAGAGAGATAGAGGTGTAGATATACTATTTATAGATACCTCCCCCACTCTCCTTTTCCCCCAGACACTTCCCCACTTTGAAAACCACTGCAATAGGGTTCCAACACCCATTACCATGTCTCTGTAACCAAATGCAGTGACGAAGGTTGTGATGACGGGGGAGATGATGGGAGTGTTCATGATGAAAACGACAGGTCGTGGATCAGTGTCACACAATGAAATCACCAAATTTTCTCTCCGAAAAGAGTAATATCCCCCCTCCCCCCTCTGACGCAAGCGATGCAGCTTGGTACAGTAAAGACACTTGTGTGACGTTGGGAGTTGTGAGGTAGCAGGGAAGGAGTGACATGAATGATGAAGCAGCTCAGCTCAGTTCAGGCGAGACGAGGCCACACAAACCGGCGAGGACATAATTTGTTGGGTTTAATCATGAACTGTCTGCTTCCACCTTTGCGCGAAAGGAACCATCTGCTCAGGGTGTCTGTACTAAGCGGAGGGAGTGGTTCTGAAACGCAGCCAGAGACTAGGGCTGTACTGTAGTTGGACTGCATGATGGCAATAACCATTCACTTTATGCAGATTATTTCTATGTAATTACATACAGTATTCTTCTGTTTAATGGAAGACTAGACGCTGAAGTACTGTAACACATTATGAGATCTAAATAATTCTGTGTCGCACATGTCAATACCATGCCTGGTTTCTATGGATTCTATGGATATCACACCCACATTTGAAAACAAACAACTTAAATGCTCAGAAGAAAAAAACATCCAATAGCTCTTCCATGTGCCAAAATCAGGCTCCATCAGACATCTGTCAATTTCAGCAGTCTTTGACGAAGTCTCTTAATTCGCACCCACTCCTTTCAATCTCCCGTTCCAACAAACAGCCCTTTGAGACACTTGTCTGCATATGAAATAAATGCTTTTATCCAGGTGCCAGGCGGCCATCTGACGTGAATCATCACAAGCAAATTCGTGTTTTTTTTGGCACATTCAATTGTGAAAGAGGTATTCACTTAATTTAAATTGGTTCATCCCTCCACATTCTGTTATTGGTTTTCATCACTCTCAAACTATGATCCATATGATTGTCTTGTATACAGAAATGAATCACTTGAATATAGTATAATGTACTTCTATTTGAATAAAGCATACAATTAGGCATCAGTTAATTTATGAGATACTATAGCCTACGTGTCTAAGGGCTCAAGACACCCATTATTGTTAGAACACTTTTTGTCATCAGTCCTTACTGGCGATTTGTGAAATCACATCTGCCACTGCCCCTCTGTTGTAGCAGCGCACGCAACACATGGACATTATTTATGACAAGATTAATTATTGGGCACAATAAAGTAATAGGACTGTGCAGCCATGTCCATTAAGAGCCTTTAATGCCTGATAGTGAAGCAGTTATGGTTCTCCTGACGATAAGTTGCTCTTTAGGATTCAGAGCGTACCATGTCATAAATCTGGTGTGTGGTCGGTATTGATCCTGCTGTGGTTGTACCGAAGAGGCTGTGACCAAAGAGAGGACACCCATTGGTCAGGTGTCTTAGAGGCCACTGCATACATATTATTCACGTTGTCTCAATACCTAGGGCACAGCTTTATGCATGTGTATAGATCAGATTTGACTTTGTGTTTGTCACAATATGTCTGTGTGTGTTTTTGGTGTACGCTTAAAGGAACATTTCACCAATTTTCAACCTTATCTTCATATAACTGGTCCTCACTAATGATCATTATAAGATGGCACACTTTCCTATTTTCTATTCAGTCTGTGGCACGATGTCCGTCTTTTCAGTCTCTCATTGGTGGACTATGGACAGTTCAGAAAACTGCCTACCGATGACACCATCGATGTGGATTCCAAGCTAATAGAAACTACAGCCTTTCTCTTCCTGGAAAGTTAGCTTGCTGAAATAGAAGCCACCATTCTTACATCAATAAAAAATAACACCCTGTGTGAAGGTAGCGGCGCCTTTGATACATTTTGTCATCGATATGTGTTTATAATGTGTTTATAGCCATGTGTCACGTGAAGCTTGACCAATCACTTTGTTGACAGGTCTGACCAATCAGAACGTTGACGGATCTGACCAATCAGAACGTTGACGGTGAACACGGACAAAGTCACCTTTAGGTATATACCTAAAGGTATATACCTAAAGGTATAGAGCGGCTAGCGCCGCTAAAAAATGACGGGTCTGACCAATCAGAACGTTGACGGGTCTGACCAATCAGAACGTTGACGGTGAACACGGACAAAGTCAGGTATAGAGCAGCACCGCTAAAAAAATAAAATAGAAATGTTTGAAATCTTGTTTTGAAATGACCAAACCTGCCTACCTATGATGCCACTTGTAGCCTGTAGGCAGGTTTCTGAACTGTCTACAGCCCTCCTCTGAGACACGGACAGAATAGACAGAAATGGTGCCATATTTGAATGAGCATTAGTTTACCAATTATACCAATTATATGAAGATGGGTTGAAAATGGATGATGTGGTCCTTTAACCACATGAACCCTAGCTACCTGGGCGAATATTGGGCGATAATAGCACATCTAGATAGTTTGGATATTCTAGATTTGGAGTAGAGGGAAAAAAGGAGTGGACCAAGTGTAGAGTTCTAGGGGATCCCAGTCAACATAAGTATATAGGCTATTGGGTTTAAGTGGTAAGTAGGATGGCTTGGTTTTAACTAATAATTGCTAAGCTATAAATTGGTCGGGGGCGACAGAATATGATGCATCGATCCCAAATTCAGCCAGAACAATACAGTTGTGACACCACATTCAATAGCAGTGAGAGCCTGTGCTTTTAAAAGCCTTTGCTCCATTTGTTTTGCCCACATTGGCTGTCAGTTTGATATGCAAGGCAAATTCTGGCCTGTCAGTGATGACATTTTGATTCTGAGAGGAATGGCCCACTTATTTGTCTTTCCTTGAAGAGTGAAATTATCCAGGTTCAGGGTGTTCCTTTACAGATAAAATGGTGACTTTGAAAAAGTTTACTCTAGAGAAGACACGCATAGACAGTACGGTTTTCAGTATTTCCAGTAATGGTGCACTTTGTTGAATTTAAATATAATGTGCACATACTGATTTCGTCTAAGCCTGTGCCCTCTAACCCTTTGACTTTCACGCAGCAGTCTTTCAATCCCATCGGCTCAAGTGGGCGATACTATCTGACTTTTGACGAGATTCCAACTGTTTCATTCTGCTTTTGCAAATAAAACATTTACATTATAGTACTTAAGGCTGACATACATAAAGTGCTATCCATTATCATCTTAGAGATTATTCAGTGGATTAAACTAATAATCGAGAAGCATGTTTTTTTTTATAATTGATTAAATTCCTTAGTCTGATTGCACTTTACAGTTTTTGCTACTGTATTTAAATACATGTGCAAACAACATAGGATATATTTTATCTCTGAATATTGTGTATGTATATAATCAATTGAATGTTATTTGTAGATATCACGAGTACTCAAGCCTACAGATAATTTCTAATAATCGGACACATCCTGAAATCCTGTTTACTTTTTGTATCACACACCATATGCACTCCTGTAACTTTCACCAGCAAAAACCCCCACCCCATACCGCACCATTACATCATTCCTCTGTCGTATTGTGTGATTTATTCAACCTCCGCCAGCTTAACCACTTAAAACCCTATATACTTAGTTGACTGGCATCCCCAGGGCGCTATACTGGGGCTGCTCCGTTTTTCCCTTTACACACCAAATCTCAGAATTTTCACAGAATATTCGTCCCAGAATATGGACGCTAGGGTTCACGTGAATAAGAAAAATCACACCCTGTGTGAAGGAAGCGGTGCCTGTGGGGCGGGGCTTAACTCATTTCAGTTCGTCCCTATTGGTGGTCTGAGTCCACTTACCAAATTTTTACTTGGTAGCATGCTGCAAACTGGAATGAAGTTTAAAGCCCAGCCAATGGGCAGACAGAGGGGGCGGGGCTTTAGTAATTACAGTTCGTCCCTATTGGTGGTTTTAGTCCATGTACAAAATTTGTACTCCCTAGCATGCTGTGAACTTGAGTTATGCCTGTTTAAAGGCCAGCCAATGGGAAGACAGAGGGGGCGGGGCTTCAGCAATTCATGCTCGTCCCTATTGGTGGTCTAAGTCCACATACCAAATTTGGACTTGGTGGCATGCTGCAAACTGGAGTTATAGCTGTTTAAAATCCCGTGCTCATCCCGTGCTTGGGGGTCCCTGGACCCCTCTTTGATAACTTTTGCAATTCATGCTCGTCCCTATTGGTGGTCTAAGTCCACATACCATATTTGGACTTGGTGGCATGCTGCAAACTGGAGTTATAGCTGTTTGAAATCCCGTGCTCATCCCGTGCTTCCACGGACGGACATACGGACAAAGTCAAGCTTAGAGCGGTTGGCACCGCTAAAAAGAGTATGTATTTTGTGTGTCAGACAAGCAGATTGTCAGGTTGTCTGACAATTTAATATAGGAAAGCACTTTGAAAATTACCAAATCATTACTTGCTAGGTAACCGATCGGTGCTATTCAAATGGGGAATGTTCTGTATAGTATCCAGCAGGTACATTTATTTCTTTATCGCATGTACAATACAGTGAAAGGCCCAGTGCATTGTGGGATTCAATACACCGGGGATTATATCAAAGCGGAGTTCTTTGCCACAATTGGATTATCTGTTGCAGTAAACCATGTACCTGATTGCTGTTGATGGCTATGAGTGTGTGTGTCTGTGTGTGCGCGCGTTTGTACGTGCCTGCGCGCGCAAGAGGGTATACAGCAAGTGTGTATATAATGTCCTGTATACCTTCAGAGCGGTCTGGGGTCTAATTGGACCTGAATGAGCTCCATCCGCAGGGTTCCATCAACAGCCTCCAGCCATCTGTCCATCTGTGCTGAAATGAAATCAAGGGTCATTGCCTAGGCTGGGCAGTCGGCCCAGAAGAATGAAGGAGAAAGATGCAGTGTGTGTTGTATTTGGGACCTGGTATTGGGCTATAAATCTTGAACCGTAGGACGTGCAGTCAGACTTTTCTTAAAAGTTTACTTTACTAAACGTTTACTAAAAGTTTGTAAAGTCTGCTTTACCAGATGTTTACTAAAAATGAGTTGTGTGTTGTGATATTGGTTCATTCGGACATACATTATGTTAGTGACAGACTTGTGCTGAGGCTGCACAGATGGGCCAGTGTTTGCGGAACCAGGGTTACTTATTTTCACATACAATACAAAATATTGCATGTGAAATGTGAATATATATATATATAGATGCGTGTGTGTGTGTGGACACTGGACACAGTTTCTAATTAGTGTTTGTAATTAGTGCTCTGTGTTCCAGTGAATGGAAATTTGAATTTCTCCTCTGCTAGACCAGGGGTCTCAAATGCGGCGTGCGAAGGTGTCCAATCTGGCCGTGAGATGATTTGGGGGGAAAAGAAGACAATTATTCCTTGACATTTATTAGCCTAACATTTATTAGCAGCGGATATCAGGCCGTTCCGTCGCTGCTGTCTCTACCGCTGCAGTCTAGCATGCTTTGATATGGGTACAGTACTTAAAGAAAGCCAAAGACAGCAGTTTGTCATTCCACGCCCCAGACCCACCAGCACAAACACTTACATACACAGAGGGTGTGCACAACTGTTCGGCCCGCATGAAGTCGAATTTTGCTAAATTATTTTGGAACCCCTGTTGTAGACTATTTTGTGCTTTTGAGATCATTTAAAAGGCCATTCCCTGTTTCATAATGACAGTGCTGCCCCCATGCTACCCCAATCAGATCTCCGACCACAACCCTATCACAACACCACCTTTGGAATTAAGTAATAATATTGGTGGTCATAGTGGATCGTCACATTGCATATGAATCATTTGAAACGTAAATGCATGTAGCGCTTTGGCCTCTGTGGCGTACTTACATAGAAGCTGGCTGTTCACAATTTACTTTTGTATAGCATAAGAGGCTCTCTAAACATTGCGAAGAAACTGATTGTTGTGGTGTCAATATTCTGGGTTAGACGAGCCTGAGCTAAGCCCAGACACTGGCAGGCTAACAGAGCATGGTTAAGCTCTCTCACACACACACACACACACACACACACACACACACACACACACACACACACACACACACACACACACACACACACACACACACACACACACACACACACACACACACACACACACACACACACACACACACACACACACACACACACACCCACACCCACACACACACAGGTTGAGATCACCTGATCCTAAATGGCCACACACACACACTACACAGGGGGGAAGATGGAGAGTCTATAAATACACAGGGTAATGAGAGTATGGAGTCACTGTCATCCTTCTGTTCTGTCACCCGTAGCCACTCTGTCTCTTTCTCCTCATTGTTGCATTGCACACCACACACACACACACACACACACACACACACACACACACACACACACACACACACACACACACTATGCAGACAGGTGGATTATAGTCTAAGATAACCGCACAATTAAAATATTAATTGTTACTAAAGCTGTTACACTGCTGTGTAGTCATGAGATCTTGCCGAAGAAATTGATATTGGTGGGGTTACTTAGTCATGTCCTCGTTTTGTGAACACCATCTTTAATTGGTAAATTTCGATAATGAGCTGTTTTTTTATTTTTATTTTTTCTTATCTTTTTTTCTATTTCCCCCCATTTAGTCATTATGACAATTCCCATTTCCCTCTGTGCGTGTTGAGGAACATGCTATCCTTCCACTCCCCACTGAACAGGCATCAACACCAAGCTGTAGGATTCCCTAGTGCAGTGACAGCTTCTCAGCCCGCGAATGCGTTCAACTGTGTTCGTTGGAGTGCCCGGTTAAGCTGGATGCACCGTGGAGGATTCGAGCTCCAATCCCTGTGGTGGTGGGCAATATCTTTATCCCTGCCACGACCCCTTATTTTCTTTTTCTTTTTTTAACCGACAGTCATTATGTAAGAGGATATGTCTTTTTCTTTCTTTTTATCAGCTTGCTCGAAGAGCGGCTGGTCTACGAACAGACAGAGCAACAAGTCAACACCTATGCGAGACCTTTTTGACTTTTTCACCATTGGCTGTCCTTTAAGCCAATGGGGAGACTTCCCATACTCTGAACGGTGGTCGTCCTCCCATGCTATGGCATCATAACCCTACTAAACACGCATGCCTGCCCTGGTGACTGCTCGCAAGTTGTCGCAACATAACTATCAACTCCAGCGGAGTTTGGAATTATGCAGTACTGTATGTGGAGTGTGTTTGTGTTCCAGGACATCACTTTTCATCTCACTCACACACACACACACATGCACACACGCACGCACGCACACGCGCACACACACGTCATCATTTTTGCTCGCGTTCTCAACCACACACCTTCATCATTTTGTCCCGGGCGGCTCGTGTCGCAAAGTGAAAATTCTTGAAATAATGTACAGTACTTTCTGACACGTGCCTCCCCAACATGCATGCGCACGTGCGTAGCGCATACACGGCCGTGGAGCCCCAGCAACACACACACACACACACACACACACACACACACACACACACACACACACACACACACACACACACACACACACACACACACACACACACACACACACACACACACACACACACACACACGGTCACAGAGAGAAGTAGCCGCGTTGTTTCTCAACCACACACACACACACACACACACACATACCTTCATCATCATCATCATCATCATCATCATGTTATGGCCGTGGAGCCCCAGCGAACACAAACACACACGGTCCACATACAGTACGTGGCCGCGCATTTGAATTTAAAAATGAGGTTACATCTCATTTTGTGCTGTAGTTACAAAAAAAGATTGGATCGTGGCAAAAAAAAAGCTTGCAACAAGCTGGTATAATATGACAGTGTAATTTCTTATTTCATTTTGGATCAAGACTCTTCAATTGCCATGCTGCCATTTTTCAAGACGCTACATGTAGTACATCAGAATACTTACGTCAGAAATCTTTTTAGTATCGTCTTCCACTACTTTGACAGTAAGAGGACTGCCTAATGAGAGCCTACATAATGAGAGCATTGAGCCAGTGCTGTTGGAAAGTTCTGTGCTACTTAGGATCTCTGCTGATGCCTTCATGTATTGATAGGAAGTGTTTTGTAACTGCCCATGTTTGTTTGTTTTGGGTTGAGCAACAATGAGCAATCAGTTGGACAAATTGTCTAGCACTTGTCATCTTGACAAACCTCTCACACACACACACACGCACGCACGCACGCACGCACGCACGCACGCACGCACGCACGCACGCACGCACGCACGCACGCGCACGCACGCGTGCACGTTTTTCCACTGCACATCCAATACATATACACACTCCTACTTTCTCCTTTTCAAGGTGGTTTATTCTAGGAATCTGGAGACATGTGTGCCCATCAGTTTGAAACTAATTGGTTTTGACAGTGCTTACAGCCCCAAAGAGCACATACTGACAAAATAAGGTGTGTATGTGTGTATGTGTGTGTGTGTGTGTGTGTGTGTGTGTGCCTGTGTCCAGAGGGCTCTTTGATTCCCTGTATCTATGTGCCAGCTCTCTTCATGCCTTGCTCTGCTCTCATTGATGTGAAAATTGTTTTGCAGATATAGGAATACAAATGTGTGTGTGTGTGTGTGTGTGTGTGTGTGTGTGTGCGTGCGCGTGTGTACGTGCGTATATGAGTGAATGCGTGTATCTGTGAGTGTAAGAAAATGTGCTGGCTTCATGCACATGGCTGATTAAGCATGTAAAGTGCATAAAGATACATCTGTGAACACGTATATATTCTTTAGACTTAAATGTATTTTCTCTTGGTTACTCACATTGTGCATGTGTTTTTTTATACCCTTTTTTGTTTTCAACATTGATCCTCTGGTCTAAAACGGCTACATCCAAGCCCTGGTGCAGCTGAAGCGCATCACCCAAATGAAAGGGAGAGAAGGCTGTTCATATACAGTACACACGGCACATTTAGATTGTATGAGCTCGTTATTGTGCTGGCTTAGCTTTGGAAGGCTACTTGAAATTTGAGCTGAATACAGCAATTGTGAGTTACAATCTTTGAAAACAGCTTTGTGGTCTCTCCACAGGAGTGATGAAGAGCGGGAAGAGAGGCTTTTGTATGTGTTTTGTTTTGTTCCAAACTGAGGGCTCCAGTGTTGCCAGATTCTATGAGTGAAACAAGCGGTCATGTCTATGAAAACGTGCCCAAAAGAAGCGACCAGTTTTACCACTTGAGCCCTATACACTTCAGTAACAAGCCCAAACAAAAGCAACCCGCAAATATGAATATTTACAAGCAACTTTACAGGAAAATAAGCCCAATGTCGCTAACAAGCGGACTTGGCAACACTGGCAGGCTACTGCTGTGCCGTCGACCGACAGTTTGCAATAGTTTGCGCAAAACTTTTTTACTTTGACTACAACAGACTGCCAGTCTGTTGACTGCCAGTCTTTTGCCAGTCTGTTGACTGCCAGTCTGTTGTAGTCTGTTTGGTGGAGAGCCACCTTTACTTGTAGCTGGCATTTTTTCCCTTCCACTGTGGTGCTTTTCCAGATGAAGTACACTTGATTTTTACTTAAGTAAAAATAGCAATACCACAATGTGGTAGTATCTTTGACAAGTAAAAGTCCTGTATTCCAAATTTTAATTGAATAAAATGTGTAAACTATTGGCATCAAAATAAACTTAAAGTACTAAAAGTAAAAGAACTCATTATGCAGAATGTCTTCAAAAGAAAAAAAAAAAAAATGTGTCGATCTTTTGAAACTAGCTGATCTACAAGCTCACAACGCGTCACTCTGTGACACTCTGTGACACTCTGTGACACTATGTGAGCTTATACATCTGCTATTTTCAAATAGACAAAGTATAAAATAGGGCTTTCAAGTTTTTCCCGGTTTCCCGGTTTTAATGGCCAAAAAAAGAAGGATGGTAGAATCTCTTTCCCAGCCGAGCAGCCTCCGGCCCTCTGAAAACAAAATCCTGCGTATCCATGACAACCCTAAGATGGATCCACTATTGGCCATTGGCTCCTCTTTTTGCAGTCAGCTCTTGAGGTGAGGAGGGAGGCAGCATAGATAAGGAGGGATTCAATTCAATGTGTCTGTTAGCGGCTGTGTGCCCCTTGTGCAAATGCAATAAGTAGTTTACACTTGTGAATTTTGTTATCGTAGTTCCCACCCCTCTCTCCTTCAGAGATGTGAAGACAAACACAGTGTCCTTTCTGTACCTCTATATTTGTACCTCTATACAGAGTTACGTCAGTTTTCATTCCTCAGCCATTTGTCTGGGCCCAAAAAAGCCAGCTTTAATCTACACGGCTAAATGCTTAATTCTGCCTATACGATTAGGCCTGCCTGTGTTTTTCGGGACAGATTTAGTGCAGTCAATACTTGCCGTCACACACCACATATTACTGCTCGATGTACTGTACAAGACGAGTTGGAGTGGAGTGAAATCCTTAGTGTGTCATTTAACTCTGAGAGTGTACAAATGGAACCAAATGGACTCTTACGGGTCTGTTGAGTTTACAGCTTACACATGCATACACACCCCTGCTATTTGCATCGGAGGAGTTAAGGCTGAAGGCGCTATTTGTTGCGATACCATTTGCTGCAACAGAGGAAGGAGCAGGTGTGGTCCTTGGGGGGCCTACTAACCCTCAAATCAATAGCCATTCCCATCTGTATGTCGTTAGTCTAGAAATATCCTAGACTCACACTCAGCCCATTCAAACTGTTCCTTTTCTTCTCTTCTATAAGAATTTCCCATATTTGATTAAATTCAGAAGGGGATCTCTGATAATGACATCAAAGAAAAGGACCCGCACACTGTCTGGAACTCGAAAAAATGTTGCTCTTTATTCGACGTTTCGGTCGTTAGACCTTCATCAGGACAGACAAATCATATTTGAACAAAAAAGAAGAGAAATAAAAACATTCTGGAAATGGTACTTGGAAACCTTATAAGCTTTGTTTGTACCGGTTTAATTGTTTTTCTTCCATCTCCGTGTACAGTAGTTGAGAAGCAGAAAAAGCTAACACGTGTGTCAAGCGCTGAAGATGGACACCTGAGTTTGACCCCCTCTGTAATGATTATCAGAATATGGTGTGCAAAATATTACAGGTGCTTCTCCACCGAGTGTATGGGATACGCCTGTTTGTAACACAGCCACATACACACAATGGAGAAAGAACCCTGTGTTCCTCATGCTGGAGTCAGCTTAGAAGCCACTTAAACTCCATATACTTTGTTGACTGGAGTCCCCCAGGGGTCTATACTAGGCCCCCTCCTTATTTCCCTCTACACCGAATATCTTCTCAGAAAATAGCTGATCTATCTATCAAACGTTCCCCCCCAGAACAGGGACGCTAGGGTTCATGTGTTGTATCCTCCACCAGCCCCATATCCACCACCTGTCCACTGGTATGTGAGTTTAGCAGTTTCTCATTCCAATCAAGAACGTCTACTCTCAATGAGTCACCATGCTCTGCCGGCGATGACTCAAGTCACAATGCCCTGCCGGCAATGACTCGCATTTTATTGAGAGATGTGTGATAAATAAATGGAGATGGGCATGGATAGAAGGAGCGGGTGGAGATCATTTGTCACAATCTGAAAGTGTTCTCAGGGACAGTTCTGTATGGCATGTTTTGCCGTGAGAAAGATCCCAATCACAGGAGCGACATCTACAGCAGTCACTTTATACTTAGTAGAGAAACACATTTAAAAAGGTGGGGGGCAGAAAGAGGCAATTTAAAATCCTCAGGTTTATCTATCATTAAATCTGCGTTGCTTTTTCTACAGTATACTGTATCTGAGTGGGCAGAAGTTATTTCCTGGGAGAGTGATTCTATTAGTATGGTTCCCTGATCTCCACTTCTAATCATTAGGACTGGGAGATATTTTCCCTGGAGAGGTCTGTGCTCATCTGTCTCGTCTGTTTGTTTTTGTCTGTCTGTCTGTCTGTCTGTCTCTATAGGTGGAGGAGATAGTGGATGTGGGCAGCTTTGCTGAGGAGGACATCCACATTCCTAGCGTCTACGTCCACAGGATTGTCAAAGGAAGCAGCTACGAGAAGAGGATTGAGGTATGCACTCATCAATGCTGTGTTCAAACTCAAAGGGGTCACTGGGAAGTTGGCATACAGTATGAGCAGCAATGGAGTATGTGATTGTGCCTTGATACGTGGGTTTGTTTTTTTCCACTATTGTGTTTAAAATCCCTCCATAGGCAGCCACTGATTGAATTAACATTCTGTCTGAAGACCAGCACTCCAATTCTCCAATCCTAAAGGATACGGCTATTATGAACAAAATAAGTTAATTGATTTTCATGTGAACAGTGCTTGGGGGGTGGGCGTGGGGGTCAGCATAATGGCCGCCGTGTGAATATGGCTTTCTACCCATGTTTCTCGTCTGGCTGATAATCTTTCCCAATCTTGCCATGCTGCTCAATGTCCCTTTCTTCCTTTCACCTTCTCTCTCTCTCTCTCCCAGAGACGCACAGTACAGAAAAGCCAGGCAGAGAAGCCCAAACCAAAGAAAGATTCTGATATTGTTCGAGAAAGGATCATTCGCCGGGCTGCTCTGGAGTTTGAGGATGGAATGTATGGTATCCTTTTATGAAATATGGAGTTACTCTACAAGGTTTCTGCCCAACAGCAATGGTATCTGGTTTGCCATCTACCGTCTGCCTGAATCCATGTGAACGCAGCATTAGAGTATTATATGATATTATACAAGTAGTATTATTGGTAGTATTTTTTAGGCATTATGCTTAGTTAGGTTATGATCCTTGACATCAGAGTCCATCAGCCAACCTTGGTATTGGTATTCCCATGCTGGCCAGCAACTTTATCAAGTCTGACATCACTGTGCACCTGCAAAGTGAGAATGGTATTCTGGGATTGGTAAGGCAGCCACTTATTTTCTCCTATTGTTTAAAATGATGTCTGATCTTATTATTTATAGGTTTCAGTGCTCCAGGTAAACACACTAATGAGGAGAGTAAGGCCTGATGCGCCAGTGACGTGCAAAGCAAAAATAGCCCATCTACAAGCTCACAATGCGTTGCGACACGACTTGTTGGGAGCTTGTAGATCTGCTATTTTTGGTGCGCGACACAGCGTCCAACCAAGTATAAATCAGGCATAATGTTATTATTGGTCCGCTGTGAAGTTTGCCCTTTTTATCAGTATACTACATTTAAAACTGAAGCACTCCTGAACACATCATTAGAAAGAGTAGCCATCCTTTTTTAAGAATATCATTTTAGTTCAGGTCCTCATTTTTTCCAATGTGCTGGATTTATTATATAACGAATGTGGGGGTTTGACAGTTCAATTCTTTTCCCCTGCATTCATTATTTGCCTGCTGCTCATCCAACAAAGGATGCCGCTACGGCAAGGCTTTCCAATCAGTTCTGTTGACGGGAGAATGTAGGCAGCTATGCTAATGACTAAGTTTCACCTTAGTATGAACATCAGCCCTCAGTGAAGTGGTTCTGTAGCCTCTCCCCTCTCCTCTCCTCTGCTGTCCCTTTCTCTATGCTACCCCTATAAGGATTGCTCCTTTTGTCACAAGGAGAGAAAATCAATGTCTCATCTAATCAGAAAGATGTGATTGTGCCTTTGTGTGTGTCTCTTGACTTGAAAGATCATGGTCAGTCAGGTGGACTGACCTGATTTTGTGTGTGTGTGTGTGTGTGTGTGTGTGTGTGTGTGTGTGTGTGTGTGTGTGTGTGTGTGTGTGTGTGTGTGTGTGTGTGTGTGTGTGTGTGTGTGTGTGTGTGTGTGTGTGTGTGTGTGTGTGTGTGTGTGTGTGTGTGTGTGTGTGTGTGTACGCAGTCATTTAATCTCTCTGCTTTCTGTATAGGGCCCATACCCCACAGAGGAGAACGTAGATGCAGACCTGATCAATGCTGGTGAGTTTCCCTGAGCAACAGAATGGTCATTATCAATCAATGTACAGTATTTTCATAACAAATGTAAAAACATGAAACATTTTGCATATAATTAGCTGTCAAAATATTTTGATTGCCTTCATTTCATTTTTTAATTGTTTAAATGCATGTTGCTTGATAGATGAATCCCCAGATTGTGATAAGGCCGGAAAGTAAACCTGTCTCCTCTTGCTGTGAACAGGAAAGGAGACCGTCACAGTGCTTCCCGGTGCTGCCTATTTCTCCAGTGATGAGTCCTTTGCCATGATCAGAGGGTAAGGCCATAACGTATTGGATCATGCTTAAGCCCAATGTATACTTCATTGCATTCGCTCGTGAAGACAACTGAATTTCAAGCGAATAATTTGCTGAGGAATTTCACAGAGCGACACCTCCGTGGCACAAACTACAAATTATGCTTTACTGTACTGAGCGAAGGTTGTGGTTCTCAACCTTTTCAGGCCGCCACCAGCCAAAAATAATCATATTTGAACTGGGGACCCCCCACCCTGACAAGCACTTGGAATTATAGGCATTACATTTAGTTTGACTCGGTTCTACAGATAAATATTGTGAAAATTGCCGATCTACAAGCTCACAACGCCTCGCCTTGCTAGGCGTTGTGAGCTTGTAAATCGTCTATTTTCACAATTTTTGCCTCTTATATTATTTGACAATTTGACCAATGTTTGACTAGTTTACAAAAATGTTTTTGTTGTTTACTTAATTACCCATCTGTCTGTCTTTTGATGTATTAAAAAGCTCTTAAAAGTCCTTAAATTGTCACCTCACTACCATGTGGGGACCCACCTAACCCACAGGTTGAGAACCACTGAGGTAGATAATCGAATGCTCAGACAGTCTCACACACACACACACACACACACACACACACACACACACACACACACACACACACACACACACACACACACACACACACACACACACATTCGTTTCTAGGGTTTTGCTGAGAACAAACCACAGGGAACCTCTCTCTCGCTCATCATCCTGGTAGCTGTGTTCGTAGAACACCTTATATTTCATATCTTTCTTAATAGCCTTTCCCACTCACGTCAGAACAGTTTATCACCCGAACAAGAAAAGCCACCAGTAACCATAAAAAAGGATGTGACCACAAGCCCCAGCCCTGATTTGTAACCTCTGTGCATTAACAAATAACCATTGTCGCCTGTGCAGCGAGATGTCAGCCGTGACAATATTCCCCCCGGCTGATATTGATTTGCTCGTTGTCTGTGACACAGCCCACCCACACCTCCCTAAAGCATGGCTTCTGTTCTTCCAACCCGGAGGAAATTCAATAGCACTCATAAATACTAACGCTGTCCAATGGTCAAGTTGACAGATTCTTCACAAAAGCTCTTTCTGGCCAACGCTGAGTCATACAAAACTGCTGTGACTGTATGTTCGTGTGTGTGTACTCACTGTGTATATGATTCTGTTCATTCAAGTCTGTGTACGGTATGTGTGTGGAGTGTCCATAGTTGAATGGAAACTATTGTAGAACATGGAGTCAATGGGCAGCCTATAAAAATGACAACTGTGATATGTTTTGTGATAATGAATTGCACTGCCGTAACATATACCATGTACCTTAACTACCTAAACCATCAATAATCACAGTGATACAGTTTCTCATGGCGAATTCTCTCGCCGACATCTGTGCACAAATGCATAATTAATGGTTCCATTAATACATTACCGGGAACGCGTCTGTGTCATTTTAAGATATCCTTTGGATATTCAAAAATAGCAGATATACAAGCTCATAGCACGGCACCGAGTGCCGTGCTATGAGCTTGTAGATCTGCAATTATTTGAAAAATCGTGGAAATCTTTGAATATATATATATGTGTGTGTGTGTGTGTGTGTGTGTGTGTGTGTGTGTGTGTGTGTGTGTGTGTGTGTGTGTGTGTGTGTGTGTGTGTGTGTGTGTGTGTGTGTGTGTGTGTGTGTGTGTGTGTGTGTGTGTGTTTTAAAGCGAACATTTTTAACCCCGATCTGTGCTTCTGGGGAGGTCCCTGGAACAGCATATTTTGAGATGGGAGTCTGCGTCCAAATACACATGGGGGTCTTGACATGGAAAAGTTGGAGCACCACTGATATAGCAACATACTGTTAGGATTTAGATATGCATTTGGCCGCAGACCCCCATCTCAAAATGTTTTGTTCCAGGGACCCCCCAGAAGCAAAGATTTGAGTTACAAATGTTAGCTTTAAAAATATATACATTCAAAGATTTGCACACATTTTCAAGATTTTTCAAAAATAGCAGATCTACAAGCTCGTAGTGCGGCACTCTGTGCCGCGCTATGAGCGTGTAGAGAAATCTTAAAATGACACAGATGGGTTCCCGGATGGAATGGGTTAAGTATACAGCACATTAACGTTGATGAAACCCATCACTGAGCTGTCACTGCCTCTGACAGGTCACAGCCAAAAAAAGGTGGTTAATGTAGGGAGCAGTTGATTAACTGGCAGGTGGATAAGCCAATCGATAGCTAAGCTGACGACTGTCTCCTCTTCACGTCTCCTCCTCAGGGGTCATATCAACCTGACGATGCTGGGAGCCATGCAGGTATCCAAGTCTGGAGATCTTGCCAACTGGATGATTCCAGTAAGTCTGTTTTGGATTGATAATAATAACAACTTGAATTTATATTGCGCCTTTCAGAAACCCAAGGACACTTTACAATACAAAAAATAAACAGACTATTTTCCAAAAGGCTGAGTAAACAAGTGTCTCTTCAGTGCGGCTATTATGTTAATTATGTTAAAAACGTAACCACATGAACCCTAGAGTCCCTTTTCTCAGGGTATGTCATATGTGAACATTCGACAAAAAATGTCTATCGTTCGAAAATAGCAGATGTACAACGCAGCGCAATACAATGCGTTGCGTGAGCTTGTAGATTGGCTATTTTCTGCGAAGAGATTTGTTGTAGAGGGAGAAAATGAATGGGCCAAGGACCCATGGCGGACACAGGTCAACAAAGTATATAGTATAGGGTTTGAGTGGTTAAATCATACAGCATATTGCAATATATTGGCAAATTACTTTAAAGATGCAGCCACTCCTGTAGCTTTTTGGATTTGTTGCTTATGTGAGACTGCTTTATGCATTATTTATTATTGCTTGATAAACTTTACACCTCCAAAATAACTGTTTGTGTAGGAGAGTACTAAGATGAATATAATAGACAGAAAAGCTAAATACTCCACACTGCTCTTGCAAAGCATTACATTTATTAGTTAACAAATGTTTTGATCCCACTGGATTTTCGGCAGAGTAATTGGGTCTGATTTGCAAAGGGATTGTGCAGGATTTTGTTTAGTTATTTTATTTATTTCTTTATACATGCTTTTTGAAATTTATGTTGGATAGGAATTTACATAATACAGGAGACCTGTTTATTTTGGATTGCCACATTTCAAGGTCAACTATTAAGTCATCTCTCGTGTTCTCTATTGTAAGTCGCTCTGAATAAGTCTGCTCAATGTCTAAATTGTCTTCAGTAATAGACAATTAGCCGCCACTTAATTAAGCTTCTCATTTAGTTCACATCTTGATACCGAAGGCCCGGTAAGTTTTCCTGGGTTGACCATTAGTGTGTTACACAAGAAAAACAATACAACAACACATTTTTTTCTGTTCTAATCTCCATTTCAGTCTTCATTATACCGCCTTTGAACAGATAAATGAATTGAATTGCAACCCCCCAAGTGATTATGAAAATTATTCAGTATCTAAAGCTGGGTACATAGCGTGAAATTGGAAATGTCTTACGTAGGCGATTGGCAATGGTGATTATGTCGATTATGAGCGTTTTTAATATGCAAAATGCAGATGAACATTTTCCAGTTGAGCGCATTCAATGCTTTTACAAGTGATGGTTTTCAATCTCTACTCGAGGTGAAACATGGAAAAACAACTATGTATTCAAACAGAGAGATCATACAATAGATTATATCATTTTGCAAGTAGTTTACTACTTATTGTCTAGCTGTGCTTAGACAACATTAAAAACACCAGTGACTTTATTTTGCCCGTAAAGCTGACAAAATAAGCTAGCTGACTTTGTAAAAATGCATCCATTCATTTGTTTCCAAATCCATCCTTATGATTTTCACACCTTTACATAAGACCAGGGCCATCCACTCGCCTTGGACACATGTATATGGAATACTGTACATGCCCTGACCTCTCTCCTCATGAAAGAACTTGCAACTTAACATTGGGGAGACAGATACAGATTGTCTTTATCTTTCGCATGCACTGTCTTTATGCAGCAGATTTATAACCGCATTCTCTCTGTACAGTATATACATTGGGTCATACATTAGTCATGGTACGGTTGAGGTGCTTGAAGGTGCTCTGTCTATGGTTCCCACTTGTAAATGTTATCCATGTGTGTATGTGTGCATACATATGTGTCTGAATGTGTATTTACATTGTGTGATTTGATTTGATTTTATAAGACGTTATACAGGAGAAAAACACATGTTACATCATGTTCATCATAGAAACGTCAAGGATACAGACACAGAAAAGTCTTACGACTTATTTTCATTGTGGTCCTTGGTCTGAGACAAACAACATATGTGTGCATAATTATGTTTGTGTGCAGTCTTGATATCCAAAGTGTCATATACACTGGTAGATGACACTAATATCACTGGGTAGATATTGCGTCTGGAATCTCTGTGTGGAACCTGCATTTCCAAGGGGTGGATTTAAAAAAAATGCCTCTGGTGATAAACCCGCCCCATATTTGCAATCTGGTTCCTGATTGGTACCCCACAACTTCGGGGGCAGCTAAATCCAATCACAACCGAGCACGGCCAGACTAATCTGCCTAATTTGTGTTATATATCCCACTAAAACCTGGGGTTACAGGCAATATACCCCGGTTCCTCACCTGTCTTTCTGACATTAAGTACTGGATGTCCCAGAACTTCCTCCAGCTATACGAGGCAAACTCAGAGATCCTCCTATTTGCCCCCCCCCCCCCCCCCCCCCCTCTCTCTTTCTTTATCTGGGTGTGATTTTTGTCTCTGACTTGTCCTTAGATGGCCAAGTGACAAAGGAGGTACGATCAAGCTTCTTCCAGCTGAGAAACATTGCCAAAATTAAGTCCTTTTCATCATTTGCACACCTTGAAAAGGTCATTCAGGCTTTCATTTATGTGTGATGCATAGACTACTGCAGCTCCCTCTACTCTGGGCTCAGTAAAAAGGTTATCTCTCGTCTTCAACTGGTGCAAAATGATTAATCAGTTGTAAGGAATGCGACCATATTACACCCATTATCTTCTCTTCACTGGTTGCTGCGGATTTTCAGAATTGATTTCATGATATTACTAATTACTTATTTTTAAAGCCTTGCGAGGCCAGGCTCCCTGTTACATTTTAGATATGCTGGTCCCATCTGTGCCAGCGTTCCTCAGATAGGGCTCTCTTGGTGTGATGGGTCTTTAGTGGCCTTTATATCAAGGCCTTTTTATTGTTTTTATTGCCTCTTTATCTGCATTTATTTCAACTTTTCACGTTTGTCTTGTTAAGTTACAATTGATGTTAATTGATGCTACTTGTTTTTATTTTAGCTTAGATAGTATATAAAGCACTTTGTAACCCTGTTTCGAAAAGCACTTTATAAGTAAAGACCAAAAAAAAAGAAAAGAAAATCTATTATATAATCAATTGAATAGATTAACTGTTGCAGCCATACATCAAACATGGATTTCAACCCGAAGAGGCCCGTTTTAATTCTACTACTCTACTTTAATCTCACTTTAGCTAATGCGTTGCAGTGCTTAGTACTACTGAGCATATACAAAACGATAAAGGCTGCAATGAAAGAACTGCCTCAAGCCTTGGTGCTGATTGTGTAGTTACTTTCTCCATCTCTTTGTGTATCCCACAGTGGTATAAAGACAGAGTGGCGACAACTCTGTTCACTCCACACAGCAATTTCAGGAACATGGAGCTTCTGTTCAGTTCCCGGAAGTTAGCTGTAGCACTAAACACTAGTAGTGCAGTAGAGTTCAGCAGAATATATACTGTATAGTGTACTTTTAAATGGTAACATGTTTAAAGCAATTCACAAGCAATTCACATCTTAACTAAGTTAACAGGGTTAACTCATATTGGCTTAAAACATGACAAGCTAGGTAACATTAACTGTTCACTCAAACCTTTCACACTTCAAGTCATGTTGTGGAAGTGCTCTTTCCTTTTGTCACCAAATACATTAATTCATTGTTCATTCATTCAATTATAGCAAATGTTACGTTCTTTTAAAGACATGTTTATGTAACATTGTAACTACATACTCATTGTTACTGTCTACAACAGTAAAATAAATTACATTGAAGCTTCTTTAAAGAGGGCAAACATTGTCATGTGTTGCTAAATTGTGATGATGTACACTACATGTACTCTAAATGTTGGAAAAGAAGGCACCCCTTCAATACGGTACCTATTCAATGCTGTGGGAAGGCATGGAATAATCGTGACAATTCTGTGTCTGAGTGAAGAATGGCATTGTCAAGTGATTAATGAATGAGAGAACACTGTCGTAGATGTGTGAAATATTCATCCACAACTGTACTCTTCTCAGTTGCTAGTATTTTATCAGTGCATTCCATGCTATGCGGCTATTCATTTAAATTCAGTCAATTAATTGCCCACAGTGACAATGCTCTACAAAACAAATTAGTCACGTAAACACTTCACACACAACCCCACGGGTTAACGATTAAGTTTGTTTGAAGGAAATGAAAAATGTACAAAAAACAATTTGGTTTGGTCCAACAGACTCTGAGCCAAGGCTGTTCTCGGATGTGAATCTAATGGTGCATTCCAGACATATTGTAAAGTTGTAATTTCCTGTTTGGAACTTACTGCAGTGTTGCAGTAAGTTGTCTTTGATACAAACCCCAATAGACGTTTGGAAATGATGATAAAACATACAGTATAGTTCTCTGAATAGGCCTCTCCACACATCTACACAGTAAAATTCTCGGTGTTCATTTATTGCAATTGTAATTCAGAGAGTGTACAAATGTAAGTAACCAATGGATCCATTCCGATCCAATTGGGATTTCACAATGTAAACCTGAGAATCTCTACACCTCTTGACATTTTTAGATTTGAGCTAAAAAGCATTATTTTACACTTTGGCTATTCAAAAATAGCAGATCTACAAGCTCATAGCGCGTCACCGAGTGCCGCGCTATGAGCTTGTAGATCTGCTATTTTTGAAAAATCAGGAACATTTTTGCAAATCTTTGAATATATATATATTATTTTAAACTGAACAACTCAAATATTTGCTTCTGGGGGTCCCTGGAACAAAATATTTTGAGATGGGCGTCCACGGCCAAATACATATAATTTTGGGGGTCCTTGACTTAAAAAAGTTTTAGCACCACTGACATAGAAACTTATACAGTATATTTCTTAGTTTCAAAAATCAGTATTAACCACTTTCAATCTGGTGTCCCTGTTTGGACATGTCTATATATACCGTAATATATATATATATATATATATATATATATATATATATATATATATATATATAAATATATATATATATGCATTGAGACCCGTTGTGAGCTTCTACATCGGACAAATCATATGGGGCTTAAGTGGTTAATTATAATGTATTACAATATTCTATCCCTCCCTAGTTGCATATAAGGGACTCCGTACACAAGAGCGTCGTCCATTGAAACTGAACATGGAGCCTATTGTTTTCTGCCAGTCCTGCCTCTGCCGCTGGCACTTGTCATTAGTTGTCTGGGCAACGATTCTTTCAGCAGTCCGTCGCTATGTTATTAAATAGAGAGAAGCATTTGTATCAGACAGAGGAGATTGTCAGAGAGCCAGAGAGAGGGAGGAAGGAAGTGGGAGCTCTTGGGTTGTCAAGGGGGTGATTTTCTACCATGTTTCTCCAGTCGTTGACTGATAAGTGAACATAAGGGCTACACAACCCACAAGATGAACATGTATATGTTGTCATGGTAACGCAACAGTGCAAGCTAGACTATGTCTAGTAGTAGACATACAGTGGTAGACAGGTTATAAGATTCCCATCATGCATTTGTTCTGCAGCAGTACCCTTCTCTTACCATAATGTCAGACATAATATAGGCTACAGTAGTTTGTCTTTGAAATGGCTGCTTGCCTGATGGCTCAACTTTTTTTAAAATTATTATAATTTTTTACTGGATCGTCTTGAGGTTAGAATAAGTGTTGTATGAATGCACGAAGCAACAGGTGGCGGACTCTGGTAATGCAAGCTTAGCGCATAATGGTGCGTTCACACGGGCAGATTAAAAGATACAAAGATACAAAAATACACTTTGTCGCTGTGTTGCTTTGTATCTGTGTTGCTCAACGCGGTCGCTGATGTCATCAAACGTGCGAACATCGGAGCTACAGTTGTAGCTATGTATCTTTGTATCTGGAAGTTGAACACAGCTCAACTCGAATTTGTAGCTTTGTATCTTTGTCGCTAGAGCTACAGCTACAAAAGTCGGATGTATCTTTGTATCTTCATGTCGCTGGTTTCCATTGAAAATGAATGGTAGCATGTATCTATTAATCTGCCCGTGTGAACGCGCTATTAAGGACACTAATAGTCAAATCTTTTCCCATTTGGGCACCAAAATGTGGTGCCCAAATGGGGAAGTAGAGTGCACTTCCTTGAGAGCATGCACTGGGTGATCAACTTTCATTGAAATAAAATAGGTGGGGGCAGGGCCATCCGTACTCTAGTTTTATATAACTCTATGGGTTTTTTGTCTCGGCCTGGCGTCCGTCAGTCCATCATTGTCTCCGCCAGGCCGAAGGCGTGGCGGAGACAATGTTTTGTACCCTGTCAAAAAAGGCAGTGAATCAGGCAAAACAGTGAGGACATGAATAACAACACAGAGATTGAAAAATCAACTAAAAGCAAGAGTGAAGAAATAGGTCTTGAGCTGTGCTTTAAAGCTATTCACAGAGGCCTGTCTTAGGTGTAATGGGAGTTTATTCCACTAAGTGCATAAGTGAGTGCATAAGTGAATGGAGATTTCATCTTGAACTTGCTCCTCAGCGCCTATTTAATTAGCATATGTGGGGGCTACCGTATGTATCCTGTATATACCGTAACTCCCTTTGGCAAGGATTAATTTCAAAGGGAGAGTTCAATGAACCCGCTAGAGAGTCAAATACATGTTTCCAGAAGATGGGGGGGGGGGGGGGGGGGTGTGGTGTGTGACACATCCATGGGAACTGGTGCACAAAGATTTTCTCATTAGAGATCTAATTTGAAACAGTGTTAAAAAAAAGGAAGAAATGGAACAAAAAAAAGGTTCTCTCATACTCACTATGTACATACCACAGTGTTAGGCAATTCCACATTATGCAACTCACATTCGCCTCATAAGTAAAAGCGCTTCGCCGCTGTGTATGCTCCCTCCAAAGATGGGGGGGTGATTTGCAAATCTGACAGTGGGTTTTGTATGAAAATGTCAGAGAGGTCAGAAGTGTCACGGCTTGTTTTCATGTTTTGTGTGCATGCGATAATGAAGTGTGTTCAATGGCATCTCTGCAGCTGTCCTTGTACACACACACACACACACACACACACACACACACACACACACACACACACACACACACACACACACACCTCCCAATGCCGGGATTACAGGATGCAAAAGGACACAATCAGAGCGGTGAGGAAATTAAAACCTGTGAGGCTTCACTCGGACCAAGCGAGGTTAATATCTTCAAAGCTGTTTTAACCCATTAAAACCGGGAAAGCATCTGTGCCATTTTAGATGTTAGTGTTGGCCATTCAAAAATAGCAGATATACAAGCTCACATCGCGTCACTTCGTGCTGCGCTGCGAGCTTGTAGGTCTGCTATTGTTGAAAAATCTGGATTTTTGCAAATCTTTGAATATATATTTTTTTAAAGAAAACCTTTTTTCAAACTGTTTTTAACTCAATTTCTTTGCTTCTGGGGGTCCCTGAAAAAAACATTTTGAGATGGGGTCAGTGGCCAAATACGCACATATACATTTTGGGGATCCTTGACATGAAAAAGTTTGAGAACCACTGTCATAGGTTTTTCAGAAGACATTCTTCTAATCGGCCTCAGGTCTTAATGGGTTAATTAAATGCCTAAATTACTGCCGCGCTTGCTGAGCACACAGAGATATTTCCCTTCCGTGGATATTGTCCCTTCATTCTTCTTTACTGTAGGTATGGCTGCCAAACTGTCCTGTAGGTTTCCCTGGTACAATGTAAAGCAGTGATTTTCTTTTTTGTTATTACATTTTTATTGATTTTACATTTTACAGACAAATATGCATTTCAATCAATCAATAATCATAAATAACATCATTATCCCCCACCCCTCTTAAAGCAGTGATTTTCAAACGTTTTAATTTCAAGGACACCCAGTTTAATATGCAATAGGGCAAGGACCCCCATTTGATATGATTTCTTCATTGTTGTTTTGTCCTCCTGCACCTAGCGGGGAAAAACAAAGCTCCAGCTCTGGCCGCCTGTGGGCGTGTGCACGAAACGAGCACGAGCGTGAGAATTTCACGGGAGCGCACCCGCTTGCCTCACCGCCCTTCAACATCTCTGCACATCCCAAATAATCGCCCGCCTCTCATTGAAAATGAATTACTATGGCACGTCAACCGCTCCCCGTCTGAAACGACCTTAAAGAAGGAGTTCACCCAAAAAAATGACTTATTTTCTATCAATTGCACACCCCATGAAGCCTTGCATCCATGGATTAATTTTTGTTTTTGTGGCATTCCTAAGCCAATTATTTGATTCCCGTCTCCTACCGGCTAATGTATCCGGTAGGAGACACAAAGTAGATTATTTGTGTGTCCTACCGGATACACACCCGGTCATCAAATTATTGGCTTAGGAATGCCACAAAAAAATAATAATCCATGAATTCAAGGCTTCATGGGGTGTGCAATTGATAGAAAATAAGTCATTTTTTGGGTGAACTCCTCCTTTAACTCCTCAAGGACCCCTGGGGGTCCCTGGACCCCACTTTGAGAACCACTGCTGTAAAGTCCTCAGTGTTCATGTAATTCCGAGAGTTACATTTTTACACTTTTTCAAGTAGGGCTGTAGTCCAGTAAGTAGTATGACTTCAAATCAATATCACAATTATTTCAAACATTTGCCTTGAATACGATTAATGAACGATTATAAACAAAAGTGAAAATAGCAGATCTACAAGCTCACAATGTGCATTTTGTAGTGAAGTACAATACAGGGTTAAGTGGTTAACCAGACTAATCGATTATACAAAATGTTGAATTATTTTGTGTTGATTAATTATGTTGATTTTTCATCACCAATAAAAGCATCATTCTGTATGAATGAGGTATTAACTATTATGAATAGTTTTGATGTAACATGGTCACCGGCGATTTTTGCATCATTTATTCGCCATGGTCCCGATGTCAGATGCTGTGACAGCCATCTATATAGATCTTCTAGAATAATTGGTTTGGTGAAAGGGTATTGTCCTGACTCCTGAATCCTGAAGGTCATGAACATGAACAGGTGAAAACGATTCGTGATCTTGAAAGGACCTATTCATGTCCACCACAGACAGACAGGTGAGCAGATTCACTGTAGCCTAGCAACCACGCTCAACCAGACAAAACAAGGCCAGGCAACAGCCAACAAAAGTTTACAACTTGATTAGATTTAACAAAACCACCTTAGTGTGCAGGATGGAATATGTTATTATTTCATTCCCTATCTCATGCTCTCCTTCTCTCTCTGTCTCACATGCTTAGTCTCATGCTCTCCTTAAGGGTGATTTATACTTGGTTGTATGGCGGTTGCTCACCGAAAATAGCAGATATACAAGCTCACAGCGCGTCGCTCCGCAGCACGTTGTGAGCTAGATGTGCTATTTATGGTGAGCTGCACGATACACAGCCAAAATCAGACATCTCTCTCTCTCTCTCTCTTTCTCTCTCTCACACACACACACACACACACAAATACGTTTGAATTGTGTTATATGAAGCAGCTTAAAGATCAAAGCTGGCTCAGATAACCAGATGCTAAGCTGTGGAGCCGAGGATGAGCAAATGCGGTGTGATATAGGACAATGACAAGCCTCATACCCCTCTTTTTCGATTTTGATCTTTCTTTTTCAGTGTGCAGGGACCTTTATAAGAGACATCTGTCCCCACGCTTACAAACCAGGCACTCAATTTCACGCGTTTTCCGGTTTTGTTCTATAATGGTGGAAACAAACGGAGATGACCCATTTGAGGCTTAAACCCAGTATCATTTTAATGCTGGATGTCAGGATGCTGGCACTAGTCACAATGCCACACAGGCACTGTCGCTGGTTCATTTCACAGCTGACGTCCGATGGCCTAACGTCCAATGGCCTGTGGCAACACCACTAGCTTTAATGGCTGCATTACAGTTGCATCATTTATGGCTTGCAGACGGGAATTCAATGCCAGTAATGGGTGTCAGTGCCCATGCAGATGCCCTGGGCCATTTGATTCAGTTTATACACCACCTCATCCCCCATTTTTATGGCTTATAAACAGATTTTGTTTTTGCATTTGCTTAATTGTGTCTTTGCACTCAGCAACCTTATTAGATGAGTTGTAACAGGGTTAAATGACTGTATGTGGCACCACTTGCCCCCCCTTTCATTAACGGCAGCCCAATGGCTGGGTGGACTCCATTATTGAATGTCTACTCAGAGTAACGTAGCTGTAAATCTAACCCCCCATGTTGTGTTATCTTCTCTCTCTCTCTCTCTCTCTCTCTCTCTCTCTCTCTCACACAGACACACACACACACACACACACACACACACACACACACACACACACACACACACACACACACACAGCAAGCTCTTTGAGCACCAGAGAGCAAATTAATGTTGGCAATATGAGAAAGGCCACAGTGTCCTTTTAGCCTGCCATCTCAGAGTCACCGTCCAAGGACATGGAGATATGGGTTATAGAATAAGAATAAGATATAACTTAGTTTAGCACCTGTCTGAAAAGCGTTGCAGCGGTCAGACTTTTATCATTCCCATTGTCGCCTTTTATCTTTTTTTTAAAAAGTCATTCATTATTATTTTCTACCTATACGTGTATGTTTCTCTGTCTTGAGTGTTTTGCTTGGGATTGGCTTGCTAGGATAGATATAATCTGTTTTGAAAACAGGTGTTTCTCGGTGGTTTCCACCTGTGAACATTTGCATACAGCATGTGCAGCTGAGGGCACATTCAGAAATTAAATTCACCCATGGACCCGACCCCCACCCCCCCACCCCTCTTACACCCCACTGCAGTTGACTTGTACTCCCTTTCCCCTTAGCTGATATCTTCCTCACCCAGCCTGCCTCCCTTGAGGCATACAGTATCCTTATGATGTGGCGTGCCGAACATATCCTCTGGTTATTGAGCAGAGAGCAAGGCGAGCTCTTCCTACGTATGATTGATGAGCGAATGGGATTTTAATTCAGTTACACAGCCACTGCCCCGCAGCGATATCTACATGTCAACCTTCCTTATTCAGAAACAGAAGAATGAGATAGTCGAAGACAATCTTTCTCCCACATGGCAATTATATTTTTTATGGTGATATTTTCTCTCCAGGTCTCCCATTTTAATCAAATTAATACAATATTTTTTCCGGTTTAAATGGAATCCTGCATGCTTTTGCATTGTTTCAGTTAACAAATGCCCCTTTGGGAAGCTAAAAGTCAGTTGGGATTGGCATAATTATTTGAAGTACTGCACCGCATAGTCTAGGCTATTTATTTCTGTCTCGCGTTTCATAGACACCTGTTTGTGATGTTTTTACTGTAATGAGTTTTCACACCCAGATTTGTATTCAAATTCTTTCTGTCCTTCTCAGCTCCCTCTCAGGTTATTTTCAAAAGATGAAAGTTGCCGTTGGCCAATGCAAAGTATTCTTGCTTTTGAAGACAAAGGCCTGCACACCTGCTTTTTAAGTTATTGTATTCTTTAGAGAAAAAGTTGCGTGTTCCTGCACTTTCAAGTTGTGTCAGAAAAGAGAAGAGGAATGCTTTTTTCCTCAACTCTAAATGAATATATTGTTCTGAATTACGTTACATGTTTTACTTTCATTCGCTCATTAGGGATCCAAAGTCTCAGCCGCTTGTCAGATTACAAAGTGGCAAGTGAGCATCAATTGGCCTCATGGTGCCATTATAACAAGCAACTTTACATTGTGGCCTATAATTTCTGATCCGTAGGTTGTAGAATAAAACTTCTGTTTCCACTGGATTCCTTTGGTTGTTCTGATGCTCATTTCTGTCTATTAGATTTTTTGCCATTTTGAATTTTGTCCAAATCAGTCCTTTTGCTACTCCTTTTACAAATGTTCAGCACTTTTTATCAAATTCATCATATAGCATATTGCAACCAAGGCAGAAAAAATGGTACATGTTTAAACCTGTGTCTTTAAGTTACATTTTACATAAACGCTCATTGAAAATATTGCTTAAAGGAGCACTTCATCCATTTTCAACCATTATCGTATAATTGGTCCTCACTAATAGGCAGCTTTATGAGCTGTCCACAGCCCTCTTCTTAGACAGAGCAAATAGACAGAAATGATACAATTTAATAATGAGCATTAGTGAGGACCAATTATATGTACAAGTAGATAGGTTGAAATGGGTGAAGTGCTCCTTTAAGCTAAAGTATTCTAACCAAACGCTGTTCTGATGTCACTTTGGCGTGCCACAAATTGAAAAAGTTCATAATTAGATTTGCTAATTTGAGTGTCTTTGTAAAATTGTTCACGACTGGTTTGTACTGCTTTTTAATTTTGCTGTGAAAAACATCCCGAAATCCATAAATGAATGCATAAATGAATGAATGATAATTGAGTTGAATCAGTCGCCTGATAAATTATTCAGTCAACCAAAGCTTCTCTTCTCCTTAGGGGAAGATGGTGAAGGGAATGGGAGGAGCCATGGACCTAGTGGCCAGTGCTGGAACCAAGGTGGTGGTGACCATGGAACATTCAGCCAAGGTACTATTGTACATGTATTCCAAAGTAATTTGTATCTTTGAGTATTTTTAAAAGCATGTACTTCTGAATTCTTGAGTATTTTTTAAAAGTAAGTACTTAAAGGTAGGGTAAGTGATTTTCTTTGGTTAGAATAAGTGTTAAATAGCTCTATATTCTGGTAGTACTCATTGCTATAGAGTGTTTGTTCAGTAAAAGGAGTCTCCTTGTCTCTCCAAATCTTTATAAAACAGAAAATGCATTTTCGTTTCAGTTTCAGTTTCATTTCCAATTTTATCCAATCAGGATAGAGAACTCAATCAGGATATAGATTAAACAAGTGAAATTTGAAGTGATGACACTAAGAAATGAGCAGGTAAAATTGGAACACTATAAAAATGAAACTTAAAAATGGGTACTTTCTCCTGATTGGCTGAGATTTTGACACCTACCAGAAAATGTATTTTCTGTTTATTAAAGAGCTGGAGAGACGGGGAGACTCCTGTTACTGAACAAACACTCTATAGCAATGATTACTATCAGAATATAGTGCTTTAACCTTTTAACAAAATACTTTTTGTTTTAACCCAAAAATATCACTTACCCTACCTTTAAGTACTTCAGCTCAAGTAAAAATTTGACTGAGCAACTTTCACTTGTAGTTGAGTAATGTTTGACCAGGAATATCTATACTCAAGTACTGTCTTTGTTGAGTATGTGTAGCATGTGTGTTTGGGTGTGACATCATGTGTGCATCTATTGCACTCATTTCCCCCCTCCTTAGCAGTGGCACCATCAATTAGTGACTCATTCTTTCTTGTTTTTCTTCTTTATTTATTTTCCTCCCCTCCATTTGCTTTCTAATTTTATTTTCCAAGAATCCCGAGTCCTATTTAATGGACCGTTTAGCCTGTGATACACAAGTGCCTCCAACCAGTGCACCTTGTCTCTGTCTTCTATGATAATGAGTGAGAGAGCATAATGACTGATCGAGGATGATTCTGCTAATGGATTGCTTAATGCCTCTTTGTCAGTCAGTGCGTGCCAGCTCAGCCCCGTGAGGTTTTCTGTAGACAGACAGCCTCCTCCAGTCTCCGTTTATTTCGCTTACGGACGGTTAAGTTAAATGCACATCTAAAAATAGACTCAAGGTTTTTAATCCATTAGGCCAGTGCTGCATTGTATATAAATCACCTCAAAGGTGTAGGGTTTGGCTTAATTGGTTTACTTTTCGAACACTCCGGCTGGCATGATGCAATTGACTATATTCACACAGTGGCCATTTTGCTCTCACGTCATATTTGCGGGTTGGGAAAAATGAATGGCCGCCGTGTGAATATGGTGAATGACAACACAGTGCTGTGTGTCCAGAGAAGCCTACTGATTTACAGTATGCCAAAGAGACTGTCTGCTGCCCAGCTGTAGTCCAGATGGTGCAACAGGTAAGTAAAGTAAACATCAAGCGCTTTGAAGCCTGTCATCATTAGTGATTGAGTGGGTGTTGGGTGCGCACATGCACACGGGCGTTTGGGTGCACACAATGGGGGAGGGGGGTGTGAGTTGGGGAAATTGAGACACACATGGGATCACACACCCCTAGGGAGAGAATAATGAAAGTACTCTGTTGCCAGCTGCATCCCTGAAACAAACACGTGGCATTTGACTGACAGACCGAACATAAACTGGATAAATGACCCCTAATCCAACTCTCTCTCTCTCTCTCGCTCTCACTCACACTCTCAGGGTGGAAAACACAAGATCCTGGAAAAATGCAACCTGCCATTGACAGGGAAACAATGTGTGGATCGCATCATCACAGAAAAGGTATATCTGATTGTTATACATGCACCCAGTATGCAAGTTAGCTTCCACTAACCCAAATCTAAATGAAAGTTAATGTGGAATTACCAATTATATTCTCTCTATGGACTTGAGGATTTGTTATGCACTGCAGGTGTGCTGCTATGAATTTGTTGCATTGCATTGCACTGCATTGATATGGCATTGCATTGCCATAGATGTGGAAATGTATTCTAATCATCCCAAACTCTGGGAACCAAAGGCGGGTGGAATAGATGCCAGCCGACTACCCGTTTGTAGAACGTTTGTTCTTTGGTGAGAAAGTCAGCTTCATTCACCTGACCTTCATGCTAACCCCTTTAAGAGAGACAAAAACAGATGGTAACTAAGTTACAGTTTACAACATTTTATATGACCTGCCTCGAACCGCTATGTTGTACATTTTCATATAAGAAATTATATCTAAATGAGGTCAGTCTGCCATAGAAAATATTGCTATTTCCTGACTATGCTGCCTTTTTCGTTTGACTGACTGAAATGCAAATGTAATAAGCTCACATGGTCATTCACTGTGTTTGCTTTCTGCTTATCAACAACCAATCAGTTCCCTGAATGTGTCAGTAATATGCACGCACGCATGCACACAGAAGCCAAAGAAAGACACCTTCATGCTCACGCACACACCACACACACACACACACACACACACACACACACACACACACACACACACACACACACACACACACACACACACACACACACACACACACACACACACACACACACACACACACACACACACGCACACACACACACACGGACTGTTAGTGTGGGGAGTGATGGGCACTGTGATACAAGAAAGCGACACAGGAAGATGGAAGTTATATTTATTCAGCCTAATCCAATCAGCCGATTACTGCAGCCTGAGTAGCCTGGTTATCGATCTTTTTAATTGTTTCTTGTGCACTGTAAAACCCTTTGTGTTCATTTATCTCTGAGAATATAAAAATTGACCCTTAAGGGTACATTTGGGTATTTCTTTCCTCTCACAGTACATTTACACTGAGGATTTTACTTTGTGGTTAGATTTGGGACTGTCTCTCCATGATGCTGTGTTTTAATGATCTCACCATCCACTCCACATGGCTCAGCCTGTTCCTGTCACTGGTGGTGGTGATGCTTCATCAGTAAATCTGTTACACACCACCAACCCCATTCGTCCTCACCACAGGATGGTTGCTGCACACCGCAACAGTGCATCATTGTGATGGTACATGAATCACTCTTTAAAAGTGATGGGCCTGAAGCTGCTGTGCTACTGGCACTCTTGGGCGTGCACTGGGGAAAAAAGCTTCATCACCTTTTTGGATATATATCTTATTCTAGGGTGTCATTTTTGTCATTTGTGTTTTATCCATTTTTTTCTTTTTCTTTTTTCTTACGGTCCCGGGTCCCAATAAGCTCACATGGTCATTCACTGGGGGGTACCCTTCCAGTCAAATGGTGCCGTGTCGGCACTTCCGCACTCCAGCAATGCAGAATGCCTATGTTTTGAATTGTTTATAATGGGAGCGCCATGTTTTTGGAGTCGCCAGCAGCATTTCATGGTGCTGATTATTTTATTTTGCGCACACATGCTCTACATGTAGTGTTTTTATCTGCTTGCTCAGAGCTGAAATATTTTCAACTCTGGCGAGGTGTTTTTAGGCAAGCGCCTTGGTGTTTTCAGCCTTGAAAAAACTTGGTGGACACGGCCCATAAGTCCTTACACGTAAGGACCCTGGCTGGAAAGAAACTACAGTACACTAGAAAGATGCGCTCCTCGGATTGCACATCCCCGCCAGGCCGGGTTGCCTACCCAGGGCCCAAAGAATTTGGATGGCAGTCATAGCCAATTGGAATGGAATCTGGAGTTATGTGATCAAGTTGTATCAGTCATATTTAGCAGAGATAATATGTACCGATTTGCATGAGTATCTGACAAAAGCTGTAAGAGTTGTAGCAAAAAGTGTGTTTTGAAGTAAACGCAAAATGCCGGAAAATCTTGTCAGGCGGAAATGGACGTGGCCTATATGGGGAGTTGGTCAAAACGTTAAGAGCCCTTTTATAGTTTCAATCTGTTCAACGGTGCCGGAGATTAGCTGCTAACAGACAGACAGACTCACAGGAGAGACCAAACATAATTCCTGGCCTTCTGGGGGGGGGGGGGGATAACTACACATGGAAGCCAGTATCAGGCCCAGATGCAGTTCTGGACCAGAGACCGTAAAAAATATGGACGAAGGGAACGGTGACGTCACCCATTGGTTTCTACAGACCGTAAATGAAGCCGATTGTTCAGGAACGTGCAATCCGCCATCTTAAACATATACCTTTGGGCACGTCGGAACTCAAACGCTATTGCTTGAGACCAGACATGTGACCAGGGAACCGGAAAACAATCCCCAAAGAATGCTTGGTTGGGTAGCTTGTCAATCAAGAGCGGGGGTGGGGAATGAATGCTATTGGTTGTGTAGGTTGTCAATCAAATCATCCCGCCCCTCCTGGAGCATAGCCTACTTTATCGTCAATTTTAGAATAAATGGGACCATAATTTAGCAATTAGACAATTTTTATTAAGGTAAGAAAATCTAGTCTAATGTTCGTCAAAAACCCATCCGCTTACAATGAGAGAATATTCCTTCTGACACCTGCAGGGGTAAAACAGCCATTCATATGAACTGTCTCTTCCCTATCGGCCTCATTGTAAATATGTCAGGCTGGCCCCTTGTTCTGGACACAGAACATTGCAGTGGCACTTTTGTACGGACATCTAGAAGAATGGGGGTTTGTTATATGAAATGAATGAACGGGTAAAGAGGACACCTAAACATTAACAACATTGCAAGCCTCTGTAGTTTTCAGAAGGTACTGAGAAGCATATAGTGGTGGAGATTGGGGCGGGGCTGCAGAGACGTTCCAGCGTCTGGTAGAGCTTGCTGGCACCATGGTTATGGTCCTGGGCTCATTACCCTCTGTGGGAGATTACTGTGGAAACATGACCTGTCAGACAGAGTCTGCTCTATTTCCTTATGTTTCTCGTTTGCTTCACTTCTCCTTCCCGTCTGTTCTTTTGTGCTTGGTCTGCCGGCATTCGTTTCAAGCACACAGCCCAATTTCTCAGTGAAAGCATTTGGGTCTACACGTATAAAGGGGTGAAACTATTTAGACCACCCTGTTGACACCACCACCTCCTCGACCTCCTCTCCACCATCTTCATTTCATCTCTTCCTGCTCTCTCTCTCTCTTTATCTCTGTCCATTAAAGCCCCCCTCTGTCATTTCATCCCTTACTTTCTACCATCAGCTTATAATGGCTTAGAAGTTAGAATAGTATTCCTCTAATTATTCGTCGACCCGTTTTTCTCTCATTTCTCCTTCTCTCCTCACACCACTCACCCCCTTCTTCCTCTCTTCATCCTTGCCCTCTCCGCTTCCACTTCCACGCCTACATTCCTCCCAATCCTGCTCTGCTAAGCTGATTTAATAATCACAAACACCTCCTGCTATTTTCCCCCCTTTTTTTTTGTTGGATGATAAACTAAAGAGAATGCAATTAATTTGAGAACATTTCATTTCATCTTAGTGTTGATGAGCTAAAAGGAGGAGGTGGGGATTACATTACCCATAATCATGTGTGTCTCGTTATGTGTAAAACGTTTTAGCTGGAACGCAGTTGATGCCGTCATGTGTCCTCATTATAAACACTTATATTTAACTGTGACCTTGATATTTATGTAAGCCATGCTATCAAGTCCAGACAATTTCATTTATATAACGACAAATCCCAACAAAAGTTATCTCATGACACTTTCGATATATAGTATAGGGGAGAACGGGGTAAGATGGATGACCCAGTGGGTAAGTTGACCCACCCCCTGTATCTATACACCCTTTGTTGTCATGTGACCTTAAATCTAGTAAACATCATTTACACCTGGCTGTGAAGTTGGGAAGTTGGGAACATTTTCTTAGACAAAAAAATATTAATTAAAAGTATTAATGACTGTTATTTCAAAGCAAATGTATCCAGGTCTAAAAATATATATCATACATGTTGGTGATTTACCAATGTATAAAACCCTGTGAATAATTTAGCACAAAAAAGTGTTATTTAAGCCAAAATGGTGGCTGTGGGGCAAAATAAAAATTTAAAGAAATTCTTTGGGTTAAATTGAGCCAGTTATCCTGATATTAATCACTATTATTTTTTCTTAATTCTTCTTTGTCGCTCAAATTATGCAGATTGACCTTTTAATTTGGATGAATACACTCATTTAAGAGATGTTTTCAATATTATTCTACCAATTGCAAATATTAAAAAGGTTCTGAATATCAAACTTTATTTGGTTAGTTTTATATCCTATATTAAAATTGGCTAATGGGCAGCAGCGGCATGGAAAACCCCTCTTTAACAGGAAGAATCCTCAAAGAGGACCCGAGAGGAGGAGAGAGGAGCTCAGTGAATCTGGGAATGTTCCATGGAGGTCTAATCCTATCGCAGGATAACTATCCTCCCTTAAATTGTCAGATGTCTTAGTAATGAGGTGGAGGAGAGGGGGTGAGGTCCCTCACAGCAGCGGCGGGCACTGATCTACAATACAGCAATGAAGTCTTTAAGAAAGCGCTGCCAATAGACTGGCACAGGTCCTGCAATTTACATCTCACTTCATTTCTCAAGTGCCATCCTTCTGGAATTCTATCCAATCACTTCAAAACAGAGTATTATTCAAAATCAATTCATAAGCCATCTGCCATTCCCTAATAACACAGCAGCTTTTGAACATGGATTTGGGGGGTTACACTTACCTATGATAGACCACTGAGACCACTGATACTCATAATGAGTACCAGTCAATTCAAGTGACATAGTGTATTACACAGAATGAGTCATCTGACAATTATATCCAACTGTGTGACTAGGCCAAAAGTCCATCAGGCAGACTATATTGGCATAATGTTGATGTTATGTGAAAATAATATTCTAGTCATGCTCTTATTTGTTTGACCATCCAAGTATTTCCTGGGTCCATATAACAAATGTATGTATCTAATCCAGGCATCAAAGTTTTACTACCCTTCAATTGGCACACATTTTGTACCTAAATCCCTGATGTGAGGGGATCATAATATGATAGTGTGACCAAAAAATACTGTATGTATTCTGTGCCTTTCTCCACAAAATACGGAAATGTCTGCACGATGATGTTTTGTGTCACGTGAAATGTGTAAATGAACCTTTAGTTATTCATTCAATGAAATGAACTATCACACAGTTAATTCATGTATATACATACATACCCTCAGGAAAATCGTATCATCTGATGTTCTGCAGCACTACTCTGACCAACTAGAGGTCAAATTGTGTCAGCTCCCATTAGTCAATAACTACAGTAAAGGTAAGCCAGAGATAAATTGCTGTCTAAACAAAGCACATTATTCTGGATTAGCTACCATAATAACCTGCAAACAAAATGAGTGTTGAGTAGAAAAGTATGCCCCTCGGACCACAGGTCTCCGCCAGCCCGGGTTGCCTACCCAGGGCCCGCAAACTTTGGTCATAGCCACTTGGAATACGATCTGAAAAATCTAGCTCATACATCTTGATCACATAACTCCAGAGATTATGTGTACCAATTTGTTTTAGTTTTAGACAAAATCTGTAGGAGTAGTTGCAAAAAGAAGATTATCCAAAGAATCCAGGGGAAAGAAATATGTTGATTGTACAACCTACGGTTCAAGAGTTATAGGCCAAAACGTGAAGTGGGCTGTTGTAGTGCCACCATGAGGAGATTTGAAAAAATTGGGATGGAGTTTCTTCCTTGACCTAGCGGGAATGTGCGTGCAAAGTTTCCCAGCAATCGGGTGCTGCATTCATGATGTGTGACATTTTGTGCAAAACGGCCACCCCACAAACTTTGAAAGCTAATCATAGCCAATGGAATATGATAAATGTGACGGATATGTCTTGATCACATGACTACAGAGATAATTCATACTGATTTGTGTGATGTTTGGACAAAATCTAGTAACAAGTAGTAACAAATGCGTTTTTCGCGCATGGCCTAGTAAGAATGTGCGTGCAAAGTTTCACAGCAAAGACGCTGCGTTCATTTTGTTTAAAACGGGCCACTCCTGAACAGGATGGAATATGGAAAATCGAACAAATCCGTTTTGATCACTATCACAAAATGTGTATAGTCATATCCAGAAATCTCTTGTTATAGCGCCTCTTGGTGGCGCTATAAGTAGTAGAATGTGCCTGTGGTTAAACCCCGTTAGTGGTTATCCCTAAAGAGTTGATTCATCTCTCTTCTCTCTTAATAGTTCATCATAATTAAAGTTTCTGCTCTAATTTGTTTACAAAATAAGAGAAGAAACTAGCCCTACAACCGTGCCAAATGGCACAAACATTTCTGTCTCCATACTGCCACATGTGTGCATACACACAGAGGAACATTGTATTCACACAAACAAAGGAAATCCTTCATGTACTCATAGTGTCCATGGGGAAAAGGAATGCAAATATTGTCCTAAATTGTGCCAATTGTATTTGAGACCCCAGATGGAAGAGAGACCAGTTGCCGAAGGGCATGCTGCATCTCTACAGTTCTGACTCTTTCCTCTCTCTTATTTCCCTAGGCGGGGCGTTTTATTTCCTACTTTACCATTTCCCTTCCCTCTTAATCACAGCGACGCTGTTTCCCTGCTTCCATGTCTCCTTGCAGCAATGTTGCTGTAATGGTGGGTTTATTTGAAGTAGATTTTATTCATGTTTGCCCTGCGTTTGTGTGTGTGTGTACGCACGCACGTGTGTGTTTTATGATTAAATCGTGCCACCTCTGTGGACCATTGTGCTTGAGGTACTCCCATGACATTGGTCCACTCCCCATGGTAACTCAATCATCGTGCCTTTGATGAAGCATTACTGAGGGAGACAGCATTTTCATTCAAATGATAGGCTTTCTCTGCCATTCGTCCAAGGCATGAATTATTCAGATTACAGCAGTGGTGCCACAACAAATAGCTACCTGTGGCATCTGCAGGGATGAGTAGTGTCAATGATGGCAATTATTTCCCCCCATATACTGTAAATACTGTTGCATCTCTGATTTCTCTCTATCTCTTGACCACTACGCAGCATAATCTTGTTAATTTAGCTCTAAGAGTTCAGATATGACAGTGTACGTATGTGTGAGATTTGTTCCTTAAGGATTTGCCTCCACTAGACAGCAGTGTGATGAATGATAATGATGATGATGACACTGCTGGTCAAGATAACGATTAGACGGAGACTCGGTCGCATTCCTTATGATCACTAATTAGGTCATGCTTCTCTACCTCTCTTTCAGCCTCTAATCTAGCTCTGACTCATTCTTAGTTACCGTCTCGCTCTTTCTCCTCAACTCTCTGTTTCTCATTTTCTTTTAGCATCTGCTAATCACCCTGATCGTTCCTCAGCCACAACTGGAATTAAGAGACAAACTGTTCATAGGGAATCTTGAATGTTCTCTAATCAGTTTTGATGTCTCACTGTTAGATTAGCAGCTCCATTTCAATATCTGCATTATCCATTGCTCCCATGTTGTCTGAGACGTCCCATCTGTCTTGCACTGCACTAGTGTGATTTCTGCCTACTTCCCTGTCACTGTGGGGGGTTCTAATGAGCTGAGGCTCCTCCTTGGATGTCTCTATATGGCTTAGCCCAGTGATATTCAACTGGCGGCCCGCGGGCCAAATCCGGCTCCAGTGGAGCTTTCTTGTGGCCCCTGGAAAACATTCTATAGTCCAATGTAAAAATGATGGTTGGTTGTACAGAATGAGCAGAATGTTTTTCATAAAACCGTTAACTGAAGCTTGTTAATGGTTAAGTAGCTCACATCATACATACTTAAGAAAAGTATCTGGTGTTAAGATGTATTGAAGTATCAAAAGTAAAAGTACAAGTCTCATAAGTAGACTCTTTCATGGTTCAAAGAACAAAACAGCTAGAAATGTTGTCTACTTCTCACTACTTTCAGAATAATGTAGCTTTCAAGTAGTTCAGCTGTTTTGTAACCATGTAGCTACACGTGGCTGGATAGCTTGACAAAAGCTACACATCAGTAGCACACCATGTACTAGAATTCTTAGAACTTACATAAAAGAACTTACATTTCAGTGCATTTCATCCATCATATGCCATCCATTTGTAGCTATTTCTGTTGTGGCTGTTATCCATTACACGAAAGAGAGAATTCTCCTTCTGCATCTGCATCCATTAGCTTTCGAGGCGATTTTGTCCATCTTCCATCTGCTACAGTACATCTTCATCCACTTGTAGATTTTACACAGTATGTTTCATTCGTCATCAATAGCGTCCTGCATGGGCTGACCCATTTTTATGGGTCACTCTGACACTCTCAACTAATGGTTCTTGAAGCACATCATAAGAGCTTGTGCTCTTATCAGCCGGTTGCTCAAAAACATAAAAAAAAAAGTAAAAGCCTTTCCTTCATACAAACATGTAAGCACTTTCACCTTGCCAGCCTACCTCCACCACTTTTCTCACAAAGATGCTTCTATGTCAAGGACCGTGCAGAGAACACTGAAATACTACTTCCTATTTTCTCAATATCCAAATCAAAACACTAAAGAACTGGCACAGAAGTTATCCTATATAAACATCCAAAGGCATATAAGCAGGCAATAATTTACCATAATGGACATAATATGACCATTGTTGTGTCCTACAGCACACAACAAACGGCCATACATTATCACAAACACGGTCTTATGGCCCTCGACTTAAAGTCATTTTACAATTGTGGCCCACTGCCTAATCTACCACTTGAATACCACTGCCGAACCAGGTAACAGCATCTAGCTCAGCTCAGCAGGCCTGGGTCCGCCTACGTCACTGTGATTTATCAACCTTGGACTTCAAACTTGGAATTGGAACTAGATTTCAAACTACATAAAGGTTAATTAATTTCAAGAAGGGAAAGGCTGTTGTTTATGTTAGCTTGGAATTCATGATGATGATGTAACAGATAAAATAGGTTAAATGTATTGTAAGTGATATTTTAAGTAAGTGTTAAATAGTTCTACAGTATATTCCCATAGTAATCATTCATATATAGACTCTACGAATTATTACTACTAGACCATACCCGGTCGACGCATCCGTGGGGGGATATGCGCACATGACCTGGCAACCCGGGAGGCAGTTCGTCCCATAGCTGGGTAGCCCCGTAACCATGGCGACAGTGTTTGACACAAAAACGCTAATAAGAAGCTGAGATATGGTGAAATTGAAAAACGGGCTTCACAGTTAAGGTCAGATGGTAATGGTCAATGGCTGTGTGCAAAATCAGAGCAATTGCTCCAGCCACTGAGGAGAACCGGGTAGCTTCACCTACTCACCTACTCACTCACCACTACAAACGGACAGAGGTTACTAGAATTATAGTAGGATGGTAATATACTGGAATACATATAATTCAGGTCGGGATACCAATTTCACCCAATCAGGAGAGAAATCCCTTACATGAAACGGGATGAAATAAATAAATGAGAAGACAACATTTGAACTGGAAAACCATAAAATTTAAGCTGAATTGAATCGCGCCCTCACCCCACATCGATCCCCACCCCCACCCACCCACCTACCCATTGACACACACACCCACCCACTGACACACACACACACACACACACACACACACACACACACACACACACACACACACACACACACACACACACACACACACACACACCCCTGCCCCAGCTTTCTGGCGAGTCATTGTAAACACAGCTGAGGTGCAGGAGATGAATCTCTGGTGAAATATGGTTTACGCTTAAACCAAAACTTTGTGTGCAGATGTATTCAGGCTGTCTGAATGACTGCCAGAGGGTCACAGAAGGCATAGATGCACATTGTGCCTTGTGAAGAACATGTTCACCCATAAGGCATCAGAGAAACAAGAAATAAAGGTTGTATTCAGATTTAAAACACACACGCACGCACGCACGCACGCACGCACGCACGCGCGCACACACACACACACACACACACACACACACACACACACACAACCACATATCCCTCTAAAATGAAGACTGCCAGCAGGGAGGCTGGCTGAAGAAATACCTCAATAAGTGACTCTTGAATCCACATCTCTAAAGATTGCAACATACAGTACACAATACTATAAAAAATAATGTAATAACTGTATGTTTTTCAGGGCAGCTTTCTTTTCCATTTAGATAGGATGGGTACATACACACATGAGCGTCAACTTGACGCCCGGAAGTCGGAAGTCCCGTCCACTCCCATGTTATAGGAAAAACCGGACCGGAACTTCCGGTTTTTAACTTAACATGAGAGTGGACGGGGCTAGCGTAGCGCTTCACGTCAGCATACGCTCATGTGTGTATGTACCCATAGCTAGAGACAGGAAATGGAGGTCAGAGAGTGGGAAGAATATCATCGCTGTCGGGTGGAAACCTTTCACCATTTCAGGCACAGATTACCTACTGTACATTACAAGCAACCGATATAAAGAAGTGCAAGGTCACTCCGTAGTGCTCAGAAAATGTGCCTGCAATTGTAGAGGATCAGATAATGGGAATGTAAGCGTTGGACAAGAGCGTTGAGAAAAACAACTCTAATTAAGGTTCATGGCGGTGTGGTGTATTTCTTGAAGAGATGCGTGCCTGTGCTGTTCTTGCCCATAACCGGACCTTGGACCTCAGACTAAACTAATTAGCGTGTTAGGTGTATTTTATATATTTTGTACAACCAAGGGCACTTATGTTAAAGACTTGCGCCCATAAGATATTGAACAGAGAAATCATGTATGCCACTATAAAATAATTACATTTCCTTGTGGCACTTGGTAAAGCTTGATAAGTGACAGTTTTTGACAAGTGGCAGCCATGATCTATAAACCAGCTCCTTCAGTAATTACTGATAATGAAAGATATGGTGGTTGAGGAGTAAAGACAATGGAGGGACAGGATTGCTTTTTCAATGTTGAGGCTCAGCCAATTGAACAAATGCACAGCTCAACGGGCAGAGAAACCAAGAGCAATCACCTCAAAATGGCTGCAGACCTCTTAAGAGCAAAGACCATGTTGGTGTAGCCTGTGTTCCCTGCAGATACTCTGGGACCATTAAAGTCAGTTTCTCTACACTAGTCATCCTCTGGTGGTCAGAATGCACTGTGTTGTGTTTTTACCTTTGATGGGTTTTCATTTCCATCATGTGGGTCCTGTCCTCCTGCCTGAAAGGCAGCTTTTGGCATGATTCTCCAGAGTGCACAGTGCTTTTCTTTTGCACAGCTGAGGAGGTATGAGTTGTTGCAACTGTAGAACTGTGTCTGTGAACTGCCCATTTAACCTGAGTTTCAAAGCTTTCTATTGAAGAGATACAATGCTCTGTCTACTCTTCAGTTTTTTTCAGTTATCTCCCTCTTTCTCTCTCTTCCCAACAAAACTTACCATCAATATTTTCTCTGACTCCACCAGGCGGTGTTTGACGTTGACAAGACAAATGGCCTGACTCTTATCGAGGTGTGGGAGGGACTGACGGCAGAGGACATCAAGGCGTGCACTGGTGCACACTTTGAGGTGAGTAACTGTTACAAACAACAATGGAGCTCACAAACAGCAATACAGGTACAAACTGTAGCCTGAATAGTAGTCTTCAAGGTAGCCAAAGTGCCAATACTTTATTTTTGGACGCAGAGTAAAAAGAAACCAGGTAACTGCCTTCTTCAGGGTATGAGGTACAGGTACAAACTGTAGCCTGGCCAAGGACATTCCAATTATAGTATTTCACTTTAGGTGATGATGTAAAAGGAAGAAAAGATGTCTGGACTTAGACTGTACCAAAGCATTTATAGTCCTAAAATGTCTGAAAGCTTAAAATGAATGAGGGCATTGCGTTGCAGTAGCACATTTACCATCTGTCTTTTAAAATTTACCATATGTCTTTTAAAAACAGCATTCTTTTTGTGTCGGCAGTATCATCTAAAATGGAGACTGTGAAGTAGCAGTCTAGGATGGATTACATGGTATCGAGTGTGGGGGATTTTAATCTCTTCAGCATATCTAGCCTCTTTTGTCACTGTTGTTGTGTTTGATGTCCAACAGGTGTCTCCCAACCTGAGGCCCATGCAGCAGATCTAGAACATCTGGAAGGGATCAGAGGAGTCCTGACTTGAAGGCTTTAAAGAATAGTCCTCTTTTATTCTTGTTTCAGGTGATATTCAGAAGATTCTTTGGCCTAGGTGTAGTCAACAGACAGACATGGTTTAAGTGCTGATGATGCATAATTAGTGAGAGTCATAGGGGCCGGAGTGAGGTGTCCTAATTTAGCTCACAATACAAGCTCTATTACTGATCTAAATTACAGTTCTGTGATATGTTGAAAGTATTACGGAACATTTTGTGTTGGTCCTCATGATTCCTTCATCTTTCTAGCCTATATACGGCAGTAGTTATTAGGAGAGAACCAAATATGCACAGATCACAGGAATCATTCTCCTGATTGAATGAAAATGAATTATTCTTTTAAGCTAAGTACATGCATATTTACAAAGGAACCAGTACTATGAACAGCAATCATGCCTGTCATTGGCAAATCCTCAACTGCAATGTCAATTCACACAAGTTACTGTAATGGAAGTTACTGTAATGGGATATATAAGGGATGAAAGGGGTTGAAATGTGAATAAACACCTAATATACTGTAGATAAATTTGTCTAGAATCGGCACAGAATGAAAGCAATGGCAACATGTATTTGCTAATGAAATTGTCTGCTTTACTCTGTATATGGATGAAATTTCCAATGTAGGATGTGTGTAATGCAGTGGTTTATCTGTTGGATTGAAACAGTACAGTAATTGAGCTTTTTTCTTAGATGCGAAGTATCCTGGCCTCTTACTCGCTTACAAACTGTGATTCGCTAATGAATCGTTCAAAAAGTATGACTCTTAAGTGAGTTGATTCGACTTGCACAAATGAAACTTCATAATATGTATCTACAGTAAATTAATTGTTCATTGAATTCTCTGACTTGCAGTATTTACTGTTCAACACTCTCCAACCATCTGGCTTTGACTCCAACTTGGTCTGTCACTGGCGGCAACCTCCCAGCATTATTTCCTAGCTGTGCTGCTCATGAAAAGCTACATAAGCTACTTGGCACACCTTTGCCCATAACTCTCCAAATGTACTGTTCTTTGTGAACTATTAACCACGTATCACCAGCCTTCTACTACTAATACTACTACTTGTATAGATCTGTACATCTGCTGTTTTAAAAGAATGTTACAACTTTTGAAAGTCTTGACATTTTTGACTATAATGACATGTCCAAAGTAGAGATGCAAGATTGAGAGTGGTTAATCAGTCAGAAATTCGAAATGTCTTTTCAAACACTGGCATTTAGTTTGACGGCAGCAAAGTGACTCAGCCGATAACCCAGCGCAGTGTTCCTTGCAGGTTCTAACGAAATCTGTGAGCTAATGTTTTGTTGTGGTTAAGGTCAGGGTAAGAATGTGGGAGAGACATCTCGGCACAACACCAGCCGAGAGAAACAGACAGATAGAGACAGAGAATCCTTGTTTGTCTCAGAAATACCAGACTGGAGTGAAATACTGTACATTACAAACATTTTAACAACAAAACATGAGGCCTTAATATTTTTCTGCTCTGAGTGTTCCTGTGCTGTTGTTATTGTATATGAAATAAAATACAAGTTTGGGTACACCATGTCTGCCCTGCTGCATTCTGAAATCCAATCTAAAAAGGTGAGAACCATATACCATTTATTTATTTTAATCATAAGCAAAACATTTCACACCACTGGGGCCTTGATTGGTGTAAAACTCAACCAGCTATATACGAGGTAGTGTATACTGTACCAATCAACAGGTACAGTATATGTGGCCACAGCCACCCAATCTCTACATGCCTCATTATTAGATGACCGTCCAACTCCAAATCTTACAGTGTATACAGCAGAAACATACATTACAAAAACAACACACATTCACACTAAACATGTAACTGGTAAGCAAATTGTTTGCTGTTTTGTTTGGTAATTGAAATTATGGACCTGTGTATTCAGATAATTGTGTATTCAGATAATTCAGTCCACCAGGAAACATAACATTCTCATTGATTCGTTTTGACATCACAGATTTAGAGCTTTATACCCTATGTGGGTGATGGGCTTGACATTTATGATGTGATTTCTCCACTTGGGTAGAGAGGCAATGCTATTACCTGAGGGCTGTTGTGTAACCAAAGAATTCAGCCAATGGGATCAGGGGGATCAACTGGATTTGATCAACCAGCAGAAAATGAAGAAACTGACAGTGGCGACTGCCATGGGCTGTTGTTGCTTATCTACCACATTACTTAATGAAATGACATAGGCAGGTATCCTATAAAATCTGTCCTAACCTATTTCTCATATCTTACTAGGACACAATGTTTAGTTATTAGTTAAGGGATGGGCATGTAACATGTGAAATGGTGTAAATAAACCGTTACTTTATCACTAGAGCCAGAGCATGCGGCTGCAAATTTGATTAGAACAGTCCCTATTTGACGAATTCTTAAGATAGAAGAAGGCTATACAACAAGACTGTATCTATAGCTCAATCATACAGATTCAGCACCACAAGGCTGGACAGCTCCTATGTGGAGCAACTGGCTGCGGGCAGACTGAGCTAAGTGTCAAACAACGCTGTAAAATCTCACTGCTGCTTGTAAGCTACGTTTTCCATCATCTTTAAAATTATACCCTCAATATTTCGGATCACGTAAAGAGATTTCTAGGTGACAAAGATGGCCATTTTATAGGACAACCATCGGCATACAGTTTAAGTCATTATAATATATTCGGCCTTGGTGATTATAAAGCAGCCCAACTCACTAACCCCACCGCCCTGGTTTAAAAGCACCAGCCTTAATTTGACCAAAGCCTTGTGGCGTTTCCAACAGGACAATCCTCCAGTTAATTGTAATGAGATCAAATTCTACACGGCTGCTGGGAAAGGCATGCACCTCGCTGGGGCACGCACACAGACACGCTGCTCTCCCAGTCAGTTGTTTTAGGCTATTATCAAGCCAACGAAAGGGAAAACTATCACACACAATATAGAGCTCTACATTTTATTGATTTGGGAGGAGAATTACTCTTTTCGGCTATTAATTGCTTTAACTGTTTGTTTGATGAGTGTAGGCTATCCTTGGCCCATATGCCTAGTTCTAACTTTCTTTTATATAGGGTTTTTATCTTCTAAACTTCTAAACATCACTCCTGTTTTAAACAGTGCTTTTAACTGTGTGTAACAAATAAAAACAAACGTGAAATTGTCTACTTGCAACACAACATTTGAAAGGACTAGGCCTACTTCAACAAGTTCACATAATTTTCACAAGGCTATTTTCTTGTCTTTATCGAATGAATGCATGTGATTGGCACTACGGACTACAGTTCAGTCAATACTTTACAGTGATTTATGCTGTCATATATATACGCCTACTGAACATAGGCCAGAAAACAGACTGAACACTAATTGGCCACATTGTGGATGCATTTCCAAGCAGGTAGTAGTAGATACAGCATTGCCTTAAAATGCATCCACCTATAATTTTGATTCTGGTGATCCCAGTATCATATCCTTTTTACAGCACACATTTTGTGTTACCTCTGGTTGACAGAGAGAATTTTATGCATGTAGGCTAATCCTGGTGTGCATTTCCCAACTAACGCTAAAGCTCAACTAGGTTGATTGTCTGGCAACGCAAGAATATTATAATTCTTGTGAGCCCAGCATAAAATCCTTTTTACATTACAGTAACATTTTATTGGATGACAGTGAATTTCATGTGGACCTTGGCCTGGTGGGGACAAAGGAGGCCTTGCTCCTCTTCGCCTAGAGATCTTGTACAGAGGACTTGTGCCCTTAATATTATAATTCTTCTGAGCCCAGCTTAAAATCCTTTTTACATTACACATATGCATGGGTAACATTTTATTGGATGACAGTGAATTTCATGCATGTGGACCTTGGACTGCATGGGGACAAAGGAGGCCTTGCTCCTCTCCACCTATAGATCTTGTACAGAGGACTTGCGCCATTTCTGCCCCAAAGGTAATAGACATTTCACTATCAGGACGGAACACCTGAAATGTTGCCATATATCATAACAGACGCTTTCCATTCATTTGTGTATTTTCTATTTTTTACAATATATGTTTATTGTAAGACTATTCCATTGTATTTATTTTTACATGTGGCCTACAGCTACACAATATAATTATGAATTAAGTAATGATTGATGATGAATAAATAAATAATTGTTAGGGATGTCCGATATTATCGGCCTCCCGATATTATCGGCCGATATTAGCATAAAAATTGATATCGGGAAAATATCGGTATCGGTTTTTGGAATTTTTTTTTTTTTTTTTTTTTTTTTTTTTTTTTTTTTTGCTTTATTAATAAGTTACAGGAGTTCTTACTGTATATGGTGTGTGTGATATGAAATTTGAGCTTACCCTAATCACAATAATCCCCGCATATATCGGTATCGGTTGATATCGGTATCGGTAATTAAGAGTTGGACAATATCGGTATATCTTTTATCGGTAAAAAAGCCAATATCGGACAACCCTAATAATTGTGATTTATAAATAATACGTAGGCCTATGTCCTTTCCTTTAATGCTCAATGTTTAATAGCCCAATATATAGTTCCTTCGCTTGGCTTTAATAGCCTATACTTTATAGGCTAAAATATAATAATCATGATAATGATGATAAAGACAAAATGTTCAATGAATTTGGCCTAGTCATATGTATGTGGCCAATTAGAGCTCAGTCTGTTTTCTGGACTTAACATTCCCCCTTCTTTCGTTGGCTTTTAAAATGAATGACTATGTGGGAGAGAGCAGTGTGTGTTATAATAACGCATGTGCGCGCTCCCGCGAGGTGCATGCCTTTGTTTCACGGCGGGCATGGTGTAGTAGGCAAACTACACTTGCGTGTGCGTGCGTGCGCGCGGCGTGGCTGAGTGAGTGTGCGTTTGGCGTGTGGATTGGTGAGCGAGCAGCACCGCACAGGGAGAGAGACACAGTGAAGGTAGACGGTGTAGAAGACAGTTAGACTAGACGTTCTGCACGGCGGCAGCATGGCTTCGTCTCACGGGAGATCAAGTGACCTACGGTTTGCAGATTGGATGGGAAGTTTACCGCAGAGCATGCACACCACCCCGCTCACTAACCTGGCTGTCCCCGGTAGGCTAATATGTGTTGATTTTATTATTATAATAATGTTTTTTTTTGCACGCAGTTGCTTCAAAGCATTTGGAAATGGTTGATCATGACATGATGAAAGACACATGTCTATCGTTGTGGATGGCAAGACAACGCGTGGTTTGCCACTTTGCCACATTAGAAGCAACAATTGCCCAGATTTATTTTTCAGGTTTGCCTTTTTTGTTTCTGTACCACGAAAAAAATGCTAGAAAACTCGGGGAAATAATTCATAATCCTTTATGAGGTTAGAGAGGATGAGACCTGTTGCGTAAAGTGAACAGTGCTGCCACGCGCATCTCCAACAGAGTGGCTGTTACCCACGTCCGTTATGAAACTTGTTACTTTGTCTTAATATACAGTATTTAATTATAGCCTAATAATAGAAGTCTCAATAATAAGGGATGTCAAGCGCAGCAAGAAATGCAATTAATCGCTCAGAGAACTAAAGTTGCATTGATAAAACATGGTCTGCACGCATTTCCAGCGCCTTCTTTATCCAAAGAGCGCTTTTATGTGCGTTACATTAGCTCCGACGGAACCTCTCCCTCCGCTGTATAGCTCCAAGATGAGGTTCCTCGTTAGTTACTGCCGTCTGTTTTCGAAATGGTCGCACGTCTTCCACTTCACATGTTTCTTACCCCTTTCTGCACATCGTATCCAAAAAGTAAAGCATTTCCGCCACTCTCTCAGATGTTTTAAGTTTTAACGCGCCATAAAAGCTATCCAACGGGTTGAAGAAAGTATTTAATTTGCCTCGGTTTTCATCCGGTTACATGGTTTTTAAGACATTGCGCAAGAGTTGCGCCCGTAGAGATAACATTACTGGTTACCCTACTGGTCAAATGTTGAATTGCATCTTCTAATGCAAAATATTATGGAACCGGATGAAAACCGAGGCAAATTAAATACTTTCTTCAACCCGTTGGATAGCTTTTATGGCGCGTTAAAACTTAAAACATCTGAGAGAGTGGCGGAAATGCTTTACTTTTTGGATACGATGTGCAGAAAGGGGTAAGAAACATGTAAAGTGGAAGACGTGCGAACATTTCGAAAACAGACGGCAGTAACTAACGAGGGACCTCATCTCGGAGCAATACAGCGTACAGCGGAGGGAGAGGTTCCGTAGGGGCTAGCGTTACATATGCATTCGCCCCTTCAAACACCGACGATGGAGGCAACCATGCCAAGGAAGGAGGAACCATCCCTCATCGGGAGCAATTAGGGGTTCAGTGTCTTGCTCAAGGACACTCTGATACCAAGCCAGGGAACAGGAGGCGGGGATTCTGGATTATACATTTTGGAAATCCATGCAGTCAGATGTTTGAAGATATTCGACCGGGACTTTATCAGACTTCACTCCAGCTCTGATTCCACTCTGCTGATAGAATGGCTAATTAGCAGCTTGTTAATTCTATATGAGCACTTAGTGATTATCTGGAGGGCACACACACACACACACACACACACACACACACACACACACACACACACACACACACACACACACACACACACACACACACACACACACACACACACACACACACACACACACACACACACACACACACACACACACACAGTTTAATCCTTCACTCTATTTTATTTTGTAGCTACTCTGACCCCCCCCCCCCCCCCTCCTCTCTCCCTCTGGCTCTAACAGATGACACATACCCTGTATTTATACATGCTCCATCAGAGAGAAAGAGGGGATGGGTGTGGTGTGGTGGGGTGGGGGTTGAGGGAGGGAGGCCACATTTCAGATGAATGTCCTTGGTTCACAAAGAGGTGTGGCATGGTCGTGGCATCGCTGCTTTCAGCTCTCAGTCTCTATTGATGCCACCAGCACATGCCCGCATGTATGCACATATGGGGGGTTATGCACACGCACATACAGTATATGTATATACTGTATACAGTTTAGGATTTTTGTCTCCTTTTCTTTTACTGTTCAAATAGCCCATTAAAACCGAGAAAGCATGTCATTTTAGCTTTTTTTGCGTTGGCCATTCAAAAATAGCAGATATACAAGCTTGCAGCGCGGTACGAAGTGCCGCGCTAAAAGGGCATCTTGTATACCTGCAATTGGGGGTAAGTGTTTTTGTTAAAAAGGTTAAAGTACTATATTATGTCAGTAATCATTGCTACAGAGCGTTTGTTCAGTCACAGGGGTCTCTCCAGCTCTTTAGTAAACAGAATATAGTATTCCTACATTTTCAGGTAGGTGACAACATTTAAGCCAATCAGGAGAGAACACTGAAAATGCATTTTCTGTATAATAAAGAGCTGGAGAGACATGGTAGACTCCTTTTACTGAACAAACACTCTATAGCAACGAGTACTATCAGAATGTAGAGCCATTTAACACACTCATTTTAACCAAAGTAAATCACTTACCCTACCTTTAATTGGATAGACTACGCCTTAGCAGTGCATGGAAGACAGGGACATTTAAGTGGCATGAGGCGCGTTCTCTGGTGCCAGCAGGTCCTTGCTGAATCACGTTACATGTGCTGTGCGACAGACAACCCAGCCCTTTGTACAAGCAGGCAGCCTGGAAACATGGCCTGTTCCATCTAATTAGGTGTCATTACTCCTCATTGGCCCCGCAGCCCCGCTGCCGTCCATTCTGCACCAGTTGGATGGATGCAGTCACCTCTGACTTTTTAGCGGTGCCAACCGCTCTACATTTGACTCTGTCCGTATGTCTGTCTGTCCGTCCGTCCGTCCGTCCGTATGCTTGAACACGGCAAAACACATGCGCCACTTCAACCCACACACACACACACACACACACACACACACACACACACACACACACGCCAATACTGCACACATGCGCACACACGAACACACGCACACACACACACACACACACACTTGACGCCCGTATGAGCACGGCGTATGAGCACGGCGTATGAGCACGGCATTTAAACAGCTATAACTCCAGTTCGCAGCATGCCACCAAGTCCACATTTGGTATGTGGACTTAGACCACCAATAGGGACGAGCATTAATTGCTGAAGCCCCGCCCCCTCTGTCTTCCCATTGGCTGGGCTTCCGTCCGTCCGTATGAGCACGGGGCGTCCGTCCGTATGAGCACGGGGCTTTAAACAGCTATAACGCCAGTTTGCAGCATGCCACCAAGTCCAAATGTCGTATGTGACCACCAATAGACAGGTTTCCTGTTAGTAAACATTGAGAGGAATATGACCGCGCAGCTGCGGGGGGAAGCCTATGGGTGCGTTTGGAAATTACGCACCGGAGCACACTCGCCTATTAGTTTGTATTGGCCAGTGCGCTCACTGCCGCTCAGGGCTGTATTTTCGAACGCGCCTTCCACCCCCAGGCATGCGCAGATTGCGCATTCTGCTCTGTGATGACGTCGCTCGGAAACCCGTCTATAGGGACGCACTGTAATTACTTAAGCCCTGCCCCCTCTGTATTCCCATTGGCTGGGATTTAAACAGCCATTATTCCAGTTTGCAGCATGCTACCAAGTACAAATTTGGCAAGTGGACTCAGACCACCAATAGGGACGAACTGAAATTAATTAAGCCCCACCCCCTCTGTCTTCCTATTGGCTGGGCTTTAAACAGCCTATAGCCCAATTAAATAAACTCATCAAAGGCACCGCTTCCTTCACACAGGGTGTGATTTTTTTTCAACCTTTCACATGCGTGCGTGCGTGCGTGCGTGCGCGTGTGTCTGTGCGTGTGTCTGTGCGTGTGTATGTGTGTGTGTGTGTGTGTTTGTGTGTGTGTGTGTGTGTGTGTGTGTGTGTGTGTGTGTGTGTGTGCGCGCGCGTCTATGCTCGCAGAGAGCACATTTGCCTCATGGTTCCCCTAACCAGATTCAATAATAATAATGTGTTTTGATGGTATTAGTTATCTTATTATTTAGTGTTTAATGTTGTGTTAGCTCATATCACCTAATCTCATATTGGAGAGCAGTGTTCCAGATCAAGAAGAAGTGAAAGAGAGAGCCTTGTCTTAACAGCATCAAACAATTTCAGTATTAAGTTCAATGCTATGTTATTTTTGAGCAAAATGGGTTTACTTTGCCAGCCAACACAGCTTGGATGGCTTACACCCAAGACACTGCATGGTGGCGATTTGGAGTGCTCTAACGTTGTGGGGGTGGGGGGGTGATGTTGTTATGGCATGGCTTTATGTGGTTTGCCAAAAAGGAATGTTTTTGTAAAAGATTGGGAATGAAGAACTAAGCATGCCTGCTTTGAACAGCTATGTGCATCAATCCATCCATCCATCCATCCATCCATCCATCCATCCATCCATCCATCCATCTATCTATCTATCTATCTATCTATCTATCTTTGTATCTATCTTTTTATCTATCTATCTATCTGTGAATATGTTCATGTGCGTTGTTTACATTTCTGTTCATTCATGCACTGAAACACATGTTATTTCGAGTATGTAAGACATCAGAAGCAACTGAAAAATATTTGGGCCCGTAATGTATTTTATATAATGTCGCCTCAAATACAGAAATTAAAATGACCTTTCCTGTCACAACCAGATGCAGAAAAAATCATCCATGCCTTCATCACCAGCTGCCTAGATTGTAATGCTCTACTCACAGGTCTACCAAAACAAGCCATAGACAGACTGCAACTCATGCAAAACTCTGCTGCTAGATTAATACTAACCAAGACTAAGAAAACACATCACACCAGTCCTGTACACCCACCATTGGCTCCCGGTCTCCCATAGAATATATTTCAAGGTCCTGCTAATAATCTACAAAGCACTCAACGGCCAAGGCCCTGCATACATTACAGTCTTTGTATTGCCATACACTCAATCCAGAGCACTGAGATCCTCCACAGCAGGTCTACTTGACACGAATCAGCGCCCACAAAAGAAAATAGGAGAGGCAGCTTTTTCTTTCTATGCACCAAAACTGTGGAACATACTTCCTGGGGAAGTTAGAGAGGCTAACTCCATAGACATTTTTAAACATAAGCTAAAGACACACCTCTTTAGGTTAGCCTTCTCTTAGCACCTTACGGTTCAGGTGGAATCCAGTCTGCATTCCTTTGTGGTATTTGTCACTGTATACAGTGAAATGTGGTATTTGATTTTTTTTTTTTTATATAATTTTTATCCCATGATTTTGTAACCCTTTTTTCACCCGGTGCCAATTTGCTAAGTGATCCTGGGCACTACACTCCCCCCACCAGCCTAGGGAGGCCAGGGCCGAGCTCATGCCTCCTTCAGTGCATGAGAGCCAACTGACCTTCTTGTCACCTGACAGAGGGGAGTTTCCCTGGTTGGACGTAGCGCGTGGAAGGAACACGTTATTCCAAACAGTTCCCTTCCCCTCCATCAGGCGCCCCGGCTGACCAGGGGGAGGCAGTATAGTGACCAGGATTACTACATGTTTTTGTGAGGGTATTAACTACCCTTGGAGACACGGGGAGAACATGCAAACTCCACACAGAGTAGGCCCTTTCGAATTTAACCCATCCCAAGTATCAGGAGCAGTGGGCGCTATGGGGGCAGCGCTAAGGTTAAATGTCTTGCTCTGACACTTCGACACGTAGACCAGGACGTGTACCGTGGAGACCTTCTGTTTCGGCCTCTCTACCCACTCAGCTACGGCCGCCTAGATGTGATGTCATACTGCTTACACCTGTTGAGCCCACAAGTTTGATTAGCGTCTCCTAACTTAACACTACCTGTGAGAAAGAGAGAGCGATTGAGAGGTAAGGAAGTAAGAAAAGGATAAAAGAGACCAGAGAGTGAGAAAGGTCATATCAGTAGAAAGAGAGAGAAGAGGGGTTGGCAGTGGCTAGTGGGCAGTGGCTCAAAGACAGAGGTCAGGAAAGGCAATAAGAGGCAGAGAGGAACGTGCCATTGTGTCATGTTTTTTAGTTGAAAATTAGTTATTTTTGTTGAAGGACAGATATACAACAAAGCACAAATTAGGCTTAAGTAGTCAGGCACCATTGGTCTTTTCTAGGCTGACGAGTGATGGACATAATGGGGATTGTGCTCTGGCCATTGTTGGATCTGCTCCTGGTGAGTGCCACAGACTGCCTGGCCGTGGTTGAGACTGTGGCAACAGAATGAAATGGTCAGCACAGGTGGGCTGCCACAGATAAACCTGCTTCTCTGTGGCACTGTCAGCATTTAACAGGCTTTGCTGCAGTGTCTGCTTGTGGAATGTGGTGAATGGCTTCCCAGATTTCACTGTCACTGGGAAATGGGATTTCTGGCATTTGTAGATTCAAATGGGTTTCTAATCTGTGGAGTGTTTGTGTATTAGAATGCAATGTGCCAGGGTTGTATTTAAGTATTAGCACTTGATTCTTAATATGGGATTGTGTCTTTATTTGAAATGATATAGTTATCAGACTTTCTTCATTCAAGATAGGCAATCCATCCAGGAACTGAACCCTAGTAGTTGAAATAAGAGACATAGCTCACAGAGACTACCTGATTGCCATGCATACATGCCATGCATTGTGAGATTTGCATGAGAGTGGATATATCTTTTAGTCAGACAGTATTCATCGGGGGTTAAGAGGCTTTTTCAGTAGCTAATGCTGCACAGAAAGAGCCCAGACACTGCATTCATGATTTGAGGCATTTTGTTCCAAAAATGTGGTTTGCTAAATTATACCAGCTGGTGGCGCTATAACAGGCCAATGTGAAAAGGAGGGCATTTCTTCCTCGGCCTAGTGGGAATGTGCGTACAAAATTCCACGGAAATCGCACGCAGTGTTCATGATTTGAGTAATTTTGTTCAAAACGGACCTATCCTCTAAACTTTGGAAGCCAATGTTAGGCAAGTAGGATGGAATATGAAATATCGACACATCCATCTTGATCACATGACTAGAGAGATACTGTGTACCAATTTGTGTGTTTCTTGGACAGAATCTGAAGGAGTAAGAGGAAAGCATTTGTTTTACAAAAGTCAGCCTCCTGGTGGCGCTAGCTCTAAAAGGCATGTGTGAAAAATGCAGGCCAAAGGTTTTTCCTTGGCCTCTAGGGAGTGTGCGTGCAAAGTTTCACGCAGATCGGTGCAGTTATAGGTAAAAGCGTGAAACGGCCTGTTATAGCGCCACCATGAGGCTGATGTGAAAGTTTTCAAGTGGCATTTCTTCCTGGGCCAAGTGGAAATCTACGTGGAAAATTTCATGGAAATCACATGCTGCGTTCATGATTTGAGGCATTTTGTTCAAAACGACCCAATCCTGCAAACTTTGGAAGCCAATCTTAGCCAATCAGGATGGAATACGAAATATCGGACAGATCCGTGTTGATCACATGACTATAGAGATACTGTGTACCGATTTGTGTGTTGTTTCGACAAAATATGTAGGAGTAATATCCAAACATGTGTTTTGCAAAAGTCAGCCTCATGGTGGCGCTATGACAGGCTGATCTGAAAAATGTGGGGCAGAGGTTCTGCTGTGGCATCCAGGGAGTCTGTGTGCGCAGTTTCACAGTGACCAGGCCAACGGTGGTGGAGATTAGCTGCTCACAGACAGAAGGACGGACGGACGGACGGACGGACGGACGGACGGACGGACGGACAGACAGACACATGGACGGACAGACACATGGACGGACAGGGGGCAAAACATACTCTCTCGCCATGCCTTTCGGCCTGGCGGAGACAATGAATGAATCCACACAGGGTGATTCACTAACTCACACACACACATAAAGACACACTCAGCAAAGAGAGCCCAACGGTTCTCACTAAGACACCAGTAGCATATGGCTCCTCCAGAGACAAGAAATGAATAGCATACCTTAGGCCAACGGTTTGAAGCTGATGAGGGAGAGCACTTGTTGTAACGTACAATAAATGATCCTTTGGGGCCGATGGAAGAAAATCCACCGCATGAGAAGCATCCCCTGTCTTCCTGTTTCCCTTGGGGTAAATGCTCAGGCCTGGTCAGGACCTTTAGCCGTAAATCCAACAAACCCATGTGGCTAGATCACCCGCCTGCCACTTAAGCCCCCTGAACAGGCGGGATGAAATCTCAGATGGCAACGTAAACGCCATGAGCTCAGGGGATCTTTGAAGGGCAAAATCCCACTGTTAAATGGCACAGGAAGTGAAAACAAAGATAGGGGAGGGAAAGATCCTATAATTTTGGTGTATGGGAGAGAGAGGGTGCGGGTGAAGATGATTCAAAGAGGAGCAAATGGATGGTAAATGGAGAGTCGGTGAAATGAGTAGCTATTTTCTATAATGTTATTATCCATCCAGGTCTCCAGTTAGCTGTCAACTATACCCAAGGGCAGTTATGGCCCTTAAGTGCTTGACTAGGTACACATCCCGCCAAGATTCTGTGCGCTTGCCACTAGAGAAGGCCTTGGAAAGGGCTTAGTCATCTATTCATAGCATAGCATTGATTTTTTTGGATGGACAGTCACAGTTAGTTGACAGTTGCCGTGCAGAAGTGGACAAATTAGTCTGTAGGCACAAATGTTTCCCTGTGGAATTATGGATTGAGAATGCAAATGCAATTGGGTGAATGGAAGTGGGGTTTGAAGTAATGGTAGCACACAGCGAGATAGAAGGATACAACGCACAAATAGACGTTCGAAGAATGTTAAAAGTGAGTGAATGAGTGGAACAACTGTGAAACAGCACGAAGATTCATTCAACAGAGGGTTGAGAGACTCAGGAGATGCAATAGTAATTGTAGTAACATAGTGTCTCTCCTCTCCTCTCCTCTCCTCTCCTCTCCTCTCCTCTCCTCTCCTCTCCTCTCCTCTCTCAGACAGAATATTGCAGTTAACAGAGCTGAAATGTCTGTCTGTCTGTCTGTCTGTCTGTCTGTCTGTCTGTCTGTCTGTCTGTCTGACTGACTGACTGACTGACTGACTGACTGACTGTGTCTGTCTTTCAATCTATCTTTCTGTCTGTTCTTGTCTGCTTGTATGTTTTTCTGTGCATCTGCCCGTCAAGACGTTTGCACTATCGTCAGTGCCCCACTTCAGGGGAGCCAGACAGTTTTTCTGACCGTTTAAGGTCAGCCTCTGGTAAGGTTGCCATGATTTCTGATCCTACTGCTACAGTTGCTACAGTGAAGCTGTGTGCCTCCCTGCCTTTGGACTCAGCTGTCTAACCTCCTTATGGTCACTCTCTGGGCTGGCTGCAATGACCTGGCTCTCTAGACTACGCTGAAGGTCACATTGGGCGCGTGAGTGTGTGCTGAAGACGTGGCAGTGTACAGTATAATGTGGATATTTATAGGAGTGTGTGCACCGAGAGCAGAAACAGCGTAGCCGAGTCACCCCCAGCCTCTTTTGCATAACGTGCATGCCATGCACACACATTTGTGTCCTTTTCTCCCTTTGTCATTTAAATGAGGTGCAGTCCAATCCATCCACAGGTTCTTAAAGTCACACTGCCTGATAGAGGCACCGCCCTATCTATAGGGCTGTCACGATTATGAGATTTTACTTGACGATTTATTGTCACTCAAATGATTGCGATTAACAATTGATTTGTGTTTCTGTCGTTAAACATTAGAACATTATGGATGAAAAAATACATTTCTGTTTGGCTTTTAGGCTTCGCAAACTAAAGTTTCACAGGGCAGAGATGACAACATACATATCTAATTACTGCTATTTCCACTATTTTTGAAAATGTCTGAAAATAATATGAACATTTTAACATGGAAATGATTTGACGATTATGATTACAATTACGATTAGGCGATTATGTAATAATTGTGACAGGCCTTTCCTATCTATAAATGAAAACTGTCTTCTTGCCCATCCTTGAGATACTGTAGATACTGTAGTCATTATATCTGGTTGCCATAGCACCAGGTCATTTTCAGCATTGACCTTAGCATTATGGCAGCTTCAAGGCTATCTCCAGGGGTGGGGTGGGGAGCGCCTCAATATACTAATGCATGCCCGGACGAGGCTTCAAAAGCAATGTTTTTGAAGGCTTTAGAAAAAGATCTAGAAAAAGGCTTGACATATTATGTTCTTTAATGCCTCAAGTAAGTTAAGGCATTACAGATGTTGTAATTTCAACAGGGTGCAAGCATGACTTTAGGTACACTGCCTAGATATTCTTTTATTATCAAATGAATTGCCAGCACCCACAACAACGACCTTCAGGTGCTTTATTTATATGGGTATGGGCAGCAATCAAAGCTTTCTTCAGCGTTACACAATACCAGAATGGAACTGTCACTTATTAAAAACAAATAATAGTCCATAGGTGAGAGGCACCATATACAGTTCATGTTGATTGTCTTTTATCTCAGTCAGAAACAAAAACAAATCGTGTAATTTGTGAGAATGCAGCGTTACTTGGATCAGTGAACTGCTACATGATCTGTCTATTGGGATGTCCATATGGGTAGTGTTATGATGGTAAAAATCACGAGAGAGAGCTTGCTATCATGTTATTAGGAAGACTAGCTGTTGTTAAGGCGGCAGCTAATGGGGATCCGTATAATAAACAAAATACTGTAAGTGTAAACATTAAACAAATATTTCAAGGAATCAAGGTACAAAGAAAAGTCCAGCGTGCTTCAGCCAGTTGAAGGTAGAAGGGATGGTCGGTGCTCAACAGGGACAACTTGAATCAGAGAGAATAATACCTGGGGAGAGACTACCCAAATAAAATACTGGAGCACTTAACTGGTCTTCACGTACTTATTATTTTGCAGCACATCACCCCTGCGACTTTGTCACTTCACTGAATTACAGGTGTAAAGAAGTGGGTGAAATTGTTTTTTGCGCATCCATATTTTTGTTGTTTTTCAGAAAGGGAGAAGAAAAAAGGAGGGGGTGACAGGTAGAGGGAGAGCATGGAAGCAAAAAAGTCAGTTTCAAGTAAAGTGTTTCAGTTGACAGGCCAGCCTGGTGACAGGCGGTGATCTGCAGTCTGTTCCAAAATCTGGTGGTCTTGCCCTTGATACTACGATACTACAATATCTGAACATTCAAACCGCCTTTAAAGAGAGGTAATGGGAGAGATAAGCACTTCTACAAAGAGAAGCTTTTTGGATACATACGTACAAACTAAATGCCTGAAACGTTTGAAAAGGAAAAAAGGTCAAATCTCTGCCAGGAGCCAATAATAACACTTAAACTGACCCAGTAACGTCAAACTGTGTCTCTCTCTCTCTCTCTCTCTCTCTCTCTCTCTCTCTCTCTCTCTCTCTCTCTCTCTCTCTTTCTCTCTGTCTCTCTGTCTCCCTCTCTCTCTCTCTCTCCCACTGTCTGTGCGGAAAATTGTACATAGTGCTTTAATGTGATGTTTGTCCAAGGCTCCGAGCCACAATTTAAGTGTGCGTGCTGTGCTTACACATTTGTGTGCGTCATAGGTGTGCCATGTACAGTATGTTGTCACGTTTATGTATGTTCAGATGTATGTTAGATTAGATGTGGGCCTATTTGTTTCCCTCTCTCTGTTGCTCTCTGTCTGCCTTACTACTTGGACTCTCTTACCCCCCCCCTCACTTTCTCTCTCTCTATGTGTGTGTGTGTCTGTCAGTGTGTCAGTCCAGGTGCTGTGTGCAAAAGACAGGCATTGTTTTTTTGTTCTCCAATAATTAGTACACAACTTCACAACAGCAATGATGGTGTAACAAAAACTGGGCTCACACATTGGAGCAGTTTTAAAATCCTAACCATAAGGAGACTCTTAATAGATTGTCTTCTCTATAATATCAAAAATGTGCTGTATATCAAACATGCACTCACTACAAGATTTTAAAATAATTACGCATCACACAATACAAGATATTAAGATTATCGTGCACGGCAGAACAATTTACCACCTCCATGGTCCAATGCACCTGTACAACAGGTTGTTTTGTGCACAGCCGGCATGTCAAAAGTCAGATTCCACTGGGTGCGGTAGACGTGGCACCTGGCCGCGGCCACTGTAGACAAAGCTTGTGATTCCACCAGATGCATTTCAGACACGTCCAAGAAGCTGCTCCGCTACATACTCTCTTGGCTTGGATTTGGCTACTGAATGATGATTCCACACTCTCCTTACCAATCAAAAACAAAAATAATGTTTTTTTTTGCTGGAGTTACTGCTGCGGCTGCTGCTGCAAAAAAAACGTGTATCCTCCACACTCTCTTTGTGTGTCTTTTTTTTAATATAAGCCTTGCTTATATAAATGGTATGGATATCTGTGGATGTGCATTTTGTCTGTGCACATGCAGGCTATATAAATTGTATATACAATTACATACATTGTAGACTAAATTTTGCAATGGAAATGGGTTGCTAAAAGGGTGTTGATGGTTTGCTGCCCATACACATTATTTAAGCACATGGACCGTTTCCTTGAGTGTTGCCAATTCCTTTCACATTAAATATATTAAAAAAATAAATATAATAATAATAAAACAACAATTTGAATGGACTACTAACAGAAGGCACTGGCTAATTATAATGGTTAACTAATGACTAGTCTATGAATATACTAATACAGATTTGTCACAGAAGCTCTAATTTTAGAACCATATTTTTGTCAATGGGATTACTAAACACAACCTTATAAACCCTATATACTTTGTTGACCGGAGTCACCAGGGATCTTTCCCCCTCTACACCAAATCTCTTCCCCAAAAATAGCCGAATTGCAAGCTCACAATGCAACACGTTGCAATGCATTGTGAGCATGTAGATTGACCATTTTTTAGATTAGGTTGTTATTATTTTTGGTATTTCCGGACAGACAAACCTGTTCAGTTTAGTAGTTTTTTGTTTACTGTTAATGTACAGTTTGTGTTTTTGTTCACTAAAGAATCATGCTCATGATCATGCTGTACTGCATTTTATAATTTGTATTGTGATGTTTTTTTGCCTGGACCTCAGGAAGAATAGTCTCCACTACGGTGTAGACTAATGGGAATCCTTAATAAACAATAAACAATAAACAATATTTACACCAAATGTTCACCCCAGAATAGGGACGCTTGATGTTTCCACCTCACCAAAAACAATTATGATATATATATAAAGCAGTGGTTCAAAGTAACTAAGTACATTTACTTAAGTACTGTACTTAAGTACAATTTTGAGGTATTTGTACTTTACTTGAGTATTTCCAATTTCCAATACTTTTACTTCTACTCCACTACATCTCAAAGGCAAATATTGTACTTTTACTCCACTACAATTATTTGAAAACTTAAGTTACTAGTTACTTTTCACGTTTTCAGATACAAAATATTATATTAGGAAACATGCATTAACCACTTTAGCCCTATTTTATACATAGGCTATTTGAAAATAGCCGATCTACAAGCTCGCAACGCGTTGTGAGCTTATAGATCTGCTATTTTCTGCACACAGCCTCACATTCCCTCCACAAGTTGCAACTAATATACATACATACTTCCTTATTATTCCCTCCAGGTTCCCATGACTCATTCAGTTTCTACATTGATGAGTCTTCTCCAGTGGGCCCCGAGCAGCCGGAGACAGTGCAGAATTTTGTCTCTGTTTTTGGCACGGTGGCCAAGAAGCTAATGAGGAAGTGGCTGGCCACACAGACCATGAACTTCACTAGCCAGCTGGAGGCTGGGGTCCGTTTCTTTGACCTACGTATCTCCACCAAGCCACGGGATCCAGACAACGAGCTGTACTTCGCCCACGGGCTCTTCAGTGCCACGGTCAGTACAGAGGATCTGTTAGATGTTCAGCATGCGTGTAGTAATGTAACATGTGTGGTGACGCTTGTTGTGTGAGTGAGTCTGTGTGTGTGTGTGTGTGTGTGTGTGTGTGTGTGTGTGTGTGTGTGTGTGTGTGTGTGTGTGTGTGTGTGTGTGTGTGTGTGGGGGGGGGGGGGGGGGGGGGTGTGTGTGTGTGTGTGTGTGTGTGTGTGTGTGTGTGTGTGTGTGTGTGTGTGTGTGTGTGTGTGTGTGTGTGTGTGTGTTTGTGTGTACAGTACATACAAACATACTGTATAGGCACAAGACATTTCACAGGATGTCCAAACTCAAAGTATCATGCTGTGTGTACAGTATATGACTGCTAAATGCAGATAAAAGTATTTTCAATGTGTAACTGAAACACGACCGGCATCATCTGTAGCTGAACATAATTATGATTTGATGATAGTGATGATAATGATTCTGATTATGTTTGTGTGTTTGTTGTGTGTGTGAGAGACATTGTCGGAGCAATTTTCCTGGTACTCACAAGAGAAATTTTAGTTTTTATGGATTAAAGAATTAAAGTTGGGTTTACAATTAGAAAAAGAATCAGGTTGGGTTAGGAAATGGGTTGATTTCTAACACCTAATGATCCCTAGGTGACCATTTAGTTAAATGTACTGTAGGGGGTGGGGTTGGAGTTATCCCTGTTTTGTACGTTTGCACGCTGTGTCGCACACCAAAAATAGCATCTTCAAGCTCACAATGCAGTGCAGCACGACACGTTGTGACTCGTGAGCTTGTAGACCGGTTATTTTGGGTGAACGACATCGGCGCACAACTAAGTACAACTCAGGCTTTACGGTTAGGGTTTAAAAATAGCCCAAAAATGGTAAAAGTGTTATTGATTAAATTGCTATCCTGAACTTTTGATGTCCTTACAAGTATGTGTGTGTGTGTGTGTGTGTGTGTGTGTGTGTGTGTGTGTGTGTGTGTGTGTGTGTGTGTGTGTGTGTGTGCGTGCGTGCGTGCGTGCGTGCGTGCGTGCGTGCGTGCGTGCGTGCGTGCGTGCGTGCGTGCGTGCGTGCGTGCGTGCGTGCGTGCGTGCGTGTGTGCGTGCGTGTGTGTGTCCAGGTCAGAGAAGGTCTGGAGCAGATCAGTAGTTTCCTTTCATCTCACTCGAGAGAGGTGGTCTTCCTCGACTTCAACCACTTCTACGGTGTCCAGAACCTGCACCACGAGAAGCTGGTCACCATGTTGAAGGAGGTGTTTGGAGACAAGCTCTGTCCGGTCGTCTTTGCCCAGGAAGTATGTCAGCTGACCTGAAGGCCAACTAAATAATCCACAGCAGATGTCAACTTAATTAAAACAATATATACAGTATTATATAGTATTATGTTAGTACTGTTCCTTGCTTAGGAACAGTAAGGTTAAAGGCAATTTAGTACTTAAATATTACAATTTGACCTTTTTATTTTATTTTCAACCAAAACGTGGTGTGTTCTTTACAGGTCCATGTTTACACTCAAGTAACACTCCAGATTTTTAAATCTTAAATTAGAATTTAAAATACATTTGAATTAGAATATTTAGGACACCATCTAGGCTGTATATATAGGGTGGGTTTGATTGATGGTTGAGTGTTGGAGGTGTCACGACAGGGTCGTTACCCAAGAAATCAGGATTTTTTTTTTGCTATACATTTGGCAGTGGAAAGGATATCAGGTCTGGATATCCCTTTTCCCCCCAGTTTGGTTATTTTTAGATGAGGCTGCCATGTTGAGTGGCGTATATATCCCCCTCTATGTAATTGGATTCAAACTGCTCTTATGTTAGGGAGGAGGCTCTCTGCACCTGTGCTGACTCTGTGGTACGCCTCTCTTGGCCCCTTGGCTGCTTTAGAGCGATTGTGATATAAGTTGCTGGATCATTGGAAAAATACGATTTGAAATGGGGACACTATCATCTTTATACATTTTTGTTGGGGGTCTGATGGAGTTTTCCGGCTTTGAAAAGCAATGATTTACTGGATGGGGTGTGGTATATAGAGGATACTGAAGTTCTATTTGTTCAGTGATGCTGTGGGCTTCTAGGCGTATTTTGTGTTGATGTATCTTGTTCTACCTTTGGTGTTTGTGTTTTATTGATTGTGTCCTCTGTTTTGGTTTTGTTTGGTGTCTGATTGTGTTTCAGAAAAATAAAATAAAAATGGCATGCTATTCTCTTTGACACCAGCTGAATGGTTCCACGCTTTTTTAATACAATTATAAATCATAAAAACTGCTTTTTGACTGTGGTATTTATGTCTGCATCTAAGCCAAATAATCCATCCTAGCTTCTCGGCTTCCCCTTTATCCCCAGGTGACTCTGCAGTATCTATGGGAGAAGGACTACCAGGTGTTGGTGTTCTACCACAACCCCATGGCTCTGGAGGTGCCCTTCCTGTGGCCAGGTCAGATGATGCCTTCTCCCTGGGCCAACACCACTGACCCAGAGAAGCTGGTGCAGTTTCTCCAGGCCTCCCTCACCGACCGCAGGTCAGCGCCAACAACATGTTACTGTGGCACACTGTTTTGTCACATAAAATGATGTACTTTCGCTTGCCAAACTGTTGGTAAGTAACGAGTAAGTAGTATCACGTTAACAGTAAAGCGTTGCTACGATATTATTACTTTTTCAAGTAACAAGTAATATACCTAATTGCGACAGCGTTTTGAGTAATAATATTACAGTTACTTTTCCCCCAAATGTAACTAATTACAGTACAATTGTCATACACCTTGGTGGAACTGTGGGTTGAGATGTAGCGTGTTTCGTGTAACTTTGTGCGTTTTGGTCAGGTTTTACAGTGCAGTTGGTGTTTCTAGCACTCCGGCTCTCCCTTTGAAAACATCAAAAACATATTAGGCGAAGCAGTGCTCAGGAAAAGATGCCTTGATGGACGGTGGACGCAGCCCCTAACAAACAACACAGTGCAGTAACTTGAGGACTCAAGTCTAACTTTACCTGCCAACAACATTATAACAACACACACACACACACACACACGCACACACGCACACACGCACACACGCACACACGCACACACACACACACACACACACACACACACACACACACACACACACACACACACACACACACACACACACTCTCAAACATATACATATACATGCACGCTGCATTTCCTTATCACGTCACCAATGTAACGCCTGGGACTTTAACCCCGAACTACCGCATGGAAAGCCAACATCTTATCCACTAGCCTAAAGGGGAATTGGGCTAAAATATTAGGCTTTTGGTCATCAGGCAGAGGTCCTGAGAAACTACTGCTACACTCAAGGGGTAATGAATAACATGTTGTCTTATGCTTTGGTTCAAAATAGACCATAGCATTCTCTAAAGGTTACAGGGAGGAACGTGTTCAAGGGTAGTCAGGACATTGTGACAGATTAAGCTCTGCAGTGTGATAACATTCCTTTAAAAAGCATTCACAGTAAATCACATTCGTTTTTCAGTTAATGTTCCAGAAATATTGAACAATTGCTAATCTAGGCTGCAGGAGACACCCAGCAATCTAGAATTTCTTTGTTAGAATGATATTTCTTCATTTTTTTGTTTTTTTGTTTTTGTTTGACCTCTTGGGAATGCAAATGTAACTGAGATCATGATAAAACATATACAGTATATCTCCTGCAGGAGGAAGGGGACCTTCTTTGTTTCTCAGGTGGTCCTAACGCCCAAAGCCAGCACTGTGATGAAAGGAGTGGCAAGTGGACTGAGAGAAACTATCACAGAGAGGTAATTTAAAAACACTTCATTGACCCTTCGTGGCTTGAAAGTCTAGTTTAAAGTGGTCTCCATGTTACGTTTGTGGCGTCCACCCACCATATATCAAATCTAGTTTAAAGTTGTTTCCATATATAGACACATTATGTTTGTGATGCCCACCATCCACCCAATTTTAATATAGGATATAAGTGATGATATGATGATGATAAACACTTTGGGAATTGTTTGGATTTTACAACCTGTTGGGTTGCACAACGTCTCCAGGCGTTTGATACAGACGTCTTTTGAACAGCTGCAACAGACTTCATCGTTCTTCTCTTTCTCTCCATACAGTATATCTCATTTTTGGTTGAGTCAACAGCAGAGCCATCCATTTTCCCTGCATGAATAATTCATTTGATTATCGCCAACCAATCTACGCTGTTTGTTTGCTTGATTTTATGTCCTTCAAAACATTCCCATTCAGGCTATCATGCTACAAATAATGACAGTGTATCTAAACATGAGGATTCATTTCTGTATGCTGAAAGTGTCTTTGTGCTCTGTGTAAATTGTAAATGTGTGGTTGCATGCCTGAATGTTTGTGTTGCGTAATGGTGTGTCTGCGTTTATGTTGTACACATGCACACGTGTGCTTGTGTGTATTCACGCATGCATGTGACCTATAAGAATTTTACAGTGATGTTGATGTTGCTTTAGTTACTTTGCAATTTGTATTATTGATATAAAACCCATATCTATACCTCAGCTATTTGAAAATACCCGATCTGCAAGCTCACAACGCGTCTCATATCGCAACGTGTTGTGATTTTATAAATTGGACACATTTAGAAATGTCTTCAAAAGATTTGTATGGGTACTTTTTTAATTTGGTACTTTAACTACATTTTGATGTGAATACTTTTGTACTTTTACTGAAGTTACATTTTTAATACAGGCCTTTTATGTAACAGTGTTTCTGTATTGTAGTATTGCAACTTTTACTTAAGTGATTGATTGGTTGATTGATTGATTGATTGATTGATTGATTGAATACTTTGCAAACAGCACGAGTACAGTCATACACTTGGTCTAAAAGGATAACCCAAAAAAGTCCTGTGGACACGTCTCCATTGAGGTCCTAACAAATCTGACTAGTTCTTCCACCACTGTTTGTCTCCTCCCAGGGCCTTGCCAGGCATGATGCAATGGATCAGAGCCCAGAGGCCTGGCGAGAGTGGCATCAACATCATCACGGCTGACTTTGTGGAGCTGGGAGAGTTCATCAGTGCCGTCATCACCCTCAACTACCACCTGGAGGATGATGATGACGCCACCTGAGGGGAGACAGGGGGCGCCTGAGAGCACAGTCAAACCCTGTACCAGAGGCTGGGCCTGTGCTTTCATTCTTACAATTTGGTGTTCATTTCTGGAAGGGGGGAGTAGAGCCTCTCCTCTCTCTTTATTTAGGGCTATTGAGAAAAGACCGAAAGAATGAAGAGGGAGTGAAGGAAAGATGTGTTGGGGTAGAGAAGGAGCGAGGGACAACGATGAACATAATCAGAGGATTTGTGTTTCATCCATTTTGGGATCAAAAGGGCATTTAAGGTTTTTAGAGCCATGTTTTTTTTTCTTTTCCTTTAACTTTTATTGGCTGTAAATAGAACAGCTTTACGATCAGTCAAATGCACTGTTTATGGGCTTTACTGCTTCGTCATAGGGTAAGTTCCTTCAAAGGATATCAGCATACTGATGTGAAATGTACAGGTACAGGTAGATGTTCTTGGTATTCTAGTGACAGTGAAGGTTTTTTCAGCAGTTATTCTGTTTCAGTGGCTGCAGCCAGCTCTAAATTAGTGGTCAGTCTGTGTATCTTGTAAACTGCTCACATAAATGCTGGTGTTAGTAGCTACAGTAGACGTTGTTTTGTCTTACTTCGAAAATTTACTTAAAAATGTTTCTTTAATGCATCCCATGTCAGATAACTGCATGGAGGCATCTTGGCGAAGGTGTGTGGATGTGGCCTCCTGAAGCTTGAATGCATAATGTGTTTACAGAAAGATCTATCGCCCATACTCAGCGAGGAAATGAGGCAGGGCAATTCTCCATTGCAGGGTATTCATGAGTGATAAACTAGTTGAAGCCACCTCCAAGACAGTCTCTTAAGGGAGTTTTTCCCAATAACAGCCTCGTCTGTAGTCAGCGTACGGTCTACACATTGATCACACACGTCTGCACTGTAGGGACCATTGATTAAATTCCCGCTTTCAAAGCCACCAGGGAGAGAGAGAGAGATACAAATGCAGATTGAGGCAAGGCTAGATGCAGTGGTGTTTGTCCATCTCCTAGTAAAAATTAAAGCCAAGGTAAAAGTGTTTTAGTGTTTGATGCATCCGAATAAACTCAGTTGGCACATTGGTGCATTTATTTTTGGGTATGCACCAGAGATTGCTAAGTATATGTGTGGTGGCACTCCTGAGATGCTGACAGACCATGAGAATTACATCAGTGTTGATCAGAAAAACTATGTTAAATATGTCTATATCATACAGTTACGTATTATATCATACTAGGGGTACAACAATGTGCCCACCAGCCACATTTTCTCCAATGAATGCCTTGACCTCTGTTATAGTGTTTTTACTAATGTACCATACATATTATCAATATATACAATATACAAGGCATTATGAGATCTATCATGGTCTTATGTCTTTCTCAAAATCAGGTGATAAAGGCAAGCCTATTGCTGCTGTTAGATGTGAAAAGTTAGTTAAATAAAAAACTATATCCAGTGGGTTTGGACATGAACAGAGCAGGCTGTTCAGGAGGTGAAATGAAAAGGCTGTTCCAGGATCACAAAATGTGCCCTGGCACATGATAGAGGACTGTGTCTATTCATTTCATTCAATGAACACCCACATTTAGACATGAGGCATTCAACTAGTTCTTGAATATTGGTATCATCAGCTAAATCAGACATGTCCTGCCTAGTAATATTCTTATATCTCTGTATTACCCCTTAATATATCCCTTTCTCTCTTACTGCAATATAGTCTGGGACATTGCCTACAAGACAAACCTCAAACACCTTTAAACATTACAGAAACAATTTACTACGTAGAATATCAACATTTCCTGGACTTGTCAGTTCTGGTACCTTATTCGAAAACCTTTAATTCTTCTATGATGTCAATGCATTCCAATTATATTATCTATTTATTTCAGACTAAAGATCAATTTATTTTTTTATTTTTTTCCTTTCAACGGTTTGATTCCAAGGTTTAACAGCTTAAAAAGGGCTTGTTCATCTTCTCCAACAATGATTAAGTTTACGTAACCAGCTTTTTCCAACTCAATGATTGTTGCATTTTTTTGTGATATCTATTTGATTATTTTGTTTTTGTTTTTATTCACTTTTTTATCCTGATTTAGTTTACAATTTTCCATATGACAAACAGTGAAATGTTAGGGGAGTTCTTCATACAAGCCCCTTTGGGTATCTTCTCTCCTGCACATTTCCAGTCACTCTTTGTAGTTCCTTTTTAATTGTAAACCTGTATCTTGTGTGCAAATAACAAATAAAAAAACAATAAAGAAAGAAAGAACGGGGGAAAAAAGACAAAAATGTAAACTACACTAGCTGTAATCTCTCAAGAACAGTTGGCGAGGGGTTCTCAGATTGCACTAGCTGTGATATGTCACTCAAACACATACAATAGGCCTAAGTGTTTGGACCTCAATGTCATGTTTTTAATGTCTGCCTTGTCAGATGTTTCATGTTTGAATCCAGTATATTGTCTGATTTATGTTGTCTTGTTCCACATAGTTCATATAGCATAACATGATGCTGTACAATATGATTATTTACTAAATGTTTTACAATATAAGTGATTTGTACAAAATACTAATCTTTTGTTAAGAAGCACAGGGCAACCATTTGAACTGACACTTTGGGAGAAAAGAAAACCAATATTATTGCTCTGGTTGTTTTTTACACGTTATACATGAATACCACAACATATTATACAAACGCCCACTTTATGATCAGTGAGGAATCTCTGCAGAGAATGTATACAGTGAGGACATTTTTTGTCTATTTTATTCTTTCAACTTTTGTGACATTTGTGATCGTTACATCTGATTGAGTGACACTGACTGAGTGAGCATTGACTGAAAAGAGTTTATATAGACTATTGAAATGATTTAAAGAAAGTTCCAACTAATACCCCCCCCCCCCTTATTCCAGTGTTGATTGATGTTAAACTATTTTTCATATTGTGAAAAGCTTGTACATACTGTAATTGCAAATAGGTTGCTGTTGATGAATTGTAAATATTTAGAGTCATTGACAAGAATTGTATCTTAAGTGTTCCTGCGCTGGTACATTTAGTTTTTCATATTTATTTAGTATTTCAGTAAGCTTGTGCATGAACCAAACTGTATTTATAGGTGTACTTTGTGCCATGCATTCAAAGGTATACATCTCTCATCTGAAATTATTTTCAGAAAATCTCATGAGGAAATGTCCTTTGTTTTACCCTTTAAGAAAAATCCCCAGAAATCCTTTTTTTTTATTGCACTGTTACCCTGTAAAGATTAAGAATTAATCCAGAAAGAAAATTTGGTTTGTGCATTGGGTCATAAGTTCAGTGTGTCTTCCCTCATCCGAAATGATTTTGTTACCTTTCATGCATTCACATTTCTGGTGTGGAAAAAGAGTAATTTGTTGTTGTAAGACTCAAACCTTTGTATGTTCTACTGAAATTGACTGTTCTAAGTGGGAAATGACCAATCTAATAAAGCTTCTATGCCTATAATGGTTTTGCTTGCTTGCTTGCTAGCTTGATTGGTCGATCTATAATTCAGTATAAAAAAGATTTAAATCCATGATTTATGTCCTCTCCCGACAGAGGGAGGTAATTGCAACTGTAACCTTGTACAAGACTTTTTTTTCTGGCAATGTCTAATGGTCCTACTACTCCATACATGTAGCCTACTCTTATTTGTCCTCTGCAAAATATCGCATTAGAAGAGAGATGTATGCCAACATGAAAATATCCTCCACCTAGAATGGCATGCTTATTTGTCAAAGTAATACAAAACTGAAGATAAGATGTAAAGCTAAGCATTACGCCACCCAGGCTGAAGCTATAAATGAAATCTGACAGTCAATAATGAATTATTTTGTCACTCCGGCTTGATAAGGAATGGACAACGTAAGTTGCCCAACATTGCTTATCCGAATTTAAAATTGTTTCCACTTACATCATTGTCAAGACATGGTCACACACAACAACAAAAAATGCTTTTTATGGCAGGGCTTTGAATAGGAGGCTAGCCGTCGATAAAAGGGTCTGTGTGTGTGTGTTTGTGTGTTCATAAAGTAATCCCTGAGTAGCAACAAACTGCAAAACAGGTGACAGGCCTCAGGAACAACATTCAGTGGCATTCCCCTTTAAGCTGTCAGGAGGTGATGGATATGCATACATCAATCCTGCCTGGTCCTCCTGCCTGGCAGTAACAGCAGGCAGGTTATTGTAAAAATATTGTTTTCACTGGAAAATTATGAGAACGTTTGCCTGTTCAAAATCAGAGAATCTCAGGTTTGCTTTATGGGAAGGTATTTCTGTTCACTTTATTGCTCTGGAAATCTGTTCTGCCTCTCTGCTGTGTATATGCACATCTGACACCATCTTGCCTCTATCTTGCAAGTCATATTGGGCTACTCTCATAGTCAGCCCCCTCTCACTTTCTGTATCTCTCACTCCCTGATAAAACCAGGAAAGGCTTGTGCAGAAATCACAGGCCTACATGGAATAAATCTAGACTAAATGGGGTGAACTGTGGCAATGCTATGTTAGTTTCACGTGGGATTAAGAACAGTTTTCTTCCAAAGTTTTAACAGCCTGTTATATACTGGTGGAGTTTTCCTGTCCTTGAGGAGTAGCCACTAAAGTACATCATACTGGCAACAGCTGTAGAGAGGAAATGGACCTGTTTTGCCCCCTAGTGTTAGCTAGACTGTATCACATCTCAGGAATACAACTATCCAAATACGAGAGGCTGCAGCAGCAGTGCAGACCTGGAGCAGAAAACTACCTGCCTGCCTGTTTTCACGACCCTGCTGCCTTGAATGATTTAGATTTATGTTGTCAGAAAATAGTTTCTGGTACAATTTTAGGTGAAAAAGGCCATGCAGCTCAACATGGATTCATTTAACATTAACGGCTAGTTTAAAAGTTTGTCAACAATATTCGGGAGCAGAATCTATTTAATATCAACATTTCTAGATGTGTTGTAGCCTTTATTCTTTATTTTCGGACGATATATATATATAGGGTGCGTTCGAAAATACAGCACTGAGCGCACTGGCCAATACAAACTAATAGGCGAGTGTGCTCCGGTGCGCAATTTCCGAACGCACAGTGTAGCATACTAGCATTGTTTCATTCAGTGTAGCATACTAGCATTGTTTCATACACGATATCCATACACAGTGGTGGCGGTTGGCAGTGGCTCAGTAGAGCAACCAGAATTGGTCCTGGGTTTGATCCCTGGCTCTTCTTCCATTTGTGTTGAAGTGTCTTCCAAGCTGGACACTGAATCCAAGTGCAGGTGAATTTGCTTGGACAAATGACTATAATACAGGTGGTTCCTGATTAGCTTCTATGCTCTCTGTGTTTGTTTATGCAGAAGCAACAGTGGAATAAATTAATACTAAGATACTTTGAGCTGACTCTGGACTTATAGCTATAAATAAAATAACTATAGCTGCCTGTCTGTCAGTTGACTACTTTAGACATGGTGTGGATAATGATTGCACACCCTGAGCATTGACAGTAAATTTAGATTGCATAATCTTTTTTGTGTTTGTTAATGTCATGGGTCAAGCAGCCCACAGACAGGCTTTTGGGGGGAGTTATTGCGAATGAAAGTCAATATTTCTTCTGGTCTATATCCAACACACACACACACACACACACACACACACACACACACACACACACACACACACACACACACACACACACACACACACACACACACACACACACAGCTATTTGTTTATAAGTGCATGCACCCCTCACACACTGACACAATTGCACACACACGTCTCTAGTCCAGTTCCAGAGAAGAAAAACAAAACTTCCCGAAAGCAATCAATATCTGTGAAAGATTGAAACTGACGTAGGCTATACTCCAAATAAAAAGCCAAAGACTAAGCATGCTGAGAGCCATAGAACTGCTAATTTCTCACAATGAAGGTAAAGATTCACTCTCAAGCTGATTTCAAAACATGTTTTTATTATTTGGTATTAACTTCTATTGTTATAAGGCGCTCATGTGTTCTATATATATATAAGGGTTAATAATAGCATTTTTAACATGTTTATTGTTAGTTGATAAGCCTTTTTTTGTCCTTTACAAAACGTGTTACCAATTTATAGACTGCTTAGAGTATTAGAGTAGGCTATTATTAATAGCCTTAAGTGTATCATAATTGTTAGTATCATTACAAACTTACATTATGTCATTGTTCAGCCTTTAGCTGTTTTGTAGCTTTATTAAAACATATAGCTTTTTATTCACTTATTGACAGTGTACCACAATTTTTGCATTTACCAGGTCTAAAGTGGGAAGAATGCCTTATTATGGTTAATAAATCCTTTTCTGTACATAACTTTAGTCCTGGGTTTCTAGAAGGTGGCATGATATTGTATCCTGTTAGGGTTCATTTTCCCATAGCTTCATTTGATTGGCTGATTTCATTCTTTCACTTAATTGACTGCAGCTGAGCCTATCATATGGAGCTATGGGGAAATGAACAGGACATGGGTATGCCAGCTTCTGGAACCCCTCAGAGCCTAATATGCACTTATGACAATTCTATTTACACCTACAGTACCTGGTCTACAGTGGGAACAATGCCTTATTAAGTTTTATAAAGCATCCTTCATTATGCACTCATTTACAGTTAACTAACTCTCCTCTCCTCTCTAAGTTTCTACCAGTATGTCTAACAGGGCTGCATTGGCTGCTGCTCCTGATGATGACACACACAGGGTAAAGCTGTTTCTGTTTTTTATTATGTTTAACAAGCACAACACACTCTGTGTGGAGTTTGCATGTTCTCCCCGTGTCTCCTAGGGTAGTTAATACCCTCACAAAAACATGTAGTAATCCTGGTCACTATACTGCCTCCCCCTGGTCAGCCGGGGCGCCTGATGGAGGGGAAAGGAACTGGTTGGAATAACGTGTTCCTTCCACGCGCTACGTCCAACCAGGGAAACTCTCCCCTGTCGGGTGACAAGAAGGTCAGTTGGCTCTCATGCATTGAAGGAGGCATGAGCTCGGCCCTGGCCTCCCTAGGCTGGTGGGGGGGGGTGTAGTGCCCAGGATCACTTAGCAAATTGGCACTGGGTGTAAAAAGGGTTACAAAATCGTGGGATAAAATATTTAGAAAAAAAAAAAACAAGCACAACACTAAACGAAAAACTTGTATTAATTGTATTCCTTTATGTTTAAGGTTTTGTATTGACTGCCAATGGGGGCCTTGGGGAGGGTGGTCTGAGTGTAATCCATGCACCAGAGAACAGGTTAAGATCACTAAATTGTTCATTAAATAATTAATAAAATTGGTTGTAGTTCTTATTGTTGTTGTCTTGGTCTTGCAATGTAATAAAGGATGTGCAGTGCTGATGATCTGTTACTTTAACTTGCTTGAGTCAGCAAAAAAGGACAATTTTTATAAGCATTGTTTGAACCATAATAACTATAATAATAACCATGTGTAAAATGATACTGTGGCAAGCTAGTGCAGTTTTTAGTTTTTGTTGCATTGTTGCTTTGCTATGTGTGTAACACACTGCAGACTAGAAGCCGTGTCATGGAGGTATATGCTCAGTTTTTGGGGGGCCTCCCCTGCAGTGGAGATCGCACCGGGAGCAGAACCTGTGAAACCACACAAGGCTGCCCTCTAGACCAAGGATGTGGAGGAAGGTTCCGCTGCCAATCAGGTCAGGAATCAAGGATCCATTTTTTCTACTGTTTAATTCATGAAGACCTTTAGGCCGATTCTACAGATGCCTTCTAAATCAGTAGTTCTCACACTTTCACAATTTGTCTAAAATATCAAAAAATAGCAGATGTACAAGCTTACGGCACGGCAATAGTATATCTGCTATTTTTGAATAGCCAATACTAAATCTAAAATGACACAGATGCTTTCCCGGTTTTAAAGGGTTAATGTGAAAGCACAACGCCTGAATATCTTTAGTCTCCATCTCTGTTGTAATGTATCTCTAATTATGACCCAGCCTATCTCTCTATCTCTCTTTTCACACCCTGACCCTCATCTGTTCTCTGTGACACATGATGACCTACAGGGATGTGTATTGATAGGTCTCTGGTCTGTAACGGTGATCAAGATTGTGAGGGAGATAATCTGGATGAACATAGCTGCGACCAACCTACACGATACGTTGAATGTGAAGGTGGAAGAGCGGGCGTTCCACCCAACCTTGAACTTACTGGAAAGGGGTATGTTCTCACATACAGTACAATATAATCAATCATCAATCAATCACAATGCATATGTGGTAAAAACGTCTTGTATGTGCAAATGCAGGCTCAGGTCTTCTCCAAATAACAACACAGCCATGCACACTACACACACTACACTACACTATACACTCACAACACCATACAATATATTACACACACATACACACACACGCACGTGTGCACGCACGCACACGCCATACACAGCTACATACACTATAAACCAGTGGTCTTCAAAAGGGGGTCTGGGACCCCTAGGGGGTCCTCAGAGTTACTACAGGGGGGCCACCAAATCTTTGTGTGATAGGACTCCTTTTCCCCCCTTTTTTACATGAACCACTTAATTGAACCCTAGTATCGCTATTCTGGTGGGAATATTTGCGGAAAATAGCAGATCTGCCCGCTCACGATCTCTGATCTTGTAGATCCGCTATTTTCGGTGAAGAGATATGGTATAGAGGGGGAAAAAAGAGTATAGGCTACTACTGAGCCAAAGGTCAGGTTCACGAGGTGTTGAGGGTTTAAGTGGTTAAATGTCTGAAAATACACATTAACATTAATCCAACATACTGAATTAATTGAACAAATCACGTGTAAACAAACAAAAAACATGAATTTAAACAACACTGAAATAACGTATAATGTACAGTAGTACTACTACTACTACTACTACTACTACTACTACTACTAGGCTACTACAACTATCTGTCTCTCAGCTAAGGGGTTCTTGAAGGGGGAAACATTGAAGACCCCTACTGTAGACCATTTACTGTACACTCACCTTTGACATCTGGGATGAAGTTGTTTGTCTGTTTTGTCTAGGTATGACATTGTGTCAGGGACGCCAATGCAGGGTGTAATTAACACTAAGAGTTTCGGTGGGCAGTGCCGCATCAACTTCAACAACAACTACAGACTTCCCCTGAGTACGCTCAACGTTAACTTCATGGTTGGTTTCCTTGAAACACTTGTAGGATTGCTGATTCTGGAAATGTTTTTAAAGTAAAGCAATCACGAGGACAGAAAGACTTTAGAATTAGTCTTTGGAAGGAACGGCAAAAGAAGAACCACGTATAGAATTTAACTAAATAAAATAAAATAAAATGTGTCAAATCAGTCTTTGCAAGGAGAGGAACAGACAACAAAGCAGGAGTGAGAAAATAATTTAAAAAATGTCCAACACAAAATAATTAATAAATATTAAAATGTTAAAATGATAAATAAACACATGTTGCAGAGAGAATTCATTCATTTATGTGTTTTAATAAACTCAGATATATTTACACATAAACATTACAAATAATTCTCGTTGGGATCTACTTTCTGTAGTTAAAATAAACATATCATATCATATCTAGTGATTAATTATCAATATGTTCAATATGTCCTCATTTACATATTGCAAATACATCTTTGTATTGTTGGTTAAAGTGTAGCCTAATTTAACCCTATATTCTACTTCAAGATATTCTTCCTCTTTCATGTTTTATTTGTCTTTATTAATTTGCTTCATTTTCATTGAGACGTATATATAAGCTCACAAAATGTAAGGAAACTTGAATTTGGGCCATTATATCTCCCCTTTACTAATACCAATCAGTAAAGTGTTATATATCATTTTTATCGGTGATTAGTCACCTTTACAACGAGGTACAGCTTGTAAGCACCGGGCATTCATGGAATGAGCAACACAGGCAAACGTGTGGGTAGCGCCGAGCAAAAATGTGCCAAAATGGCCTGTTAGACTTTTCTGCTGACATTCAATGTCGTGACATTCATGACATTCAATGGGCTTCAGGTGTGTGCCAGAACATGGGTTCTGCAACTTTGTTGAGTTTGTGTATGCTCCAAGCAGCAACTCTGCCCCCATGGAAAGATGCCACTTTTGTCAGGATAAGGCCCGTGCAACAGGGCAAGTGAAGCTGGTGTTCCGTTATGCAGAGTGACAGCATTATTTGGTGTTAGCCCTGGTACCATTTCCAAACTTAGGACTAAGTTCTGTGAGACTGGTGAAGTCAACAAGGAAGACAACAACCCAGACCCCTTGCTTCACTGAGGAACCATAGATTTACAGGCAAGATATGCACAACGGTACCAAAGACAGTTGTCAAAGTAGCAGGGCCCATGCTCAGGTGCCAGTCACACACCTTTGACTGGCACACACCTGCCTGCAAATGGTACCAGAGCTAAGACCAAATAATGCGTAATCTGCGTAACGGAACACCAGCTTCACTTGCCCTATTGCACGGGCCTTATCCTGAAGGGACAAACGTGGCATCTTTCTATGGGGGCAGTGTTGCTGCTTGGAGCATACACAAACTCAACAAAGTTGCAGAACCCATGTTGCAGAACGCAAAGTTGCAGAACCCACCTATCAGCAGGTGTGTGGTGGCAGGTCGCGCAAAACAAGAGCGATTACCAGCGAAAGCATATTGGGCGATTTTGGCACATTTTTGCTCGGCGCTACCCACACGTTTGCCTGCGTTGCTCATTCCATGAATGCCCGATGCTTACAAGCTGTACCTCGTTGTAAAGGTGACTAATCACCGATAAAAATGATATATAACACTTCACTGATTGGTATTAGTAAAGGGGAGATATAATGGCCCAAATTCAAGTTTCCTTACATTTTGTGAGCGGTTTATATACATTGTAAATGCATTGATAAAGTGGGCTTCTTACAGTAGATATACCATCAATTAAGGAACCAGATCAATATTTATTAGCACATTATTAGCTTACAGATCAGCTATTTTTGGCAAAGAGATTTGGTGTAGACAGAAAGAAAAAAAATGGTCCAAGTACAGAGCCAACTCAGGTCCAGTTTTTCAAGTGTTTTCAAGTTTCAAGTGGATAAGCCCTATGTACTGTATCACAAATTGAAAAAAAAAAGGAAATATTTTTTTTTTTACTCAGAGCTGAATGAACATTGTGGATTTTACAGTGTAGGAAAGCATAACATGGCCTACCATTATATAGCCTACTTTTACAAACCATGAACCTTGTGTAATCTGTTACATCAGGTTGAAGTTAAGAATGGCTACAGTGAGGATTCCTATGAAAGCAAATGGCATTATGCTAAGGACATTGTCAACAGACAGAGAGTGACAGGTACCACGGAAGGATTCAACAACTATGACTACCATGAGAAGATGGACACGACTAAGGTAGGCTATGCACGATGTGTCAAAATGCCTAAGTACTAAACAATTTACTCAATTAATTGAATAAAACCAATGCATTTTCTATTGTTGACCATAATTGTCATTGTCTGTGCAGAAAAAGAAGCTGTTGGTTTTAGAGAATGACATAGAGGTCGCCCAATTCCAAAACAATGCTCCCCAGTACCTCCCAATATCGGAGGCGTTCTGGAAGGTACTGGCCAAGCTGCCAAATGTGTATGACTACGCTGCCTACCGGAAGGTCCTGGAGAGGTTCGGAACACACTACCTGTCTGAAGGCAGCTTCGGAGGCTCCTTCAAAGCCTTCTTAAGCATTGATGAGGAGACTCATAAACACACTGGTGAGAAATGATCATTTATCAGGCAGCTTCTTGATCTTGGGAAGTCTAAAACTGAGCTTGTTTGATAGTTCTGGCAGTAGTGACAAATCTGTTTTCTTTCTTTGTTGGCCCTTGTTTTTCAGTTGATACAAGGCATGTATTTAAGGAATGCACAACGGTCCAAGTATGGTTTTTGTTCTTTCGCGTCGTAAACAAGAAGACGTGTGATGACGATGATATTATTAAGCACTATCCTATTCAAGACGGTAAAGAAACAATCATTGATCATAATGTATGTGACTAATGTATGATTCATTTGTACCATAGAAACCAGAACTCATGAGACAAATTGTTAGGTTGGAAAAGAAAGAATCTCTCAAGACTGGTGAGAAAAAAATGTTTTCTTCTTTATTTTGTTTACCGAAAGATAAAACTGAGAAAAACCAGCCGCTTAAAGTGGCTTTGGTCGGAGGGGGAGTCTCCCACATCGCAGCCCTAGAGACCATGACCTCCTTCGATGATACCAGCAGGACTTGGCAACTGTACTCAAACTGGGCTGCATCTATTCGGGACTTTCCAACGGTTATAAAGCGTAAGGTGAGAGGAGAACAGAATGAGCTCATTGATATATGCGAGAAGAGAAATAATAAAGTAATATTTTTGAACTTAACAGAAAATGCAAAACCATAATAACCTTGCTTCGGTGTTGCTGCTGTTCTGTAGCTACGGCCGCTGTCTGAGCTGGTGAAGGAGGTGCAGTGTGCTGGGCTGAAGAAGCATTACCTGCGCAGGGCCACAGAACAGTACCAGGCTGAGTACCACCCCTGCCACTGTCGGCCCTGCACGAACAACGGCCTGGCTGTCATGGAGAGAGATGTGTGTAAATGTGTCTGTAAGAAAGGAACATATGGTGAACGCTGTGACCTGGGGACTTACCAGGAGGGTGAGCTGGGTGTTCTTCTGTTCTTTCTTGGTGGAAGCTATTTGTTAAATATGTAAGGCTAGCCAGATCAATTCTCAGATCGCCCAACGCCTTCAAAGTATAGATGCACAGTCTTCAATAGAGCATGTTTTGCGCATAACAGGTTTAATCACTGTTGGTTGAATAATTATTAACTTTTATTTTAACTTTCACTTTCACTTACTGTAACTCCTCCCTCTCCCACCTTTGTCCTATAACTTGTCTGTGTCCTAATATTCCTCCTCCCCATACCTGTTTTTGCTCATACAGGCGTGATCGATGGTAGCTGGACCTGTTGGTCGAGCTGGACCGCTTGTTCTGGGGGTCGCAGGTCACGAACACGATCCTGCTCTAATCCAGCTCCCCGGACTGGAGGGCAACACTGTATCGGAGAACCCAGAGAGACATCTAACTGTGACGATCAAGAGCTTGAGTATTTAAAGTGAGAGCAAAGTGTATGATTTACTTTGGAATAACCACTTAAAAACCCTTGACTGGAGTCCCCCAGAGGTCTATACTCAGCCCCCTCTTTTTTTTTCCTCTACATTAAATACAGTATCTTCACCGAAAACAGCCAATGTACAAGCTCACACCACACACATCGTTTTGCAATGCCTTGTGAGCTTGTAGATCTGTTATTTTTCGCCCAATGTCCCTCGTGTTCATTTGTGTGATTAAACTGGTATGTGTTCATTTTATGTATTTGGTTGTGTATTGCAACCCAAATACTGTGAGTTGTTGCAATTTACCTGTAAAGACTTTCTCATTTTACCTGTCTGTTTTGTGATGCGTATCCAGGACAATGGAGCCTCAGTGCTTTGACCTGTCTCTTGCAGCAAAAGAAAGATGCGGAGTGCCACCTATTCTCATCAATGGCTATGTTCTGGTACAGTTGAGCATTGTGAAGTTTTATTTTGGTCCTGCACTTAAGCATGCTTGATAAATGAGACCTATGGTGTTTGTGTCTATACCTCAGGATCCTAAGGATGTGTACCTGGTGGGCAGTAGAGTTGAGTACACTTGCACTGATCAGTACCACCTGACTGGTACCAGCATCTTAGAGTGCACATCTGACCAAACATGGTCTGGGAGACCTGGGATTTGCACACGTAGGTGCAGGATTCAGCGACAGCTATTTAATAATTTAACAAAGAGCATTACAAAGACACGTATGGGCTTGCATATTTAAACTGCTGCTTCATTTCCCCCAGTGTCAAAGTGCAGGATAAAGTCCATCAATGAAGGTATCACGGCCACTCCACGGATGTCGAGCTATGACATAGGGATGAGGATCACCCTGTCTTGCCCAAAAGGCAGACAGATTCAAGGGGAGAGGGAGATGATCTGTGACCCCAGCCTGAACTTCTCGCCAGACCCAGCAAACACCGAATGTAGCGAGGGTACGTCTCACGCAGAGGTTCATCCTTCCCTTGTCTGCTCACCGTCACGAAAGGGAAAGATTACAACATCAGACTTCTTTTTCAAAAAAAATCTAAATGCATAATTCATAATGTTGCTGTCATTTTATATTTTACATATTGGATGGCAATTATGTAATTTGGTCATTGTGTGTTCATATTTATTTTATCTATATTACAGGATGTACTGTAACATAACATTAATGAGACAAAATGAAATTGATTTCAAAGGATTAGAACCTTGATTTCTCTCTCTCTTCCTTAGTCATTACTCATCAACAACAACAACAACAACAACAACAACAACAACAACACAGCAATTCTACATTGCAATGTAAAGCATGGGAGAAATCCATCAGGGGAAAATGTATTTGTAAGATCCCTAATGAGTGTAGGTATGTTTTTTGAACACATATGGGTTATAAACCCAGGTTATGAACCCATATTATACTTTTTAAAATCTGTTTGTGCCAGTTATGCAGATTTCACACTATGATGATGATGATAATGATTGATGATGTTGATGACAGTTCATCCTTGGAGGTGTGTGCCAGAAATCCTGGGAGAGGAACTACAACTGTACTGAGTGTGTGCAAGATGCATGCCCTGAAATGTATCGGCAGGGACCACCTGGTTGCAGAGAACAGCGCCTGCCAGTGGCGAGAGCGCGCCAGTGCACCGTGCAGCAGTTGTTCCCTGTGGGAGACATGTGATGGTATGAACACCAGAGATTAGATGAAGTGCTTAGGTCATTTTAGAGCATAACAGAAAATTAACAATATATTAACAATAAAAATAATAAAATGAGGCAAAGCAATGAGAGCATGCAAGACAGGATAAAGCAGAGAGAGCACCTAACTGCTCTCAGAAAATAACGCAATGCATTGCTTTTTTTTGTTGAAAATATGTTATTTTTCAGCAAGCAACATGGTCATACTACAAAGTACATCATTTAGCCAAAATACAGCACAACGCATGGCAATGCAACACAAGGAAATATAACACAAGTTACACAACACAAGGCAAGACTAGATAAAATAACTCTTCACAAACTTTATTGCCACAGGTTTACATGTTTAAAACCGTGGGTGAAATTATTATTTTTGTGCAAGTTCCATAATTTTTTTTTATTTCCATAAAAAGAGAAAGGGAAGAAGAAGGGGGGGGCAGACATCCACAAACATCACCATACAGGGGTCTTCAACAGGGGGTCCGGGACCCTTAGGGGGTCCTCAGATTTACTAGAGGGGGGCCGCCAAATCTTTGTGTTACTGGAACTACCGTACATTAACCACTTGAACGCTAGAATCCCTATTCTGAGGAGAACTTCTACAAACTCTTGTAGATCTGCTGCTTTTGGCAAAGGGGTTCGGTGTAGAAGGGAAAAAAGAGCAGTCTAAGTACAGAGTGAAAGGTCAAGTTTACTAAGTATTGACGGTTTAAGTGGTTAAATGTCTGAAAATACACATGAACATGAGTCCAACATGATAGTGCTGTCAAACAAGTCTATGAAGCCAGCTATAAAATCTATGAAAATTTTGAATTATGTAGTTTAATATGTACAATATATGTAGTGGGCGTCCCTGCTTCCTTTTTCTCTCTCTCAGCTAAGGGGTCCTTGGCCTGAAAAAAAATCGTTGAAGCCATACAGTTTTTTAGTGTGTGAACATTCTCATCTCTCATCTCTCCGTCCCACCCTTACAGATCAAACCGGCCTCTGCCGTTGTAAGGACTCTGCTGAATGCTCATCCCCTGGGATGAGCGTGTGCATCCGTGTCGGGGACGACGCGACCGCAGGTAACCAGACCATGAGCGAGTGTGAAGCAGGGCTGCGGAGATGTAAGGGAGAACAGGTGTCAGTTGTCAGCATCCTGTCCTGTGAAGAATGAAAATGAAGATTAACCCCACCAACCCCTGCACCTCCAGTCCTCCCAGCCTCCTCATTTCAACACCTTTTTGTTTTACATTTCTCCATTTACCTCGGTGGTTCTCAACCCTTTCAGGCCGCAACCCCCCAAAATAATCATATTTCAGCTGGGGACCCCCTACCCTGACAAGCACTTGGAATTGTAGGAGTTGAGGCATTACATTTAGTTTGACTCGGCTCCACAGATAAAGCCAACTTTTTTCCTTTCTTTTTTTTCTTCTTATTTTTGAAGTATTAAAAAGGTCTTAAAAGTCCTTAAATTGTCACTTGACTGTCATCTGGACCCCCCCCCCAAAAAAAACAACAAAACAAAACATGTGGTGACAACCCTGGGGGTCCGACCCACAGGTTGAGAACCACTGATTTATCCATACAAGAAATGTTATCATGAGTTCATGTTTCATTGCTATAGCAGTAGCACCCTTGTAACTGCAGCATATAAAGCTGTTACCCTTATAAAATAATGTAAAGTCAAAGCCTTGTCATATGAAACGGCATCAAACTGTATCAAAACAATATCAGGCTATTCTAAATCCCACAGTGTTGTGTCAATTTCCTGTGGAACATTGTGTTTTGACTGTCTTTTTGAATGGAATGAAAGGATTCAGAGGCAGGCCACAACAAAAAACTGCATAAGCTGTTAAATAAGGTTATAATGCACTGTAAGGTAGTGGAAGGTATACGGTAAGTACTTTATGTATGTCTGCACTGTAGATAGCCCCTGTACTTTTAGTGGAAAATGTGTAAAGATCAGTATGCACAATTGACTGGGGAACAGTCAGGTTTGGGGTTAAAACCATTTTTTATTTGTAAATGTGGGTCCCATCCCACATGATGAAGTTAGAAAGAATAAGAGGGTCTATTTCAGTGCATGCCCTTCACCTTGCAAACTAGACATGGCATCGTCTGCCAACAAAACCCCCCGCTGACATTCTATTCCTGCCTTGTGTGCACATAAATGTGAGCCTGTGTGTATATAGCCACACATGCCTGTCTGTGAATATGTGTGTAGACTCAAGTTACGCATGCACTCCTTTTACACCAACAAAATGTGTGCACCTTCATTGCAATGCCTTTTACACAACGGCAGATTATCCAAAAGGTGTGAATAATATTTTTGATATTGGCATTCAGGCTCTGCTACATATCACTTTCAGCTTAGCACAATTAGACAGAACCATTTACTGTAGTAAGAGAAGCGAGATATATATATATTATAGTTAACTAAAACTGACTAAATAACAAAAACTGAAATTGACAAAACATTTTACATTTTTCAATTTAACTAAAAAGAGGCTTTAAACAAAAAGACGAAAACTGAAACTGCATGTCGTGTGTTTACAAAACTACAGTAACTAAAACTAAACAAAATCATAGAAAAAAAATCAATAAATAAAAACGAATGAAAAAGTAAAAATTACCGTGGTGCAAAGAAGCACATACCTTATCACTGCACAACCTGCAGTGATATGTGTTTGCAAGAGGAACAACATTGGAATAGGGTGAGCTTAAATAAGCCGCTGCTTGACACATAACCGACATAGTAGGTGACCCACTTGAATAAATCTGCCTGAACTAACTTGCAAGCTACACATAATTTCCCCATGACATGAATCCTTTCTTTATGACTTAGGCCAGTGGTTCTCAACCTTTTCAGGCCGCGACCCCCCAAAATAATCATATTTGAACTGGGGACTGGGGACTTGGTTCAACTTCCACAGATAAATATTGTGAAAATAGCAGATCTACAAGCTTGTAGAGCCGCTATTTTCACAATGTTTGCCTCTTTCTTATATTATTTGACAATTTTGGCCAATGTTTGACCAGTTTTTATAGGATAGTTTGTTGATTACTTTTGATGCAGTAATGGTCTTTTTATTTACTTTCTTTTTTTTAGGTGTTAAAATTCCTTAAATTGTCACTTCACTGTCATCTGGGGACCCCCCCAAAGTCATATGGGGACCCCCCTGGGGTCCCGACCCACAGGTTGAGAACCACTAACCTAGGCTACAACAGGTTGCTGTCTGTCTACCTACCTACCTACCTACCTACCTACCTACCTAGCTAGCTACATGTACCTACTACACTACCACTTCTTACTTATATAAAAAATATATATTTCAAGTGGACATAATAGTATATATAATGTATTCTGTAGTTGCAAACAAAGGTCTGTTGGGGCTTCTCAAAACCTTCAGTCATGCAAATGTTGTAATTTGAGCTTTTCTCTTTTAGTGTCCAAATGCCAGTCAGCTTAAGGAGAGATGCTCTGTTCATACCATATACGTTTTAGCAAACAATATTCTACTCCTACTGTACTGTACACGGGAGTCAGGGCCACTTGATAGTTGATAGAAAGCTGTAGTGGAAAGCTTTCCAGATTTGTTTGGCCATACTTAACTGTCAGGAATGCAGGTCAGCTGCAGGGAGATGACCAGCTGGATACTCTCTGGGGACCTGGCTGTATACTGAACTCTCTCTCTCTCTCTCTCTCTCTCACACACACACACACACACACACACACACACACACACACACACACACACACACACACACACACACACACACACACACACACACACACACACACACACACACACACACACACACACACACACACACACACACACACACAGAGAGAGATGTTGCTTTGTAAACACTGCCTTAGCAAGGGTACAATGCACAGCTTAAATTGACAAGGATGATGTTAATCATCAAGAGCAGAAAGCAGTGTTATAAAAAAGTATTTATTTAGTTGTTGTTTTTTTTCGAGGTGGGAGTGACAGCAGGTGTTTAAAAGCTTAGTAGTTTCCAGACATATTTGAGATGATTACTTATGTTATTGTTTGTTACATATTGAAAGCAGTTGCCTTCTGTGGATCTAATCAGTTCGGCAATGCATTCTACTTCCAGATTCCTGTACCCAAGTGAGAACAGATTCTTTTTTCTTTTTTTTACTTGCCATTGTGAACCTTTGTCTCCATCTAATGGATAAAGTGGTGGATTACGTGCAGTTTAAATGTATTTTAACAATGATTGAATAACAAACAAAACAAAAAAAAACTGCTTCAGAAAAGAGACCGGCCATACTTTTCAATAACAAAAGTATTTTATTAACAATGTAAAATGACTTATAGCTTTTATCAGCTTTGACTACAATATCTTCACCATGCCCTAAACATTAATCACAATCAGTAATAAGCAAGACCCATGCTGCCTACCGTCTGTCTGCACTGATTGCACCAGACAAAGGGAGGCTCTCCCTGCTTATATGGCAACCGAACAGATTCTTTGCCAACTAACCCAAAATCTGAAAGTAATTCATATAGCGCATCGCGTAAAGAGTATGTGTATATACAAGTCTAACATCTCCATTTATAGATAGATATCGTGTGCAAAGAAGTTTTCTTTTTCGAGTATTGTATCATATATTCCTCTTTGAAGCAGGAAAGTAAAAGTTGGGTACAGGTATTTGGTTCATGGAAGACTAAATTAATTTAAGTACATTAAGAAGAGAAACGGCAAGAAACGGAAAACATAGACCATAATACACAACAAACATACTCTGCACAGTTCTGCCAACTCGGTGTGGACAGACAAAGTTGTAACTTTGCCATTGCAAGTGCCACCCATAAGTATTTGGATGGGGTCTATTAATAAGTTATTACAGTTATTATTTTCTGACACAAACAAACAATTATCTTTGCCTTGTTTTACATGAATCCTCAACTCACTCACTCAGCAATCATGTTTTGTGGAAGTAATCGAACATTGACAGTATTTCAAATGACCTCTCATTCCCGCTTACATTGGACAAGCAAGGTATCTGACTTCATTTACCAAAAAAGGGAAAATTCGTTGCAAAATATTTTAAAATATATGTCCGTGACTATTGTTTTCATTAAATTGCAATTACAATTCTTCTTTGTATTACAAAATAAAATTATAAAATGGGCAGCTTTTAAAAAAAAGAGAAAGAGACAATTTATTTGAAAATGGCAGTAATAGATTGGTGGGAGACACAAGTGGTGAAGAACAGTGGGTAATGGTGTGTTTGTTTCCGCCTCCCACCGAAGGAAGGCGGGGCCCCTTAGCTGGTTACCAGGCAACAGAGCCCAAAGAACCGCCTCTTCCTCTGTCGGACCAGCGGGTAGGGGGTCAGGTTCAGTAAGCTGCTGTCATCTGGGCAAGAGCACAGATAGGGGAGCCAAGTTAGCCATTCCTGTCGCTTAACTACAGGGTACACACTGAAAACCTCTGTGTTAATGTATCCATTTACAGGTCCATTTGGTTACATTTGTACACTCTCAGAGTTGAATTAACCCTCCGAATTTTACAGTGTATAGATCACGTTCAAAAAGTGCTACATGTACTGTATGGATTGCATCTACAGGTAGGGATCCCGCACCCAAAAAGTGCTACAGGTCACAAGTTCTTGTTAGCACTTTTCATTGGTTCAATATTTATAAAACCCACAGACACACTTAAGCACTTCCACTTTCACTTAAAACTATTTCAATTATTGCAAAAATAGCCGATTTACAGGCTTGGAGCTATTTTTGCTACTTTTGTGTGACACTGTATCGTTATGTAGGGCATTAACTCTCTCAGTGCCAAGCCACGAGTTATCCCGAGTTTTTTCTGAATGCCCTCAGTGCCAGAACGAGTTAAAAAAATATAAAAATAATATATATATATATAAAAAATAAAATAAAATAAAAAATAAAATAAAATTGTATGACCATATTCTTTTATTTCATTGGCACTGTTAAAAACATAAAAAGTTGAAATATGGAGATACAAGGTTTCTGGCCGACAGCATCAAAAAAAGTGCAAGATGTATGGGTCACATGCAAAAAGTCCTACCTTGGTTCTTCAGTGGTAAAGGCATCGTCTCCCTGAGATTACTGAGAAGGTTCTTCATTTCTCTCATATCCCTGGCCAAAGACAGATCATATGTTTCACTTTACTGTACAATAATTACCACAAATCATCACACCCACTCTCCCGCACAAACTGTATGCAATGTATCTGCACTACCACTACTTATATTATTTTAACCATATTGTCCTCAAAAGAGAGCAAATAATACACACACACACACACACACACACACACACACACACACACACACACACACACACACACACACACACACACACACACATATATATATTGTATGTAGGGTTTGCAGTCATGGCTAATTTGCAACCCCAGTCCCTGGACATCCCATGGCATAAGTGTGCACACATGCATTCATTTCACATGCACACATGCATGCAAATACTTAACACGCACATGCAATTTCACCTCTTTACCCACCTTTCTATGTTGTCTATGTCAGTGGCCACCTGCCAGCAGAGCTGAGGACAGTCCGTCGGGGTAGAGGATGTGTCCTCCAGGATGGGGATTTCTGAGCTCTCTTCTGTCTTACTGTCAATCCTGGGAGGCCCGCAGGACTCCTTACCTAGACCACACATGAAAAACACAATGGTTCAAACTCATGAATTACCAATTTTCAACCAAAGAAATTGCAACATTTATTGAGCAACAGGGTTGTGCTACGAAGTATAATGTCTGGAGAGAGACAGTAAATTCGCAGAGAGAGTGGGTGAATGACATGCAGCAAATGGTCCAGCTGGCTGGGAATCAAACTGAGGACTCACTCATCAGAGCATTTTGTACCCATGTGGTATGCGCCTATAACCTCACTTGACTTGACTTCACAATACAGCCTCCATTTGGACTCGCTCAGACAGTAGAGGTGCCCGCACCTCTGCGTGTTGGAATCAGTGGCTGCTAGGGGTGGGATCATCCAATCACCTGCCAAGTAGCTTGGGACCGCCCCTTCATCGATTGTGCTACCGAGGTCCCAGATGGAAGTAGCCTGTGAAACAAATGTGACGCAAGCTTCTTCCATCTGGCAGAGTCAGATTAATGCGCCTATGCAGTGGTGGAAAGTAACTAAGTACATGTACTTAAGTACTGTACTTAGGTACAATTTTGAGTAACTTTTTACTTTACTAGAGTCATTTGCAATACTTTTACTTCTACTCCACTACATCTCAGATGCAAATATTGTACTTTTACAATTATTTGAAAACTTTAGTTACTAGTTACTTTGCACGTGTCACGATCCGCTCCCCGGACCGTGGACTGACTTTATTATTTAGCCATTGTCTGACCTTAATTGGTATTGGACTCTTTTGGACCCTCCTTCTGTTGTATTGTTCTCGGTTCTCCTTGTACTGTTATTTTGTAGTGATGTCCAAGTGTTTCCTGTTTAGCCTAGTTAGTGTTTCCTGTCTTGTCTCACCTCCCTTTGATTAGTTATGTTCTCCACCTGTGTCCTGTTGTGCCCCAGCCAATCCCTGTGTTAATTGTCCTTGTTCTCACCTGTATCTAGCTAGTCCTTGTCTATTTATATGCCCCTCTGTTTCCAGTCTGTGTTGATTCATTATTGTTGTCACAGTGTTCTGTCGGTTACCTAGCCTTGCCTTGTGTTCCCTGTTTAGTTAATAAAACCCCTGCATCTGATCCGTTCTGTCTCCGCGTCACTGTCTGCGCTTGGGTCCTACAACTCCCTGCCTCGCACCGTGACAGCACGGGAGCAGTATGGGTTAGCACCCCAGGCTGTGTCTTCCGTGAGGAAGAAGCCCAACAAACCCACGGTGAGGCCTTTAGGAGGGCCATTCAAGCAATCCGCAAGTGGAGCCTGCAGTACCACCACGGCCCAAGGAACCATCACGCCAGAAGGAAATGTTTGGATCGGGCGGTGCACCGGATCTGGCGCAGTGCTCAGGTCCTGGACCTGGTGAGACGAAGGAGGAGCCCGGCCAGGAGACAACCCACAGAGCCTAGTCCCTCCACATGCCAGAGCCTCCCCGAGTCCCGGCAGAGTACTTCCGGAGAAGCGGACTGAGTGGCCCTGTCTTTCCCTATAGGACTGACCGTGGGTGCTACTGGGATGTAAGTCGGGGCTTGATCAACCCTGGCTGGGTCACCTGGGCGAGGGTGTATGTTGTATGTTGCGAGACCCGAAACACCCGATGATCCCAGGCTACAACACTGATGATACGTCCCAGTTGCATCCATGTGATGTTTTTCTTTATTTGCAGATATAAATTACTATATTATAAAACATACATTAACCAATTTCGCCCTATTTTATACCTAGGCTATTTGAAAATAGCCGATCTACAAGCTCACAACGCGTCGCATCGCGACACGTTGTGAGCTTGTAGATCTGCTATTATCAAACATTAGTACTTTTACTTTTGGTACTTTAAGTATATTTTGATGCCAATACTTTGGTACTTTTACTCAAGTAACATTTTGAACACAGGCCTTTTACTTGTAACAGAGTATTTTTATATAGAGTATTATATGTGCTATTGCTACTTTTACTAAGTAAAATATCTGAGTACTTCTTCAACCACTGCACCTATGCGCCCTAACCTCTCGGGTTAGCTCGGGACGCCCCACTGTTATGTTTTAACCCTCCATGAGTGTTTTCAGTGCCCCATGGTAATTGGGGGGTGGAGTGGAGATTGGAGGAGTGGCGTGGAGTCCAGAGTCACACTGTGGAGTCCGGACTCACACCTGGACTCCATTCCTCAATTAACCAGCCAGCATGAAAGCCTGGGAGAAGCTCCGCTTCAGCCCTTTTTGCCATCCGCCACGTCCTTGTGCTGAATCCTTCCTTTTTGTAGCTATAGCATTCATTCTCGTTTACTGTGGCTGTGTGCCATATCTTATCCTTGGTGCTTAAGGTAGCTTTAAAACTGTGTTTAAAGTGAAGACCAGGGAAGCTTGTTAGGGGTGTGCTGCCATTTATTTTCATTACCATTAGGACTCTGTTTATGCTTAGTTAGGGAGGTTAGATTGTTATTTTTGTTTGGGTTGATGTAGTTTAGTTTCATTCCTCTCCAGGTAGGGTGGAGGTTTTGTTTGTTGTGTTAGCCTAGGCCTCCCCGAAGATACATGCCTTCCCTTTTTGTCTCCTATTCAATTTATGTAATCCTAACTTTAGCTGGTAATAAATGTACACCGTTTTCCGTTTGTGGTATTTTACATGTGTTACACCTCTAGACTACTTTAAGGTCGTAATACCCACATTTTGAGCCTAAAGCCTGATTTCTGCCTGATTTAGAGAATTCGAGTTTGTATCACAAGGGCAGACACTGCATAGAGATGGGCAGTATTTGAAAGGTATGTATTTTGTATTTGGCTGGGACGGAAAATATGAGATGTCATAGATACTTTCAGATCTTGTATTTTCTGTCGAATTGACACAGTCCAGACACTTACACAGGTTTATACACAGGAATAAAAAAAATAATCAAATAAAACACAATGTGAGATGTCACTTCAGTTCCGCCTCTGATTGCCACCCACATTCAATCACAAATGAGAGGCAGAGTAGGAGGGGTCTTGAGACAGACTTCATATCACCTTGCCTCAAGCCTTGTTCCCAGCCTTTACTCATCTCCGAGGAGAAAAGCCTGGTCACGACTTAATGCAGACAGTGTCTATAGGGGCAGGACTTCCGTCGTATGTATTTCCCCCGGAAACTCTCTTTTTAGACCAATCACAACACTTGCTTTGTAAAGCCTCAACCTAATTTCCTTGGGCGGAAGTCCTGGTCAGTATCCTGGTGTCAGTATCCTGGTGTCAGTATCATGGTGTCAGTATAATGGTCAGAATCCTGGTGTCAGTATCCTGGTCAATATCCTGGTCAGTATCCTGGTCAGAATCCTGGTGTCAGTATCCTGGTCAATATCCTGGTCAGTATCCTGGTCAGAATCCTGGTGTCAGTATCCTGGTCAATATCCTGGTCAGTATCCTGGTCAATATCCTGGTCAGTATCCTGGTGTCAGTATCTTTACCATTGCAATGGTGTTTTAGCATGTTTTAAGCAACAACAACAAAACATTGTATAGAATGCTGTATTTTAGCAACAATTTATTTTTTCACCGTCCTGCCCTACACTGGTTGCATGTCTGGCACTTCATGGCCTGGTGCATGTTTACATTATGGAGTTATTAACTCCTCTACGAGCCTGTGTGCAGCAGCCTAAGGTCCACAGGCAGGAACCTGCTAGTTGTTCCTGAGTCGAGGCTGAAGTACCTTTGCAGCCAGGGCTCCTTAACTCTGGAACAACCTGCCTAAGAAGCCCAGGCTCACTAACTTTGTGGAAAGGCCTTTCCACAAAATGTAGAAATGTTATTGATTGTTTGATTCTCTTAAAAAAAAAGCATCCTTGGCCCCTTCCTATGTTTGAACCCCCCCATAACCCCCAGTGCCACCCACACTCCCCATCTTCCAAGCAGCTCCTACCTGTAAGGCCCCCCACACCCCCTACCTTTCCTGTGAAGCTGCAGGGAGCCCAGCAGACAGACCGATTTGAGCATCTCAGTGATGTACATCTCCAGGCAGCACTGCAGCTGGATGAAGAGCCGGCAGATCTCCGGGTGGATCTCCCCATCCTCTGGCCTGTAGTGACACAGACACTGATAACTGACCATATGGAATATCATGAACCAAGAACATAATATGTCAGACTTTAAAGATATAGATTGTAGGTTAGTATCCTGACCTCGAAAGACATTGCCTGCAGTGCAGATGACATATTGTTGACTCTGTATTTAATGTTTTTGTTTAGGTTTGGTTTATGGCTGCAACCATAATTTAACTCGCCTATAGTAGTATTTTCTTAATGCTACTTAATGTTATATGAAAGATTACTGGAATTGTATGTACGGTAGGATAAACTAGAAAAAGGGCGCTTTGCGGAACACATATCTTCGTCAGGCTGGGTTTCCTAGCCAGGGCTCTGTAAGTTGTGGGTTAAACTACACTAGGTCCAGTGCAGATGTACACAAGATTGATAGTCATCGTTGTTTTGAGCAATTAAATAGCAAAATAAGACAATTGGCTGAAGTTAGAAGACCCAAAACTATTGATACTGCAATGATTGCATAAATATGCTTGAATGTTCTCTCACTCTCTCTCTCTCTCTCTCTCTCTCTCTCTCTCTCTCTCTCTCTCTCTCACCAAAAACAATCAGAAATGTTGTTTACTTCTGATCGCTAGGTTTTTAAGAAGCCACTGCAGAACCGACCAAAACATATGCACGTGAATCCCAACATTGAAAGGAAAAGCTAAAGCTGATCATATTCCGAGGGTGTGATAGATCACCGAGGAAAGTGGCACAGACGAAAGGTGAGACATTTGCACCTGGTGAAAATATTTCTCAGACATTAACACTGTTACATTTTCCACCACAGACAGCAGACTGTCCTTTATACTATCGTTGTTTGGTCACAGTGCTCCCTGCTACTGTATCTAAAGTACAGCTGTCATCAATGCCATCCTGCTTATCAGCTTTCCTCTGGCACATTGGAGAGGCCCTGAATCACTCAACCCATTCAGACACACTGGTTTTATTTGATTAAAGGGGAGTGATCTGTGCTGGCTAATTCAAGCTCTATGTCTGTCTAGTGCTGGAGACAGACATGGAAATGGCCTGGAGAACTTTCAGAGAAGAGGGTTTAAGGATGCGTCTGTGATGATTATGACAATGATGTTGATGCTGTTATCAGTGGGAACTTAGAGTTCTTGGTAATGGTATCACACCAACTCCATTTCTATTACAGCTGCAGGAAGTTCAAGTACAGCACTATAATGGACAGTACTTACAGTCTTGGAGAGGACCTGATATAATTGCATCTAATTGTTTAATTATAGGGCACATTTCTGGAAAGGAGCAGTGAAGAGCATAAAAAGGCCTTTGTATTACAGTAGTGCAACACTGAAGGAAGGCTATATACAAATAAACTGCCGTGATTCACTTAAGATTCTAACAGGAAGGCTATTTTGAGCCTTGTGATAAAAAGAAACTGAGATGAGTTTGCGCCTGTTCCTGCCTGTATGATTCATGTCCATAAAAGACAAGAAGAGTGTTCCATGCATGTTGCCTGGCTCACGGCATGGGTGAGAACAGCTTGTCACGGATGTGTGGCTCAGAAACTCCTCTGCATGGGATGCAAAGATTTCATCATGCGTGTAACAGCCACTGAAGGATACACATTCTAAAATCACTTAAAGAGGATTAATTATTGAATCAATGAGGAGGTTATAGAGCAAGGTACACTCTAATTAGTATACTGAAAGAAACACATACAGACAGGGGACATCAATAGTGCAATCTATCTCGTAATGAAACATACTGTTTATATGTATATAATGTAATATTTTTTGTACTGATATAATAATGTTGATGTTGCACCAATAATATCTTAACTTCACGTCCTCCATAAAGACCTGGCTGAATAGTAGCTGGACCTAACCATCAATTAGTTGAGTTGTAACAGGTACCTTTGCAGTTCTCTTGTTGTTCTTTGCTATTTTACTTGTCTATAGTACAGTATGTCAAAATTGTATGAATGTACCTATTATGAATCATACATAATGTCTCTGCTACCCAAAAGCACTTGGCACTCAGTTTACACATACATTTGCACTCAAAGGATCACAATTGCTCTTGATCTTTTTTACTCTTTTGTTGAAAGATATGTACAAATATAGGGTCAGGTAATATGTAAATGCACATTTTGCCACACAAAAAACTCCAATCAATCAAAACTCTATGTATTTCTGTTTTGGCTTTATTTGAGTCTCGTTAAATTTGTGGGTGCCTTATCAGCTGATACTGTATTATTGCCCTTGTTGGATGCTCTTCTTCATTTGGTACCAGTATAGAATACATACTGGGATAAGTGCAGGCAACAAGCGACTGTAATCAAATACCACTGTATAGCCTATCATAGCAGCAAAGCATCAGTTTCTGATTCAGAAGTGCAATAAGTAACCTAATGACCATCCTATATTTCTGTAAATTATCAAAGACACACCATTGAATGCGGAACAGTATGCTATAGTTTCCATATTTCCATAATAATGCAGATAGAGACCTTTGTGTTACAGCTAATGTGCAAATCCGAGTGTTCGAATGACGTTGGCCAATGTCTCTGAAATGTATTGCAACAGCCCACAAATGCAGAAGCTAAATTAATCACAAATATTTCAACCTCAAAATATATGTGCGTTAATCTGTCTGCTTTTAGGATTACAGCCTTGATATGTGAGAGGCGGAAATTCAACACAGGCTTCTCCATTTGGCCGCGGCAGGGCGTTTATCCCTTTCAGAACCACGGACAGCGCCAAGCAGTAAGTATGTTGAGTATAGGCCAGTGGTTCTCAAACTTTTTCATGTCAAGGACCCCAAAAATGATATGCCTATTTGGCCGCGGACCCCCATCTCAAAATATGTTGTTCCAGGGACCCCCCCAGGAGCAAAGATTTGAGTTACAAATTTGAGTTCACTTTAAAAACATTTATACATTCAAAGGTTTGCACACATTTTCACGATTTTTCAAAAATAGCAGATCTACAAGCTCATAGCCAGCACTCGGTGGCGCAGAAGATCTGCTATTTTTGAATAGCCAAAGTATAAAAGGTTTAAGTGGTTAAAAAGATTGTGATGCTAAACACATTTGGCTGAACCCCCCAAGGACCCCTTGGGGTCCCAGGACCCCACTTTGAGAATCAATAGTACAGGCTACCTTAACCACTCACCCCGATATCACGGAGAGGCTCTGGTGTGCTGCTCTGGCCATTTCGCATCCTTTAGTTCGGGTCTTGAGCATTTCGGCCCGTAGCGCGGGACAATCGACTGTGATCTCGCCAATGGAGATGACCAACTCACGGTACAGGGCCACAAGCGTATTGAACTCTTGAACAATCTGCGATTCAATGAGGAAAATTGTCCCAAAATCAATTCATTCAGAGATGACTCAAAAGCAATAAAAGAAGACGTTTACAAAATGCAATAGGGAACTTTTGCTTGAGCAGTGCCTCCTGATAAGAATCCATTGCAGTGGAGAAGCCTAAACACGGCCTATATTGAGTTATCAACGTGAAAATGCTGAGCAGTAGCCTACTTCTAGACTATGATACCTCATATTTTCAGTTGTTCTCCGAGGGGACAAAATGGTATATGTCACTGCAGGTACATACAGTAGGCTAATAGACTGCAAAGTATCATGTTTTGCCTGCACTAGGCTGTAATCAGCGATCCTGCACATGAACCTATATATCATAACCTATATACAAAGATTAACCAAGATCCAAAAAAGACAATCACTATTATGACATAATGCATGTTCAACAGAGCATCTTCTTCAATTTCTTTCTTTCTTTCTTCCCTTCTTTCTTTTTTTCGACCCGTTATGCTAAGTTTGGTTGTTTGCACAGCTTCGGATCCATCGATTGGGACGAAGATCTCGCTCATTTTGTGCAACTCCAGCATTGCATTTTGCTGTCCTCGTAATAGTAGGCTATGAACTCTGATGTGGCGTTCGTCACTGTAAGTAGCCAATAGGCTGCATTATGGACCTTTCTGCAAACATCTGTCAAAACAGATACAGCCCTGCATGAAAGTCTGCAATTCAGACAGTTTTGGAGATAATTTCCAAATCATAGCAGCCGTGTTCAACACCCCAATCATGCAAATCCCACGCTCACTCTGCACACTAAGGATCAATCTGGCTTCACTGCAACAAAACGCAATGCAAAAAAAAACAGATAAGTAGCATTATGACATTTTATATCATTTTTCGTATTTTTAAACAATCCGTCTGCATGAACACACACGGGATAGTCCAGTCGATCGCCCTGGTTAGAACAAAGGAAGGGTGGGAGAATAACAGAGTAGTGCTGATGATCTGAGGCAGTGGTTCTCAACCTGTGGGTCGGGCCCCCCAGGGGGGTCCCCACATGATTTGAAGGGGGGCCCCCAGATGACAGTGAAGTAATAATTTAAGGACCTTTAAGATAAAAAAAAAAGACCATTACTGCATCAAAAGTAATCAGCAAGCTATAGCCTACTATAAAAACTAGTCAGAGAGGATTGTGAAAATAGCTGATCTACAAAACGTCTCGCAAAGCAAGGCGTTGTGAGCTTGTAGATCTGCTATTTTCACAACATTCATCTGTGGAACCGACCGAGTCAAACTAAATGTAATGCCTCAACTCATCAACTCAAATATGTTTTTTTTTTGGGGGGGGGGGGGGGGGGGGGTGGTCCCCAGTTCAAAATATGACTCTTTTGAGGGGATCGAGGCCTGAAATGGTTGAGAACCACTGAAGATTGTGAGGCACCATGCAGGCATCGAACATGTCGCAATAAACCTACCATTCTGCAGTCGGCCACGGCGCGCTGGGCTTTGCGGGTACTCTCGGTGCTCTCTCTCCTCTCCGGGTCTCGGTAGGGTGGCTTGCCGATCTGGAAGATGTTGTTCCCGGCGGATCTGGGGCGGTTCTTGCGCCCATTCGGTGCAGAACTCATGCATACACATACACTAATAAAACAGCTCTAATACAGAACGTTTTCCCCCCCTCTCTCTCCTAAACTCCACCACCACCTCTGTCTCTGTCTTATCGCCGTGTATGTGTCCTATTGAAACGCTCGCCCCAAAACACAGTCGCCCCGGGGCAAATCCGGCGGTATTCTTCACCTGGTATTCCTAAACGTAACCTCAGTAAACGATGCCTAAAACCTAACCTTATTCCTAAACGTAACCTCAGTAAAACTATGCCTAACCCTAAACTTATTTCTAACCTTATCCCGAGTAAAACAAATAGGCTACAAGAATACAAGAACCGCTGGTCCGCGAAGAAGAATGGGGGTGAGCGTGTTTTGGGGCGAGTTTTCCGGTTACCGTCCTATTCCCTCGTCCTTTTAACACTCAATTCACCTTTTCGGTGAATTCAGCTTCTCTGATTATTGCTATCGCCCTGTCTGCTCCCTCACGTTGTCCTCCTGTGGTCGAAGAAACCGATCTTTCCGCAGATATAAGCCTCAGCAGCGCAGAAGTGCCGGATGAGCGCCTGCAACAACTCCTCTCCGCATTGCCTCGACAGACTGCGAGTCACCTTCAGTCTTTCACACCCAGCCCAGGAGTCCAGCTAGCTGAGGAGGTGTCTCTCCTCCTGACGCACCGATGCCTTTGTCGGAATGATATTATCACGGATGTTCGCCAAATGCAACCATGTTTTATGATTGCGCTTTTCCATTAAGCACCAATAAGACGACTGAGTGATAACGGTCTGTTAAATCACTGCTATGCAGCCAATTTGCCTACGCAAACACTCCAGCAAAAAAAAAAAAATACCGTCGCCAATGTCACCGTTGATGAAAAAATTACATTTCGTTCATCATGTTCTCCGCAAAAGGAAAGCAGGTGATTGATTGATTATCCGATGTGCCGATTTGGTTCCTGATGTCTGATTCTTTTTTTTTCTTCGAGTGTCTCCAATCGACTAGGCTGTAGATCTAACCTTGGCGAGTCACAATGAGACGAGGATAGTTGCTACAGGCCTGACGTGGCGCGGTAGCTGGCAACACTGCGCACCCATAGGACACGAATACTAATAGGTACGTACGACCCCCGCCCAGAGCCGTCGGAGCTACAAAAATCGCGAGGAATGCTGTAAGTTATATTCCCCCCACAATTTAAATGGGACAGAGTCTATCTTTGAGCAGTGGTTCTCAACCTGGGGCCGTGGGTTGGGACCCCCCTGGTCCCCACATGATTTTTTGGGGGGTCCCCAGATGACAGTGACAATTTAAGGACTTTTAAGACCCTTTTAATAGGCTACCTAAAAAAAGAAGAAGAAAAATACCAACGCCACATCAAAAGTAATCAACAAACTATTTACTATAAAAACTGGTCAAACATTGGCCAAATTGTCAAATAATATAAAAAAGAGGCAACATTTTTGAAAACAATCCACAAGCTCACAATGCCTCATAATGCAAGACATTGTGAGCTTGTAGATCTGCTATTTTCACAATATTTATCTGTGGAACCGAGTCAAACTAAATGTAATGCCTCAACTCCTACAATTCCAAGTGCTTGTCAGGGTGGGGGTCCCCATCAAATATGATTATTAGAGCGTCATACAGCAACCTTACCTTTTTTCTTTTGGTCATTTTTAAAACCCCTACTCAATTGAACATCCTAAACTTCATGTAGCATGGCTTTATAATATTTTTTTTAAATGTATTTATTTTAAATGTAATCTTCTACAAAGTTGAAGTTGTTTGTCTGGTTGTGGGTCTTGGCCATGTCTGACATCACAGTAGAGTAGGCTACTGACCATGGACATGCCCTACATATCAATTTCACATATGAAGAAGAAGACCCAAGGTCTGCTGGGAAGAGAAGTTCATTTGGTCTTTTACAAAGCCAATTGTCCTCTTTCTTCTTGTAGGCTATGTTATCTGAATATAAGTCTATAATATATTATTCATGCATAACATCAGATTTTTTCATATGCCTAACTCCTGAGTATTCTTTAATATGTGTTCAGTCTAACAAAAACATGCTAATGAGTTTTCTTATGCTGTTACATGCTCTAAAAATAATTCCGAGATCTGAATCCAATGGACGTTTTCAGCTTTGGCAGCCGTTCCTTGCTTAACTTGGCCACACTGCATAGGTAGATATTTTCAATAAATTAGGAGTCCATTGTGCCGTGTACAGTGCATTATTATTTAATTATTGTACTTGCAAAGGAGGTCAGAGAAAATCCATTTACAAAAGTGCTTCAGACACACATTTGTGTCACCCAGGCGTATGCATGTGCACACAGGCACACGCGCGCACGCACACACACACACACACACACACACACACACACACACACACACACACACACACACACACACACACACACACACACACACACACACACACACACACACACACACACACACACACACAGTCTGAGAGTGTTACTTTAACTCTGAAGTCTGAATGACTCATGGATTTAGAGTTTTGGTTTTGTCCTCCTGGAAAAGATGACCCCAACATATTACTATCCTCTGGTTTTATTAGCAATATACACAGTATATGACACAAGTGACTGTAATTTTACTGTAAATAGATTTTTACTCCAAAATGGGAAACCACAGCGAATAGGCCTAAACACAACAAACACAACAAATCTAGGTGTCATAGCAGCTATAACAAAGTGAAACATAGGAACAGGTAAGAGACAAGAGACAATAAAAACAAAAATGTGTAGGTCTCTGAATGAATGGGTTGACATATGTAGGCCTACAGTCTATCAATTCAAGTATAAATGTACATTCTGTAAGCGGTGATAATGAATGTGTCATACTGTTTGGCCAATTGCTATATGAATGGATATTACGTACAGACTATCAACAGAATTACAGTGTCAACATGCTTCAACAGTGTGTTTCTGGGTAGTCTATATACAGTGAATATATGAATGAATATTAGACAGTCTGTCAACAGCCTGTCAAATATGAATACATGAGTGATATAAGTAAGTCGCTCATGTCCATGTGCAAGTGTGAAAGAATCAAAGCTAGAGGCAGTAATAAACAGACAGTGCCAGAGTCAAAGCTGGAGTGAGTAATAAACCAAAATAACAGGCAGTGCTAGAGTCAAAGCTGAATTCAATAATAAACCAAAAGACCAGACATTTCCAGAGTCAAAGCTGGATTCAATAATAAACCAAGAGAACAGCTAGTGCCAGAATCAAAGCTGGATTAAATATTAAACCATAAGAACTGCTAGTGCCAGAGTCAAATCCGGAGTCAGTAATAAACAAAAAGAACAGAGAGTCTGTGTCAGAGTCAAAGCCTAGACATCCAAAGAACAGACAGTGTGAGAGTCAAAGCAGGAGCGGTGCAGGTCTTCTATATGGCCTCTCACTGGCCACCACAGTGGCGAGAGAGGCCACGATAACGCTGGCCACAATAGGTTCACAGGCTAGCTTCAAAAGCAAAGGGATTGGATGTGATCTTAGGAGGGGTGCTGAAGGTATATGAGATACTGATAGTGAAGAGTGGATGTGGGTTCAGGTAACCTGGGTTTGACCTGAGATGTGATGGAGTAGGGTGTCATTACCTTTGAGAGAAGAAACACAGATACTGATATGCGGTAGCCTATAATGCAAATGAAACAGTCCAACCTCACTCTCACCTCACCTCACCTTTTGTTATCTTTGGCTTTCCAGTTCACATGCCATGAGATTGTCACCACCAAAGACCTAGAGGATGATTCTGAATAAAACAGATTGTAGGCAAACACATCAACAGTATTCAGGTCTGATTTTATAATATAATATAATATAATAATGGAGTTTATAAGTCTAATAAGACAGATGGTATACAATAGTGTGAAGTGAAAGGATCTGTGTGTGTTTGTGTGCGTGCGTGCGTGCGTGAGAAAGAGAAAGAGAAAGAGAAAGAGAAAGAGAAAGAGAAAGAGAAAGAGAGTGAGCGAGCACATCATGCTAGGTGAGGTCCTTTGCCACATTGAGGTGGACTTCTGGACTGCAATGCTGGAGCCTACTCATGCTGAGGTGGTACTTTTGAATTCAGGTTATTGGTCTAGCTTTGCACTCTCAATGTTTTATTCATGTTTTTATTCATTTAGTAGATTCTAGTTACAATAAACTCTGTTCTCTAAATTAAGCATAGGTAACCTGACCCTGCCAGAGGTGGCGGTCAGGTTAAAGCATAGGTACTCTGGCTTGAAAACTATATTTTGATATTTTCATTTTGGATATTAACATTATCTGATAAACTTTATTCTTCCCTCAATATAAATGATATAATATAAACACTATTTAACGTTACCTATTGCCTTCTATGTGACCTTTTTTACCACCTGGATGCGAACATGGATTTCCTGCATGGGATGAAAGGGCTAAGAGAGATTTTAGGCTTCTAGTCTAAATTCCATCTGCATCTTCCTTTAGTTCACTTTCCATGATAATGGGTAAGCTAGTAACATTGAAGTCATTGAATGCTCAATTCTCCCTAGGGAAAAGATGCATATAACATGTTCATTAGCTCTACTCAGAGGGTAGACAGAAAGGGCACAGGACCTTTCCACCATTCTTATAAACCACTAGTCTACTCAGATCATCAGAGGCCTGACAACCTGTAAATGAGGTGACAGTATGGGCCTCATCATGGTGTCCAGAAGTCCTTTGGTGACCAGTGACATGATTTATTCATTCATTAATGATTAATGATGATTAATGATTTCTTGGATTTTTCCAGCAGCTACTGTATAGAGAGAGGTGTCCGTGAAACATTGGAGGGAGAGGCATGGCAGAGGTAAGAGTGGAGGGCAGGATACTCCGCAGTTCTATTTTCTCTATTTAAATAATAATAATAATAATAGGGATGCCAGAGTTAAAAGAGTAGAGAGAGGGAATAGGGAGAGTAGTAGGGGGGCGAAGGGGGTTGTCAAATGCGAGTAAAGAGGGACAAGTGGCTTAGGTGAGCATTATGTGAGCGGAAAGCGACCTGATTGGAGGTGGCTTGGAGGTATGGTCCTGCTCCTTAATTTCTGCTAGGAGCTCCATTTATCATCATCATCAGTGGCTCAGGGTGTAAGATGTAGGGCAGCCACTTCAGAATCTGAAGGTTCCTGGTTCGATCCCCGGCTCTCCCTGTGTTAGTGTCCTTCAGCAAGACAATTAACCCCTAACTGCACCCGATGAATAGGTTCGTGCCTTGCATGGTTTCCTCTGCAGTCGGTGTGTGAACTCTGAATATAATGCACATCGTAAAGTGCTTCGGTTAAAGGCGCTATATAAATGCACCACTTATTTAGCAAATCAATGTAAAATGGAACTCTAAAAAATAAAAAGGTTGATACTGTAATACAGAAATAATTTATTGACAATGAACTTACTATTGCTTGATGTAGGACGATGTAGGACAGTTATACATGGAATAACATACCGAAAGTTGATGATGGTTAATTTCTTCTGCAGAAACATTTGGAAGGGAACCAGGAGACCTGGTACTGCCAGACCCCTACTAGTGGTTGAGATCTGGATGGCTTCGCATGACGTGTGTGCAGAGGAAAAGAGGGACAGACCGACCGACCGACCGACCGACCGACAAAGCCTCATGTAGGCCGACTCCCTGGGTCTGGCAAAAATATTTATATTGCTATTTTTACAGATATTTAAAAGAGAACAAATAACCACCAGGAGGCAAGCCCTACCTCCCTCTATCTGTCTGTGCTGCAATGTTTTTGGGCTTATTGTCTGTGCATGAAAAGGCATTGGAGCAATGTGTGACAGGGTCAAAGCAGGGGGTGAAACCATTTTGTAACATTTTTTATTGATGATGAAAAACCTGTATTATGCACTTAAAAACATCATTCTCTTAAATGTATTTCTGCACTGCATGTTTTATGGTTGACAATGTATTTCCCCCCGGTCCCCGAGCCACTTGACATTGGACTCCCCTATAGGCTGCGTGACATTGACCTTGTGACTCCAGACGGCCAATGTCCCCAGGTCACGCTGGTGGCAGAGCAAATGAGGGCGGAGTAGGGTGTGGCCGCCACAAATACAAAAGTAGGCGCGGGCCATTCGAACAGGAGAGAGACAGGCACACAGGGGCAGTGTGGAAGTGACAGCCAGAAGGGACGGTTGTGCACAGGAGGAGCAGACATACCACGGAGCAGAGGTGGAGAATACAGCGATCGCGGCACGTACCAAGGCACCAGCAGCGGACGGTGAGCAGACGGCGCAGTAGCAGCAGAGACGGGGAGGACAGACAGACGAACCCAGGAACGGAGGAGAGGTCCAGTTGGCGATAACGTTGCGCGCTTCATACACTCATAGCCAGACACCTGTCTGGCTTGCGAGTAAGTGTTCTTCTATGCAACGTTACCTTTACAAACCCACGGTCCTAAACCCCATATGTGAAATATACCTGAACAGATGAACTGGTTCTAGTTTCTATGATTGCAGGCAATACGCACGAAGACAAGAAGAGACAGTGATTCTTGGCCTAAACCCCCGCTCCAGTTAAACCCCATACAAGGACATTCCCACCTTTTGCATTGAACCGTGATGAGTATATGATATAGCATTTGAATTGGCACTTGGCACTTTACTGCTTCAGTAATAGTTGGCACTTTAACGCTAAATTCATTATTTATTTGCTATAGGTTGCACAAGCCCTGTTTGTTTTAAGTATTTTGTGATTGTCTGTATTCCTGTATTTTAGTTAGTTAGTGGGCGCATTAGGAGGTTGAGGGTTTTAGTGTAGTGTTATATTGTGTTTATGTTTTTCAGTTTTAAGGCTTATAGATGCCAATGTTTTAGCTTAATAAAATCCGTTACCTTTTTATACAAACCTGTGTCCGTCCAATTCTCTTGTGGGATGTTGCAAAGTGTTGTTCTTACCTGGGCAAAACTGAACCTGTGAATAGCCTAAGACATTGTTATAGAGGACCCTACCTCTTAAATAAAAGGGTGGCGTAGTCTTGCAGTAGAATCACCATTATTATCCTCACAATAATTACGCACCCCGCACTTTATTGTGCACTCTATATTTTATTGTTGTGAGCTTAAATGTGGATGATAAATTACTTATTGGAAAAGGTCAGCATTCTGAAAAGAAGTGGCAAAGTTACATGTGACAGCCTGGCCACCGTCACATATTTGGCGTAGCGCGGCAGGACTGGGTAGAGAACAACACAAACAAATCCCTAAGAGAAATTGTACTGATATTTTGCTGTTTTGCTGCTTTTTGTTTTTGTTTTTGGGAAAAGTAATGATGATGATGCCAGTGTATCCAGGGGCCCCGTGGTTACCCAAATTTTCGGGCACAGAAGGTGAGGAGAAATATAGAGATTGGAAAGAACAGATTAAAGGATTATTGGGCACTCAAGAATTGACGGAAGAGAAAAAAGTTGCTTTTGTAGTGCAAACCCTTACGGAAGAAGCTAAACGACAAATTAGTGTGATTGACAGGGAAGACCGAAACACAGTGGCTAAAGTTTTCAAATGTCTAGATAACCTATATAAATCATCCATCTCTGCTTCCCAAGCTCGTGCCTTGTTTTATGGCTGTGCGCAGCGCGCAGGCGAAAATGTGCAGGCTTATATTCTGAGGCTTAGGGAGTTGTTCTGCGGGCTGCGGCGGCTCGACCCAGACACCGCTCCCTCCGATGCCATTCTGCGAGAGCAGTTGCTTGTGGGGCTGTCTGAAGGCCCTCTGGGCCAAGCCTTGAGAATATATGCCCGTCGAAACCCCACCGAAGACTTCGCAGCTCTAAAAGACGAGGCCTTCCTACTAGACACCGAACATAGACGAGAAGGAGCTACTGACATCTTGTGCCATGCTGTTAAACCTGTCTCTATCCCACACACCTCACAGGAACCTGAATGGAGAGAAAAACTGAAACAGGAGATTATGGCGGACGTCAAATCACAAATGCAGGGGTTTACGCAGGAGCTGATGAAGGAGATTCGACCGCTCCTTCGACCCGACACCACCGATCCACGAACCCGCGCTTCACCCCCACCTGAACGACGCCGGGCGCCTTACCAACGCAACGAGTGGGATGAGGGAGGTAGGCCGATATGTAGGAACTGTAGGCAGTCCGGGCACATTGCCCGGTTTTGTAAATCCGACTCCAACCATTTAAACTAGCACACCCTGTCGCCGAGGTCCGGGGGACAGGGGTACAGCGCACACTCGCCAGATCAAGGGCTAATGAAGTGTTTATTGGGGACTGTCCGACTATTGGGATCACTATGGGAGGAGTCCACTTAAGGGGGTTACTGGATACTGGGTCACAAGTCACATTAATGCAGCAAAGCTTATTTGAGGAAAAATTCTCACACCTAACGTTGGGAAATGGGCCCCTTGTTTTTAAATTACGCGCCGCTAATGGTCTTGACTTACCGTACACTGGCTATGCCATATTGGACCTAGAGCTGGAGGGAATGAAGATCCCAGGGAGAGGAGTTGTAATCGTGAAAGATGAACATTGTACTCAACCGCTGATTATTGGGATGAATGTCGTGAACGCTGTATGGCATGCCCTCTTTAAATGGCCTGGGAGGCCTGTGTTTCCATGTCAGCAGGGAAGGACGCTGTGGAAGGACGCATTCGCCACCTGTAGGAGGGTGGAGGCAGTGACGAACGAAGATGGGTCCATCGGTTATGTGTGGCCGGTCGGCCGGCGGAAGATTCGAATCCCCGCGCAGAGTGAAGTGATGATCTGGGGCCGCGCTTGGAGAGGACCAAATGGAGCGGACTACGAGGCCTTGATGGAAGCCTTGCCGGATGGAAAAGATTTGGGAGTGGCCCGTGCCCTCGTCACGGTGCGCCACGGACGTGTTCCCATACGAGTGTGCAACCCACACGCATATAGTCTGGTCCTGGACCGCCACCAGAAGCTGGGGAGGCTGTACCCGGTGGAAGAAGCGGATGTCCGAGGCGGCAGGGACCTGAGCCTGTCCCTGGGGACCGACGGAGAGGTGGAAGTGGCCGTAATCAGTGTGGAAGATGATGGACCACTGAAGACCCTGCCCGAAGAGATGGAAGTGTTGACGGAGCGTGATGACCTGCCGGAGGCGCAGAAAAAGGAGCTGCACGAGATGTTATGCAGGTGGAAGAAGGTGTTCGCCATCCATGATGAAGACTTCGGACAGACGGATGCCGTGCAGCACCAGATACCGACCGGAGACGCTGCGCCCATACGAGAGAGGCACCGGCCGCTGCCGCCCTCCATGTACCGGGAGATGAAGACCCTGCTGAACGAGATGTTGGAGAAGGGAGTCATCAAGGAGAGTTGCAGTCCGTGGGCAGCACCTATAGTACTGGTTAAGAAGAAGGATGGCAGCTGGAGGTTCTGTGTTGACTACAGAAAGCTGAACGCCGTGACGCACAAGGATGCCTTCCCCCTACCCCGAATAGAAGAGACGCTCACCAGCCTGACGAAAGCGCAGTGGTTCTCCACGTTGGACCTGGCCAGTGGCTACTGGCAAGTAGGAATGGATCCCCGGGACCGGGAGAAGACCGCCTTTACGACCCCCCTGGGGCTATTCGAATTTCAGCGTATGCCGTTTGGGCTGTGTAATGCCCCCGCGACCTTTCAGAGACTGATGCAGCAGTGTTTGAGTGGTCAGGTGACGGAATCCTTGCTAGTGTATCTTGATGACATTATAGTATATTCACCTGACTTCTCTTCTCACCTACAGCACCTCGAGCTCGTATTCCAGCGCCTGTGGAGACATGGACTGAAGCTGCGGTTAGACAAATGCAAACTTCTGCGGAGGGAAGTGAAGTTCCTGGGCCATGTAGTAGACCAAGAGGGAGTGCGACCTGATCCGGAGAAAGTGGCAGCGGTGCGAGACTGGACACCCCCCTCTACGGTCCGCGAGGTCCGCGCTTTTCTAGGTTTAGCGGGCTACTATAGGCGTTTCGTGTCCTCTTTTGCCGCCATGGCACGGCCCTTAAACAACCTATTGATAGGAATCCAGAACGATGTAAAATCACACCAGTGTAAAGTAGAGTGGACTTTAGAGTGCCAGCGGGCGTTTGATGCGTTAAAGAGTGCCCTCACACAAGCTCCGGTGTTAGCCTATGCCGATTATACCAAGCCTTTCGTGGTTTACACCGATGCAAGTGGCCGTGGATTGGGGGCGGTTTTAGCGCAGGTCCAAGATGGTCATGAACGTGTAATAGCGTATGCGAGCCGTAGTTTACATCCAACTGAGCAAAACGATGCGAACTACAGCTCCTTCAAACTGGAGCTTTTGGCCCTTAAGTGGGCCGTGACCGAGAAGTTTAAAGATTACCTCACTGGCGCGCAGTTCACTATATTCACGGATAATAACCCCGTTGCGCATCTCCAAACGGCTAGATTGGGAGCTGTGGAACAACGGTGGGCTGCTCAGCTTGCGTCCTTCACGTTCGACATTAAGTACCGACCGGGCAAAAACAACGCAAACGCTGACGCCCTATCGCGGTTCCCAATACAGCCTGTAGACGTGGCGGCTGTACAGCTGACACCAGCAGCGAGGGAGGATGAGTGGAGAGAGACGCAGGATCGGGATCCAGATGTGCGCGTAGTGAAGAGGTGTGTGGAACGAGGGAGAGCTCCTAATATGGTGGAGAGGAAGAATTGGACTAGAGGAGCGCGGCAACTGTTACGCCAGTGGAACAAATTGATCATACAAAATCATGTGTTATATAGGAAAGTGACCGATCCCTATACCAAAGAACAATACTCACAGATCATTTGTCCAGGTTCACGCAGAGAGGAGGTGTGGAAAGGGATCCACGCGGCCGCGGCGCATGCTGGGTTGGAGAGGACCTTGGCCCAGCTGCGGCGTCGGTTCTATTGGCCAGGCATGGAGGGAGCGGTGCGTCAGTTACAACAGGGTTGTGTCGCCTGCAGCCTGCAGAGGAACAGGTCAGAGCCCCGGGCCCCCTTACAACCCTTTGAAGTCTCATATCCACTAGAAGTAATAGCCATTGATTTCCTCACATTAGGTAGGCCTGCTGATGCGTGGCAAAACATTCTGGTAGCTACTGACTTATTCACCCGTTATAGTTGGGCTATTGCCACCCGAGACCAGACTGCGCACACCACTGTCCGTGCGTTATGGACGCATATTATCCAGCCGTTCGGCTGTCCGGCCCGGTTCCACTCAGATCGAGGCCCCAACTTCGAGTCCGAGTTAATGCACCATTTATGTCAGACTTATGGTATTGCAAAAAGTCGCACCACTCCGTACCACCCGGCTGGGAACGGTGGAGTGGAACGATTTAATCAGACATTACTGAACATGTTGCGATCACTAGACACTGATAAACAAGGAAGATGGAATGAGCACTTACCCGAGTTAGTTCATGCTTATAACAACACGATCCATAGTGCTACGGGTTATGCCCCCGCCTACTTAATGTTTGGCCGACATTTGAGGCGCCCTATAGATGTCCAGTTAGGAGTGCAGTCAGCGCAAGAGCGCATGGGAGTGGGTGGCTGGGTACAGGACCACCAACAGAGAATGGCGACAGCTTATAGGACCGCAGGGGAGAGGATGGGAGAAACGGCCAAGAGGAGAAAGCAGGTTTATGACCGTAGGGCCGGTATTACACCCTTATTACCAGGAGAACGAGTGTGGATTAGGAATCGGAAGAGGGACGGGCAGGGGAAATTGAGTACGTGGTGGGACCCCGAGCCTTACGCAGTGATGGAACAGGTGGGAGCTACGGGGTTGGTGTACCGAGTTAGACCCGAGAAGGGGGGGCGAGAAAAGACCATACATAGAAATGCGTTGAAAGTGTGTGTAGCCCCCAGGTCGCCCCACGAGGACCCCCCAGCTGTAGTGCAGCCCGAGCAGGTAGAAGCAACAACGCCGCAGTACTATGGGTTTTTCTCCGTCCCGAGAGCACCAGACGAGCCACGGCGCTCGGGAAGAGCAAATATAGGCCAGCCACCCCAGAGGTATGGACATGATTAGGGACAGTTGCAGGGACTGGCAACGGAAAAGTGGGGGGGGATGTGACAGGGTCAAAGCAGGGGGTGAAACCATTTTGTAACATTTTTTATTGATGATGAAAAACCTGTATTATGCACTTAAAAACATCATTCTCTTAAATGTATTTCTGCACTGCATGTTTTATGGTTGACAATGTATTTCCCCCCGGTCCCCGAGCCACTTGACATTGGACTCCCCTATAGGCTGCGTGACATTGACCTTGTGACTCCAGACGGCCAATGTCCCCAGGTCACGCTGGTGGCAGAGCAAATGAGGGCGGAGTAGGGTGTGGCCGCCACAAATACAAAAGTAGGCGCGGGCCATTCGAACAGGAGAGAGACAGGCACACAGGGGCAGTGTGGAAGTGACAGCCAGAAGGGACGGTTGTGCACAGGAGGAGCAGACATACCACGGAGCAGAGGTGGAGAATACAGCGATCGCGGCACGTACCAAGGCACCAGCAGCGGACGGTGAGCAGACGGCGCAGTAGCAGCAGAGACGGGGAGGACAGACAGACGAACCCAGGAACGGAGGAGAGGTCCAGTTGGCGATAACGTTGCGCGCTTCATACACTCATAGCCAGACACCTGTCTGGCTTGCGAGTAAGTGTTCTTCTATGCAACGTTACCTTTACAAACCCACGGTCCTAAACCCCATATGTGAAATATACCTGAACAGATGAACTGGTTCTAGTTTCTATGATTGCAGGCAATACGCACGAAGACAAGAAGAGACAGTGATTCTTGGCCTAAACCCCCGCTCCAGTTAAACCCCATACAAGGACATTCCCACCTTTTGCATTGAACCGTGATGAGTATATGATATAGCATTTGAATTGGCACTTGGCACTTTACTGCTTCAGTAATAGTTGGCACTTTAACGCTAAATTCATTATTTATTTGCTATAGGTTGCACAAGCCCTGTTTGTTTTAAGTATTTTGTGATTGTCTGTATTCCTGTATTTTAGTTAGTTAGTGGGCGCATTAGGAGGTTGAGGGTTTTAGTGTAGTGTTATATTGTGTTTATGTTTTTCAGTTTTAAGGCTTATAGATGCCAATGTTTTAGCTTAATAAAATCCGTTACCTTTTTATACAAACCTGTGTCCGTCCAATTCTCTTGTGGGATGTTGCAAAGTGTTGTTCTTACCTGGGCAAAACTGAACCTGTGAATAGCCTAAGACATTGTTATAGAGGACCCTACCTCTTAAATAAAAGGGTGGCGTAGTCTTGCAGTAGAATCACCATTATTATCCTCACAATAATTACGCACCCCGCACTTTATTGTGCACTCTATATTTTATTGTTGTGAGCTTAAATGTGGATGATAAATTACTTATTGGAAAAGGTCAGCATTCTGAAAAGAAGTGGCAAAGTTACATGTGACAGCCTGGCCACCGTCACATATTCATGCGTTGTCATCATCACTAGGACAAACAGGATGTCACAATGTTATACCCGGCCTAACAATCTATTTTATAACAATGAACAATCTGGCCAGACAAAGGAAAAAATAAGCTTGGGAAACGCTAACCCCTCCCCCCAACGACCTGCAGTAACCTTCCCAGATAAAAACACCAAACATGCACCGCTCAGCGCCTCATCATGCTACTGTTGTGTAGAATACTGTAAATACATGGCGTTCCTATTGAAAACAATTCAAAACATACGCTGGGCTAAGGGAAGAAAAAAAATCATTTTGATTGACAAATGGCCTCAAGGTAGAGCCAATTCACCACCTGCAGACCTGTATGTGTATGTGTACAGTATAGCTGATAGAAGCACTTTTATATGTAACGAGGATATGATTGTACTGGAGGAACCATGGGCGTGAGGTAATGTATTCACAAAAATATGAAATAACATAATTGTTGTTGACGGATTAATTGTTGTTGACGGATTGGAAACATATTCAGAGATTGACTTCCTTGACCATCTGACAGCAAGAACAAAAGGTTTGGTGCTCACTGGTCCAGTAGTTTGATCATCCCCGAACACCTTGCAGAGATAAGTAGGGTATATTAAATTACTGTCACGGTCCGCTCCTCTGGCCTTGGACTTATTATTTTTACTTTTCTGCCCCTATAAGGTCATGGACCTATTAGGACTTCTGTTGTATCGTTCCTATAGACGGGTTTCGTGTTAGTAAACATGAGAGGAATATGACCGCGCAGAGGAGGGGGAAGCCTATGGGTGCGTTTGGAAATTACGCACCGGAGCACACTCGCCTATTAGTTTGTATTGGCCAGTGCGCTCACTGCCGCTCAGGGCTGTATTTTCGAACGCGCCTTTCACCCGGGCATGCGCAGATTGCGCATTCTGCTCTGTGATGACGTCGCGCGGAAATCCGTCTATAGTGTTCTGTTACTCTGTTGTTGCCTTTGCCCTGCTTTTGTGTTCCTTTATTTTGTAGTATTGTTTCCTGTTCTGCTTAGTTACTGTTACCTGTCTTGTCTTGTCTTGTCTTACCTCCCTGTTGATTACTAGTTGTTCTCCTCCTGTGTCCTCTTAGTCCCTCAGCCTATCCCAGTGTTGATTGTCTGTTGTGTTCACCTGTGTCTTATTATTTCCCTGTCTATTTAACCCCAGTGTTTGCCCTTTGGCCCTTGCTCGTTCATTGTCTTATGTTGCTTGAGTATTATCAATGGTTCAGTTCCTTGTTTGTATTACTACCTTTTGAGTTATTAGGCACTTTGAATCGACCTGTTCAGCCTCTGTCTCCTCCTGCACTTGGGTCCTACAATCTGCCCTGACTTAGACCATGACAATTACATTTGTTAATACAGCATTAAGCATGAATCAACAGTTAGGCTAACTAATGTTACGAATCATTTACCAAAGGTGTGTGTTAACTAAAGTTTTAATTTATACAATATTACAAAGTTAAAAAGATGTCGCATAATATTACTTTAACATGTATTAGAGGGCTGTGGACAGTTAAGAAACCCGCCTACCAGTGACATAATCTGTAGACAGTTTTGATCATTTTAATAATGCAAGAACAATGGCTTCTATTATGCTAACTTTCCAGGAATAGAAAGCCTGCAGTTTCTATTAGCTTTGATTTCCCATCGATGATGTCACTGGTAGGCAGGTTTCTGAACTTGCCACAGAGACACAGAGTGAATAGACAAAAATGGTACCATATTATAATGAGCATTTATGAGGACCAATTATATGGTCCTCACTAATGGATGAAAATGGGGGAAGTGGTAACGGACCCTCCGTTTGTTTATATGGAAGACCTTTATTGTGAAAACCCATGCGAAGTCAAGAGCTCACTAGCCGATTATTGCTGCTCACAGAACACAGCTCTGCAGAGGGCTGTGATTGATGGCATTGATTTCACCTGTGTTGCTGAAGCCAGCATTTTGCTACTTAGCACTAGTTAGCAGAGACACTAGATCGCCTCATTCAACATTGCAGCCCGGTCAAACAATGCTCAATTAACTATGCACCTTGTTTGGGACGGACGGGACAAATAAAAGTTGTTTGGCCACTGGAAGGACACCCATAAGGACGGACGGGAAAGCTCTTCAGTGACTGATTGTGAGTGACGTTTGATCTTTCCAAACAATATATCAACATGACATCTGTATGGAATCTGGGCTTAACACTTGCAATGTGTTGTTTCAGTTATGTTGCCAAAGAAACTGCTGCGCCATGGTCTTTAAGGTTTTAGCACCCAGCTGGAAGGGGAACAAGGTAGATGAATGAATGTCTTTAAGTGTTATGAAAACTATATTGTTGTATTGATGGTTCCTGGAGTTTCATATGGTCTTATTGTTGGGGTTTTATTTTTCATGGTTGATACCGTTGTCACTGTATTGCATTTTGATTAGGTTTGAGCTATGCACAGTAATGATTTATTGGATGTATCATGTACTTGTGTAGATCATGTTATTTGTGTAGACCTACTGTGTATGTTTAGACTTGTGTTGCCGTTTGTATAAATGTCTTTATTTTATGAGTATTTACCCTGATGCTTTCTTTTGTCCCTCCCCCCCTTTGTTTTAGTTTTCACGTTGATTTATTAAAGATCCTATAAATTCATCAGTTGGACTTCACCATTATTTCAGCCTGTAAAAAACATTCAAGATGAATAATCATGAATATTTGCTATTATGAAATATGCCATGGTGGAAATTATAGAGTATGCTGTATGTAAACAAAGTGCATTACTCTTTTGCTAACTAAACAAGAATATGATTCTTACAGTAAAGGGAACAGGAAAGCATGGGGAAAAGTGTGTAATATAGGCTAAATTGAACCTAAGCAGACTAATACTACTGTATTACAGCAGTACATTAAGCAATTGGTATGGCGTAGTTAGCTGTGGGAAACAATAGGCTTACTTGAGTAACTACGAGTAAAATACAACTGGATATAGATTATGTAAAGTGGAACAAAGTGTGGGGAAAAACAAATAAACAAAACATCAGCATCCTTAAGGTCATAAATAGATTTCTTTTTTTAATCTCAGACCTGTACTTTGTGTAAAATGTATTTGTTTAAAAAACATGCTGACTTTGCACAATCAGTGTAAAACACATGTCCATTCCCTCCTGGGGTTATTACTCCACAAAGAAAACAAAATATTTCCTTTTCATATAAAAAAATAAGTTATGCCTCTATAAATGTACAACACCCCTTTGAGACATAAATACTTGTAAGTATTGCCATTATTTTGCCAAGATCTTCACGTTTTGAGGCATAGGCTTCACTGTAAGAAAACATTGATTTCCAATGTGAGATCTAAATTACTTATCTACACAAGAAATATACAATATGATGATAAAAAAAAAACAGGTTCACCTAACAGCATGGATCTACAAACATGATCCACAATTTCACGCCAAAGAGGAACTAATGTGAAACATCAAATGAATTAGTCTAGTGATGAATGAAAATCCAAAATATTAATACACGTTACTATTCTTTTGATCTTCTTAGACAGTGTAGTTAATATCTCTAAACATGGACAATTATATCTAAAAGCCAGAAGAAAAGAGCTACTGTATGCTGTTGTCATTCAGGAGCTCATCCACTGGAAATGAATGTGAAATCCATCCATTGAACAGAATGTTTAACAGAACAAATGTACAAATTTGTTAGCTATATTCTGGTCAAGAAATAGCACTACTATGAAATGAACTTCAAGTGACAAAATGCAGGGTGGAAAGAACGCAGAAATATGCTATAAATCCACACATCAGCCAGTCCATAGGCAATGGAGCAGATGAAGCTAGAGCAGTATCCACTCTGGAAGTCATCTGGAAGCCCATCTCCGTCACTAGGTTCTCAAAAAGTTATAATTCGGTACTCTGAGGGGTTAATGTGAGAAATCTTGAGTGATATGAAGTCAGAATTGTGCGAAAATAAACAAATAATTGTATTTTATTCAGCACCAGAAATGGGCTTCCATACCATGCATCTCTGATGTTTCAACCTCTGTATTCATTTTTTTTAATTTTATTTTAACAAAAGCTGATTGGAATCTGCAAGATCTTAGGAATAAATATGTATAATGCATATATTCATGCAGTTTGATGGTCATGTGGTTAAAGGTTTGAGGTGTGGGCAGGGGTGGGTAGAGTACTGGAAATCTAGTACTCAAGTAAAATCACACCCTGTGTGAAGGAAGCGGTGCCTTTGGGGCGGGGCTTAACTAATTTCAGTTCGTCCCTATTGGTGGTCTGAGTCCACTTACCAAATTTGTACTTGGTAGCATGCTGCAAACTGGACTTACGGCTGTTTAAAGCCCAGCCAATAGGAAGACAGAGGGGGCGGGGCTTAATTAATTTCAGTTCGTGCCTATTGGTGGTTTTAGTCCATGTACTAAATTTGTAGTCCGTAGCATGCTGCGAACAGAAGTTATTGCTGGTTAAATGCCGTGCTCAAACGGACATAACATACGGACGGACATACGGACGTCAAGTGTGTGTGTGTGCGTGTGTGCGCATGTGTGCAGTATTGGCGTTTGTGGGTTGAAGTGGTGCATGTGTTTTGCCGTGTTCAAGCATACGGAGGGACATAACATACGGACGGGCGGACGGACGGACACACGGACAGAGTCAAATGTAGAGCCGTTGGCACCGCTAAAAATACCATTACTCCTATAAAAATTACTCAAGTAAAATTACACATTACCATTTGAGTTGAACTACTCAAGTACAAGTAAAAAAAAGTATCTGGTTAATAAATTAGTCGAGTACACGTTACTTGAGTAATTTGTACTTACGGCACCCAACCCGATGCAGATATTGATACGGGACAAATAAATTCCTAATATCCATATTTGACCTGTCGAGATCACACTAGTCAATTTGGAACAAAAGCCAGGCTTTCTTCCATGTGGAAAGCCTGGTGACGCGAGATTGATTCTATTTACTGCACACTCAAGAGCCTCTGCCAAGCCAAATCTTGTATCTTTTTATGTGGTAACTGTGGTTACAATTAAGGCATGCCATATATGGCAAGCAGTGTGTAACTTGGAAATGAATAACTCAACTGGCTCAACTGTCCAGTTGAGCCAGTTGAGTAATTAATTTCCAAGTTACACACTGCTTCCCAGAGTTATTCCAAAGCCAGGGTATGAATAGGTTTTCTCATCTTTTTATGTACCGTAGAGATGATGGTAAAACCACTCAAATAACAAACCATGAACTGAAATAAATTTCAAGATGAACATCATAACCAATGAACATTTTACAGAGAAGAATTCAAAGTATCCGAATATAATTTGAATACCTTACTGAATTGGAGCTCTTCCACTGATTGACTCTTACAATATTAAGTGGCGCATAAATTATCTGCAAGTAATCCCTGAAAAGCGTAGCAAAAGCAGATCCGGACCTGCCGTGTTGTATAACCCATGTTATATGAGCATCATGTGTATAGGCGGGGAACAGAGAACATTTGATTCCCAAATGTCCCCCTACACATTTCCCCATTTCAATGATTTATTGATGTGAGACAACTGTAGTTTTTCTACTATCCAACCTTCCCAACAGTCACGCACTGTTTCCTGTTTATCCATTGGTTATTCCATCCAGCGGTTCATGATTCGCATCAACCCGTTGATCTTGTCAGGATTGTTAAAAAGAAGAGAAGAAGAGATAGCACAGGAAGCAGAAGACGAAGAAGCCAATGACCCAGTTGACAGAGTAGATGTAGATGATGACCATGTCCATGTCGAAGCGCCAACCACGGGGGGAATCCTCAAAGTCCATTGCGTCCAGACGGTAGCCTCCTCCATGGGGAAACTGCCGTCGGGCGATGGGACTGGCTTGTCTCTGGAAGCCTGGGAATGGGGACAAATGGAGCAACTGGTCACATTCATAGTAGTGAACACAATTGCTAATTCTCAACTGTTTCAGGGGTCTCAGACTGAAAGGATTGATAAACTTGCCTCCGAAGATGCGAAAAAGTTTCCTGCAGCTTGGGAGAGGCCACTTTGCGCAACTTGCTTTCTGGAAGTTCTGTTTCCGAGAGAGGTACTCCTTTGGGAAGAATGTCCTTGCTGTTTGATTCAGCTCTGTAAGAGAGGCACATGAACAATCAGAAGATGAGCTCAGATTTAAGTGAAGGCCTCTTATCCTGCTCCTTCTCTCCAGAGTCTGTTTAGATTATGCTTGATTTTATGCAATGTATTCAAGCAATCGGAGAAAAAGCATCATCTGCATCAACACATAGGGCAGCGTCTTGTCACTCTACAGCTATCTCCTTCTGACCTTGGCTTTGGTAATCAACACAAGAATCTTATCTAAAATCCTTGCCACCTAATCACCATCAAGAGCCCTTAATGTGTCTGGTCAGCCACTCTGCTTTTTTGTCCCTGTCCCTCTCGGTCTCTCTCCTTCCCACTGCTAGAAGTAGGCCAAAAATGAATCACGTAACCTCATTAGGTATTCATAGATATATCCAAATCAGACTTGGATTGCTGTGTGACATGATATGTTCCTATCTAATCAGCAAGAACAGATAGTTAACAATGGCACAATGAAAATAGGTCACTGAATGCAAATTGTGGTCGACATAATATGGCATATATATATCACAGACTTCATACTTTGTCATGCTATACAGTATAAGTGAATACGTCATTAAACTGCTAACTGTATCCAAATAAAGGTGTGGAATTGTATTACATTATGTCGGCCGGGTCCAGATGACTCATCTGGACAGAGCTGAGCCAACAGTTTGCTCCTCTCCCTATGGGGGACTTGCAGCTGAGTCCTCTCCACAGCTTAGATTACAGATTTCATCGGTTTGCCTTCATTATCAACAAACACTCACTGAAGACTACAGAAGCTCATGTCTGATGCCATGTTACATGGATTTACACCTGATGAGCCAAGTACTGTATGACATAATTTGTGATTATATGATTATGTCTACAGTATATTTTGATCAATATGCCATACATCCAGTTGTATAAATTCTACCATTGTTTGACAATTAGTTTCATCTTGAGCTGATAATCATTGCACTTCAGTTTTAATTATAAGAGGAACCTTACAGTACATACAATGTGCATTGTTCCTTTAAGTGACTGTTTTCTCTCACCCTTTTGGAAGAAGACATGCGTGATGACGGTCCTGCAGAGGGGGCAGGGGGTGTTGGTGGGGCTGTTCTTGGCCAGTGTCCTTAGACAGGGTTCACAGAAGATGTGGTTGCAGGGGTGGCACATGTAAGGGCTGAAGTACACGTCCAGGCACACAGCGCAGATATAACCCTCTCTGTCCCCTGCACTCAGATCGTCATCGTCCTCACTGCTGCTGCTGGACGCGTTCCCTGTTGAACTCTTTGTAAAAGGAGATTAAGTGGAGAGAGATTAACTTCCTCAAGGACAAGGGCTTTTTTTCCTTTTAAACGTGTGTGTGTTTGCAGGAGATTCAAGTCATGATCATATGGTATTGTGATAGTTTTCCAGTAAATATCATTAGTGTTAAGCTAACTCTCTTGTCTCCCTTTCTCTCACACATTTTACAGTGTCAATCTACAAGGGAGTGCCTCATGCTGTGAAAGGTAATTAATGAGAGGATGTGTTGAAGCTACATTACATTATAATATATTTCCTTTACAGTATGTGTATCTGTTTGTTGGGTGTACTGACTCGTTACTGTCGGGCAGAAACTTCGTACCTCCGTATTTAAACCTTTTGTGTTTTTTCGTAAATGTATGACCTACTTTGTCACACAAGTCACACAAAAGTAGCAGAAATAGCTGAAACATTTTGAAAGTGAAAGTTTAAAAAAATAACTTGCAACTAAATAATAACTATACATTGGATCCTTTGGAACACAGTCAGGATCTTTTTTTCGGTTTTGGACATAAAAGGTTTCCACCTGACAGCGACAATATGAGGGATTGAGGTGTGAAATGAGCATTGAGAATTTTTCCTGTCATAAGATGAGAGATAAGACCTTTATTGATCCCATGAGGGAAATTCTGGAAAGGTCAGTGTGCCCAGACCTCAACTGAAACGTAATGCACTCTTTACAAAAACCTCTCCTGCACAGAGCCATTTCAGAAAGATATCAGTGTTATTTTGTTGTATCGCAATGTCATTTTGTCATTCATTTATTAAAAGTGCTGTAAGTGATATTTGTTTGTTAAAATAAGTGTTAGATAGCTCTATATACTGTCTTATAGTAATCATTGCTATAGAGTGTTTGTTCAGAAATAGTCTCTCCAGCTCTTTCATAAACAGAAAATATACATTTTCAACTCAGGGCTCCAACTTCATCCAATTAGAAGAAATAACTTATAATATACAGGATACAAGACGAAACAAATGAGCAGACAAAAGTGGAATTGGATCACAAGCAGGGGGTGTTTTCTCTCCTGACTCACCTTTTTTTTAAAGAGCTGGAGAGTCAGACAGGCCCCTGTTACTGAACAAATACTCTATAACAATGATTACTATCAGAATATATAACCTTTTAACAAAAACGTTGTTTTAACCAGAAATATCAAGCTGTGTAATTTCTCTGCCTCTTGGCCAGTTCACACTTGAAAAAGAGACTTCATTGTGTTCAGCGTAATGACCAGTTTTGTGCCCACGGGGAGCTCCAAGGACCTCCCTGTCACACCACCACTGTCTCCCAAGGAGTGTTTTTATAATGGAACACACAATAGAGCTTTTTACAAAATCATGGCTGCTGCAGCAACCCCCCCATGGCACATAACCATTCGTTGCATAAATAATGCATGGTAGAGGATAAGGATAAGGATAATTCCTTTTAACAGGTCGTTCATGAAAGTCCTTGCGGTCTTGTTTCCAATGAGAACCTGTGAGCAATTAGGGGTTAAGAGTCTTGCTCAGGGACACATTTCATTTCATCGACACATATGCTGACTTGGCCTGGAATCGAACCTGGGGCAACCAGGGCCTCTGGCTCCCTAGGCGGGCTCACTAACCACTCAGCTATGGCCGCCCCCCTAGATAGAGACACTGTGGCCTGGTAGAGCAGTCAAAGGTTTAGATTGTTACATAATACTGTATACTGCACACACACGTAATATAAAGTCCAAGTTACACGTCTGTACGTCTGTGTGTCTATGGTGGAATGCACATACTGTATACATATGCCCATAAATGGACTGGACAATTGTGACGCATTGTCAATGCAGTAAACCAGAAACGACAGGCAGGCTGATATCAGGGCAAATATAAGAAATGTCAAATGGTGCAAAAGTATGGGCAGTCACACCCCCATACATGGAGATATGATATCGCGGGTGTGTGCCAGATGATGCCCATATAGGTAGATCGAGCCACGTTATCTGCCGGTGGGCACGCAGATGTGCCCAAATAAGGACATGTGGAAATTGGCGTTGTTGGCAACAGTTACTTGGGTGAGATAGGTAGAGAAGAGAAGGGTAGGGAGAGGCAAAGTGAGAGGGGGGGGGGGGGGGGGGGAGGGAGAGAGGAAGAGAGAGCGCCTATCATCCTTGCAATAACCCAGCCAATGCTGGGTATCGGAACCCGAACACACTGATCGTTGTAGTCAGAATAACCCTGCCAATGCCACTGCTTAGTATCAGCTTACAGTAACTGCACAAAATCTGCGTCCGTCCGTCTGTAGTTCACGTATCTCAAGAATCGTCCGACCGACTTGGGACATGGACAGACGGATACAGAGATATCCATATATGGGCATAAAAGGGACACAGATAGACAGACAGACGGGTGCAACAGGTACTCTGAAAACGGGGTACAATGGCTATTGCATAACCAGGTGGGGCATGCATTCCCAATTAGCATTTTCCCGACTTGCAAGATAGATAGATAGATAGATAGATAGATAGATAGATAGGAGTATATTTCTGTGAAATTGCATTCAAATTTACGGAAGATGGTCATACAACTCACAGCAAATGAAGCCACACAGATAATCAATCGATGCAGGATTCATCAAATTGAGTATACATCCCTATCCGCTTTACCTCTCAGTCACAAGACAACACTTACTGTGGGAACTAAATGACACCTGCACTGACCTTTGCCATTCCTGCAAGAGGTTATACTCAGGTGGTTTGGTTTTGCCATACTCCTACTATGGTATGAAACGAACAAATGAAGAAAGAAAATGCAGCACAGTTGAAGCAAGTCTAGAGGGAATGAATGGGGTGGATAGCATCTTGTGTGTCATCACAAACTTTACACATTGCTCTGTAACTGTCAATCGATTTCCCAAAGATAAAAGTAAATGTTAATAGCAATTACCCTTCCCCCTTGTTTAGCTGTAAAAACCCACAGAGCAGAGTATGGTTTCACAGTAGCAAAGCTTGTATATTTTTACTCTGTCCTCAGCAATGTGTGTGTCCATACTGTGTGCGTGCATGCGAGCCTGTGCCTGTGCCTGCGTGCGTGCGTTTGAGTCTGTCTGTTTAAATAACTTGAGCACAGATGGCCCAATTTTCATGAAACTTGTTGGGAATGTTCAGTAGGTCTACGGTCCAGGTCGCAATCAAGGTAAAGGTCAAAATTACATGATCGCATTTCAGGAGGACATAGCAAGAGATGATTGTTCAAGGTACTGTGGAGCGTTCCTGAACATCTTTCTTATGCTGCTACTGTCTACTAGAAATTCAAGCGCACTCACTCATACATTCATTACCACTTCATATAAAAAAAAACTATACAATTGCTCTCTTGTGAGCTTATATATCTACTATTTTTGTTGTTGCTTTTTTTGAAACATAATTTGAAATTTATACCAGGTGTTAAATTAGCGTTTTGAATGTGTGTCATTGTTCCCGAACAACATTCTTGGATATTTTCTTTCCGGCCTGTTCTATGCAGTGTCACTGTGGTGGCACAAAGTCCCCTGCAAACAGAGTTACATAATAGACACAATTCCATCAGCCAGAAACGGTGTGGGTATTATGTATCCAAATTATGGAAGAACATTAGTCAAATCAATCGTATGTAGAATGAGGAATACATCTACTAAAACAATCACAGCAGCTGGGGTCATTCTTTCTTGAAATTAGAACCCACCGTTTCTCATTTAGCGGTCAGAATAATTCTTGTCTACTGCAGATCTGCAGTAGACAATCAAGCTGGAATCTGTTCTTTTGTGTGGGTCGTTTTTGAAGGGCTATCTGCCCAAGCCTCATCGTGCAACTAATTCAAATGTAACCCCACTTTAAACCACACAGACAATTGCCATTGAGATGAGCTGGCCGCTGGTAATCCTGTTGTGAGTCACTGTCTACAAAGTGAACACAGATACGAACATGCATGTGCAGTCGTGTACATGCATACCCAAGAATAGACTAAATACATATAATAATATTAATATTTAAGCTCCATCTGTTTATTCATTCATTTATTCTCACCAGCACACACGCACAATCCCCCCCCCCACCACACACACGCACGCACGCAAGCACGCACGCACGCACACACACGTGTCCTCAACACCACCGAGAGCCAGGTAATGGGTGTGAACTCCACCCCATCCACTCCCATATGTCAGATAACCCTCAATAAAAAAACTGGCTGACTTGTTTAACCAAATGAACCCTTAGAGTCCCTATTCTGGGGCAAACGTTCAGCGAAAACAGCAGATCTACAAGTTCACAATTCGTTGTGTCACGATTCAGCTATTTTTGGCAAACGTATTTGGTGTAGAGGAAATAAAGAAGGGGTTCTAGTATAGAGCCTTGGCGGAAACGGACGCCGGTCAATGTACCGTACATTACAATAAATGTAAACGCAAACATAAGCACCATAAAATGTGTTAGGTTTTTAATCCATCAATAACATAGTTTAAAGCTACAATACAGCTACTGTATGCACTATTAGAGTTATTTTGTATACAATTATTTAGATTGTTATGGGTGCACTCTACCAAACAGAGTCCAAATAGCCTGTCACTGATGGCTGCATTGATAAAAAAATGTGTGTGTGTGTGTGTGCGCGCGCGCGTGTGCGTATGTGTGTATGTGTGTATATATATATATATATATATATATACTGTACTCAGTTTAGTGACTTTCAAGTACTTTTACTTAAAGTAGTTACTGTTTCTGACTTTTGTTACTTTTAAGCAGGCCCGGATTGGACGGTCTGGCACTTCTGGCAAATGCCAGAACGGCGCGCGGCCGACCCCGCTATGGGCCGGTGAAGATCACAAATGCCAGGGCCGATTTTCTGTGCCAGTCCGTGCCTGCTTTTAAGTATCTTTACTCACTGTATTTACTTTTAAGTAGTTAAAGTACTTTTACTCAAATTGTAGATCAGTCATTTTAGTGTGTGTGTGTGTGTGTGTGTGTGTGTGTGTGTGTGTGTGTGTGTGTATGTGTGTGTGCGCACACACACACACACACACTCATGCGTGCACGCATGTTTACTTTGTGTGTGTGTGCTTGACTTGTCTTTAAGTGCTGCATGTGCTGCACTGTCTCATGTTTGTGTTTAATTAGTGTAACTGGTTGCATCTTTGTGTTGCAATCAGCTGCAGCTGTTGTTACTTGTTGGGGCGGCTGGCACCGCTCAAAAACACCTTGTAAAATGAACTTGAAATAGCATAGTAAATCCCCAAACCAAAAAAAGAATGTGTAACTCTGAGAATGTACAAATGTTACCAAACATCGGACAAGGTCCTTTTGGTCACATTTTGGTTACATTTGTGCAATCTCAGAGTTAATATACAGTATATATATTTTTTAGAGTGCACCTCCTACCGACCCTCCTCCATACGTGTCTCACCTGTCTGTTTTCCTGCAGTTGACTTTGTCTCCATCTCTCCCTCCTCCTCTGCCTCCTCCTCAGACACCTCATCCTGTTTCTCTCTCTTTTACTCGTCCTCCTATCCACCAGCGCCAGAGCAGAAGGTGTCAGCATCAGCGGGGTCAGGACCTCCGACACACCACTCATCCCTACCTCCACTACCTCCTCCTCTTCCTCTTCTTCCTCGTCTCCTTCTTCCAGTTCCACTACCCCTTCTTCCTGCACCTCCTCCTCCTCCTCCTCCTCTCCTAGCTCAGAGCCTGTTTGAGGCCGGAGGCGTGTCTGGGACCCACGGCTGCTCCACGTCGACTGGCCCGCCCCCTCCCCCGCCCTCACCGCTACCCAGAATGCATCTGGCTCTGTGGAGGTGTGACGTGTGCTGTGATTAGGCACCCCGGCAGCCATTCTTGGTGATGGTCTTTGTGGTGTCGAAGTTGTAGCTCCGGTCCGGATGGAAGATCGTTCTAGGTCCGAGGGCGTGGGGCCCGCGGCTGGTCGGGGGGAGTGGGAGCCAGTACTGGTGCTGCTCGTCGAGGAGCAGATGTTGTTGTGTGGCCTAGGAGAAACTTGATCTCTCTGCATTCTCTCCAATCCCTCGTTTTCCATCCCTCTAGTCCTTCTCCCTTCTCTGTCTCTGGGTCTCTCTTGGTCCATTCCAGTTCTCTCCGTATTCCTCTGCCTTCGCCTTTCTCGTTCCATGTCATCCCCCTGCCTGACTCCACCAACACTCTCCTCACTTGCATCGTCCCTGTCACTGTTCCGCCCTCTCAGACCACCGTTCTCCCTCTCCCTGTTCCTGTCCACGCCGTGAGCCTTTCTGTGGGCTTTCCTCCCCAGCAGGGCAGGCCTCACCAGCTGCCCCACCACAGAGGAACTTCCCTCTCCAGCGGGGCCTGCACTCCTCAGGTGTACCTCCAGAAACGGAGCCTCGGACGGCCGTGTCCGTTCTCTCTCACCGCTCTCTCCACTGGTGTCATCTCCATCTCCACCACCTCCGCCTCTGTCTGGAGGACCATGTACACAAGTGGCTCCCACACGGGAACTCATGATGATGCTTTTACCCGGTCCAGCCCCAACCAGCTAACATGGCCTTATCCTTCGCCTGGTTCCTACTCCCTTACCCTGTTTCCGCCCCTCTCTCTGCCTTGCTCTAACTTGCCCTCTGACCTTTCACTCTTTCCTTCTGTCACTTTCTCTTCTCCTCCCCTCCCCCTTCCCCCATCTCTCTGGTTGTGTCTGCAGTAGTTCTGGATGGCATAGGCCGGAGCTCTTGTTCTGAGGGCTGAGAGAAGAGCCTTCCAGCTCAATGTCAACCCCCCAGTCATTAACAGAGGTGAGCAGTGTAGCTCTCAGCCCTGTGCCGTGTCCTGCCCCAGTTAGCTCCCCTGGGACATTCCACAATGTTGACAAAGCCAAAGCCCCCCTCCCCCCCTGAGCCCCACTACAATGGGTGCACCGTTCACAGACTCACCATTGTCCCGGGAGGCCTATGAAAAACACACTGCTGTGCCGCAACAATATAGACACTGAACACACAAAAAAAGGTGAAATAACCAGAGTCACCTATTTTTCTCCAACTACCATGGTGTCAGCTTTTTCTCTTTCTGGTTGATCAGCAGGGCTGTGAATCAGTGTTACTTGTTTGTGTGTGTGTGTGTGTGTGTGTGTGTGTGTGTGTGTGTGTGTGTGTGTGTGTGTGTGTGTGTGTGTGTGTGTGTGTGTGTGTGTGTGTGTGTGTGTGTGTGTGTGTGTGTGTGTGTGTGTGTGTGGGGGGACACCTCAACAAATAGCCGAGGCCTGGAATCAAACCTGGGACCATCTGTTTCCCAGGCGGCCTCTCTACCTTTTCATCATAAGGTTTTGTGGTGTTATGTGAAAGCATGTCTCTAATCCACAAAACACAATAACTGAGTAGGTGATGGCATATTCATTCCGCATCACCCAGGCCTCACAAGTGAAAAAACTATATGGATTTACTGCCAGGATCTGTTTCCATGTGTTATATTTTGTAGCAATGTGTTTGTGTTTTCTGTAGTGTACTTAGGTTTGACTTGATGTTTCCTGTCGTTCTTGTAGCTGTTGTCTGTCTTGTCTCACCTAAATTGTTCATTTATGTTACCTGTGTCCTGTTTGCCCCAGCCAATCCCAATGTTGATTGTGTTTGAGTTGCACCTTTCTGTGTATAATTTGTTCCCTGTAATATTCCTGTTTGGTTCTGTGAGTGTTTGTCGGAAGTGGGCGTTTCGGAATGGAATCGGTTTCTGAATATTCAGCTGTCAGTGTTATTGAGGATGAAGACACAAGAGGCTATGAAAATAAAAAGAAAATAAAGATAATTGAAGGAAGTGACCAAGAACAGAAATATGTGATTGGGATGGTAGCAGAGAAACACACTGATGGCCTCTTCAGTGATCCACATGCTGTGGGAAAGTTTGTTGTTGAAAAGTCAGTGAGAGTTAAGAAGAGTAGAAGAAGTAGAAGAGGGATGGTCATAGTAGAATGCAAAAACAGGGATCAGATGTACAAAGCTCTGGATATACAGGTATATTGGTTTGGAGGGTGTCAGTTAGTCTCACGTAGCCATACAACTATTCCATAATCTCTGAATGCTATATAGAGTCTGGAACTACAACTCCCAAAATCCGAGAGAGGAAACTGGCACTTCCGTTCACGAAAATATATTTTAAAATATCTTTACACATTACTTTTCAATTTTCATTTCTGCTAAGCGGCAAGCTATGTATACTTAGATGATTTGTATTTATATTAGGATAAATTTGCGCGACTGTAAAGACGAAACGGAAATGGAGAGGAGGCTCTGATCATGATATTCTAATCATGATCAGAATTTCCGAGTCCCAGACTGTATGTCGGAAACATTTGAAAATTGTGGGAGGCAACAGTCTGGTAACGCGAGACTAGTGTCCGTTGAATGTTTTTTCGACTTGCCTGGAATAAAAGAAAGGAGGGAGTAATACGTTATGTACTGTAGGCTACCACTGTCAGTGAAGCAGGAAGCATTTCTTTATAATGTTGACGGTGTATGTGAGGCGAAAAGACTTACATGGTTTAGAGAAGGGGTTCGGGAGGAAACTACATCAATATACTTAACGTTTGAAGGGGATGCACTTCCAGCTTGAGTGTATTTGGATTATTGATGTTATAGGGTCAGGCCCTACGAAAGAGCACCACTCAGGTGTTTCTGTCGTTAGCAGTACGGACATGTCACTGCAGTTTGTTGGGGAAGTAGGAGGTGTGGTAGATGGAAAACTGCAAGGAGGAATGTAGACAAGAAAAGAAGAATGTTTATTGGATCCTTTTCTATTTTCTGTCGGTTTTGCCACCCTGTGTATATGAGGACTGGAGAATAAAGAACTTTGTTTGCACAAAGTAGAGTCCAATCGAGTTTTCCTGCATTTGGGCCGAGCTTAGCAAAATCCTGATATTCACACTGAATTAAAGCATATATTGTAGTATTCTAATTATGCTACTGCCTTCTATCTGTCATGCACCAAGCCCCTGTTTCACGTCACAATACTGAAATGAAATTCAGTAAAAATGCCATTTCACGTTTAAAAAGTGTGCATTAATTAGGTCATGATTTGTGTGCGACAATTAAAAGCTTGGATAAGCTGAGGTTTGAACTGGAGACCTTCTGACTCACAGGTTGACACTGTAACTCCTGAGCAGAAAGAAGCTCATGCAATTAACAGAGTGCTGATGGATTGTGGATTTTGAAGTCTATCTCTTTATTATTTTGAATGTAATAGCAGATTGCAAACTAGTATAAAAATTCAGTTAAGACAAAACTTTGCTAACAAAAATAATACCAATAGAGTAAGGATTTAACTGTTTTTCATAACATTTTAAATGGCGAAAAAAGAGGCAGAGATCATAGGTCAAAGCAGCAATTGTTCCTCTTGAGGACGAGCACAAGTAAGTTCCATGGCTGTAGGTGAAACGAGGTATGAGTTATACCTGTTCAAATTAGCATTTTTCAATTGAGTGCTACAGCGCCACCCTTTAGCCATGTGTTTTAATGCGTGAGTTTTGTTGTTTTATATGGCTTCTATCTTGGCCAGGTCTCTCTTGTAAAAGCGATTTCTGATCTCAATGAGACTTTGTGGTAAAATAAAGGTAAAATAAAAAATTTAAAATAAGATTTACCCAATGTTTGTGAGCTTTGTTTCTTGGACTTTTGCCATGGTCATCTGTCATTCTGCCAAGTTTCGTAAAAAGGAAGGCACACTTATGCCAGAACTGCAAAAAGCATAATAAAAAACATAACAAAACTAACAAATACAATAGGGTGCCTAAGCACTGCTTGGCCCTCTAATTAGTTTTTTCACATTGAGATTTGTACCCAACCCTATGCATAGTGAACAAGTACCACAGCTGTTGCATTGATCAAAAACGTAATGAATTTGTGTTTTGGAAAGCTGGTGCATTTTAGAGCTCTTTGGTGGACTTAAGGAGCAAGAATATCTTTTGCCACTAAGTTATACTTGACAGAAGTCGTAGATAAACAAAATTGTTGAGGCTTCCAAGTGCCTTAATCCAATATCTTCCATAATCTGCAAGATAGCTTCATTTCTGCAAGGCAAGGCAGCTTTGCACATGCAGCAGTGTGTGTGTGTGTGTGTGTGTGTGTGTGTGTGTGTGTGTGTGTGTGTGTGTGTGTGTGTGTGTGTGTGTGTGTGTGTGTGTGTGTGTGTGTGTGTGTGTGTGTGTGTGTGTGTGTGTGTGTGTGTGTGTGTGTGTGTGTGTGTGTGTCTGTCAACAGCAAGCGCACATTTCATCATACTAGAGGGAGCCAGGATAAACCCAGGAACCTGCTGATGTTCAGATGTCTGCTCTTCTGAGCCAGTCAACGTTTTAGGTGAATGTATATGACTTAATGCATTTGCATTACAATTGTTCCATCATCCATTTATTTTTATATATTCAACAATTCTTATATTGCTATAAGCAACTCTTGTCCATAACTTACTTTATTGTTCTCTAATGTAGGCTACTCATTCCATAGTTGCTGGTGCTAGTATTATGTATGCTATTATTTCATTTTAATATTTACTTTCATCATCATCTGTTTTTACGTCTGGAGAGTCCCATCCAGTACAGGCTTCAGACGTTCCGTTATTGAGATACATTTGACTGTGATCATGTGTAAAGAAGGGAGACATTTCACAACCGTGTTTCTCAATAGTTCTATTAGGGAAGACAGCTTTCCATATATTCTATCAAATCCATGTATGTGAACCAAGGACTTGATCAGTGTTTATTGAGTATTTTTATTTATTAAAGAGGTATATCAAGTCACAGAAAGAAACTCAGTAGTATACAGAAGGTCCCCAAAACAGTTGAGAAAATCATACAAACTAAATTATATGCATTTTTTCATGAAATCCTTATCCAGGTTTAAAAAAATAAAAGTGGTAAAGAAAGATTATTTCCCCCAAAGTATCACTGTCTGAAGAGCTGACTACCAACAATTGCCACTTATGTGCAGGCTCAGTGTGGCTCATTTAAAAGTTAAATGAGCCACACCATGTCTAAACTAGTTCGGCCACTAATATAAAAGTATATATTGCGGTGGAGCAAAAATGGTGTGTGTCATTCATCATTTCCTTTTTCTTCAACGTGTATGACGTGCGTCATATTGCAGATCCTATAGATGCCAAATGCAATATGCCTTATTGTGATGAAGTGCACTGAGCTTCTTCACAGCAGCTTATTGTATGAGGAAACAAGAGCAGTGTCTATGGTGCAGCCAGTGACTGAGTGTCTGAGGTGTCTATCTCTATAGTCATTAAACGGAATGACGTAAATCAGATTTTTTTCCCCACATTTTTTGACTAAGATTGACATCTAAAGTTTGTTTAGTTTGTTGTCCAAACATCACGCAAATAGGTAGGCCTACACACTATCTCTATAGTCAAGCGATCAAGACGGATCCGTCCTATTTTTCATATTCCATCCAGATTGGCGAAATCCGAACATTTCTAGCCCACAATAACCTACCTGACCTGGCGAAGACCTGTGCTCCGTGGAGCACTTTTTATAGTTTGTAGTGAACTGCAACCTGTATACCTCCAACCAGTGATGGTGGAAGAAGTACTCACATTTTTACTTAGGTGAAAGTATCAATACTGCAATGTAGAAATACTCTGTTACAAGTAAAAGTCCGGAATTCAAAATTTACTTGAGTAAAAGTACAAAGGTATTGCATCAAAATGTACCAAAAGTAGAAAGTATCTCATTATGCAGAATCTCACATTTCACAAGTTTTTAAATGTATAAAATGTATAAAAATCTTTTGAAAATAGCATTGTGAGCTTGTAGGCTATTTTCAAATGGCCAAAAAAAGGGCTGAAGTGGGTAATGTATGTTTTGTAATAATAATCCAAATCTACAAAGTAACTAGTCTTCAAATAATTGTAGTGGAGTAAAATTGCCTCTGAGGTGTAGTGGAGTGGAGAAGTAAAAGTAGGCCTACTGAAAATTGGAAATACTCCAGTAAAGTTAAAAATACCTCAGAATTGTACTTTTAGTAAATGTACTTAGTGACTTTACACCACTGACTGCAGCAGCCTGCATACCTCCACCCACAGGGTCCTGTATCCGTGCTGCCAGTGCCTTGTAATAACTCAGAAGATGTTGAAGTGAGTGCTGGTCATCTTGTGATTCTTATCATACTTTATTTGAAAATGGGGAATCTGTCACATATATTGTGTTTTCTTTCAACAAATATCTCTCTCTCTCTCTCTCTCTCTCTCTCTCTCTCTCTCTCTCTCTCTCTCTCTCACACACACACACGCACACACGCACGCACACACTCATGCACACACATGCACGCAGGCATGCACACACGCAGGCAGGCATGCATGCATGCACGCACGCGCACGACTCCTGGACAATCATTTGGCTCACTTCAAGCAATCAGTTTGAGGCACACTAAAATATAGTAGCAGGTAGGTGTGTGTGTGTGTGTGTGTGTGTGTGTGTGTGTGTGTGTGTGTGTGTGTGTGTGTGTGTGTGTGTGTGTGTGTGCCATGCAGTATCTGCCATGTCCAGCAGATGGCAACAAGCTTCCGCTCTGAACTGGAGCGTGGCGCTGTCCTTGGTACTGAATCCACTTGCTGTTTCAACATGTTGCTTCTTTCCCCCAAATGACTTGTTGTTTGTTGTGTCCTTTGATAAGTGTCTCAACTCGTATTTAATTATGAATTAATATGTCCCAATTCCTGTTCAACGTTGTTTTAAATTAAAAGCAGCTTAAGTGAAATTAATAAAGACACGTTATCTTCAAAAAATATTTCTCAACGAAGTCGAATACATCTTTCCAGTGTCTGAATGTTTATTATTAAGCAATGTTATTTGTATTTGGGCACACAACTATTTATTACCCACTTAAACCCCAGCATCGGTATTGTGGGGAAAGCTTTCGCTGAAAATAACAGATCACAAGCTCACAACATTGTAAGCTTGTCGATCTGCTATTTTCAGCGAAAGCTTTCCCCACAATAACAGAAAACAGAAAATACGCTAGTATTGAGCCCTAAAGGAACTCCGGTTACCCATATGGGGTTTAACTTAAACATTCAAAATGTTTTTTTAATTAATCACTTAAACCGTATAAGTGATTAATTAAAAAAAACATTTTGAATCCACAAAATATAAAAAATAAAAATTAAGAAAGAAAAAGGAACCTAAAAGTCTGGAGACATGCAAAAGAAGGTAAAAAGGAGAGGAGAGCTCTCATCGCTTCCCAATCGGTTGTCTGTCTGCAGCGAAGGACACGAGCGCACAGGAACAAAACTCCAGAGCGACCTCCTCACGGACTGACGTAGGATCCAGAGCTCCTGGTATAAATGAATGCACGGCGTCACCATCAGGCTCAGATGATTCGCAGTGTATCAGTGAGAGCCAACATTCAACAGGCTATACATCAGACAGTCACAGCCCCCCTCCCCCCCACACACACACACAGACACACACACATATAAACACGTCTGCGTCATGCGTCCCAAGAGCGACGGCACCGAGTCGGAGACTCCGATGGACCCTGACAGTAAGCGCAACAGTACCGGCGTGAGGGACTGACTGGTACCGGCGCTCCCCCCCTGTTGCTTGGTTCCCTAAAGTGCGCTCTAAGCGCGCCGTGAGGGGTGCACTATGGATTTCACAACAACAAGCACCAATGACAGCAACGCGACCACCGGGTTTCCCGACGTCGTCGCTACGGACTGGGACGGGGTCGACAACGGCACCACAGCGGCGTCCGGTGGCTCTCACTCGTCTCAGCCGGACCTGAGCTACCAGATCATCACCTCGTTGTTCTTGGGGGCGCTGATCCTCTGCTCCACGTTTGGGAACGCGTGCGTTGTGGCCGCGATCGCCCTGGAGAGATCGCTCCAGAACGTGGCCAACTACCTGATCGGCTCTCTGGCCGTGACGGACCTCATGGTGTCGGTGCTGGTGCTACCCATGGCGGCCCTCTATCAGGTTCTGAACAAATGGACCCTGGGGCAGGTGGTCTGCGACATATTCATCTCCCTGGACGTGTTGTGTTGCACGTCGTCCATCCTGCATCTGTGCGCTATCGCCTTGGACAGGTTCTGGGCCATCACGGACCCCATTGACTATGTCAACAAGCGAACGCCTAGACGAGCTGCGCTTCTGATCAGCGTGACTTGGTTGATCGGTTTCTCCATCTCCATTCCGCCTATGTTAGGCTGGAGGAGCGCCGAGGACAGGGCTAACCCGGACGCCTGCACCATCAGTCCGGACCCGGGCTACACGATCTATTCCACTTTCGGGGCTTTCTACATCCCCCTTATTCTCATGCTGGTCTTGTACGGGAGGATATTCAAGGCTGCTCGGTTCCGAATTCGAAAGACAGTGAAGAAACCCGCCGAGAAAGCAAAAGTGCCGGACAAGTGCTTAACTTTGTCCCCGGTGGCGTTTCACAAGAAACCCAACGGAGAAACCGCGGTGAAAGGCTGGAAGCGCAGCGTAGAACCCAAACCCGGCTCCCCGGCGTGCGTAAACGGCGCGGTGAAGCACGGCGAGGAGGGCGAGTCGTTGGAAATCGTCGAAGTTGCAAACAACTCAAAGACTCATCTGCCTCTGCCCAACACGCCGCAGTCCTCCTCGCAAGGGCACGACAACATGAACGACAAGAATCTTGAGGCGAAGAGGAAAATAGCGATCGCCAGGGTGCGTAAAACGGTCAAGACTCTGGGGATCATCATGGGGACGTTCATCTTCTGCTGGCTGCCGTTCTTCATCGTGGCGCTGGTGCTGCCTTTCTGTGCGGAGAGCTGCTACATGCCCGAGTGGCTGGGCGCCGTTATAAACTGGCTGGGCTACTCCAACTCCCTCCTCAACCCCATCATTTATGCTTACTTCAACAAAGACTTTCAAAATGCTTTCAAGAAGATCATCAAATGCAAATTCTAGGCCAGCGTGGTTCTCAAAGTGGATTCCAGGGACTCTCTGGGTATCTTTAGGGGGGTCTAAATGGACCCTTACAAGACCCTTAACTCTGACAGTGCACAAATGGAACCAAATGGACCCCTTGGGGACCATTTGGTTCCATTTGTATACTGTCAGAGTCAAGGGGAGACCTTGAAAATTAAAAGTTTGAGAACCACTGTTCTAGACCTTGACCTGGCAAAATCCTGCCATTTGTGTTTGTGTTGACTTCATTTGAACAATTGATTTAAAGGACAGCCTGAAATGTTACATTTTACTGATTGTGTGAAATGCAAAAAAAAGAAGAACATGCAGACTTATACTTTCAGGGACAGTCTCCTTGCTGCGAGTAATTGACTAATGAAGTCTGTTAGAAAAAAAAATCTGGCCTCCTCGGCTACTGATGATAACAAGAGACAAGACACAAGACATGACATTTTTTTACTGCGCATCCTCCTGTTTATTCAATGTTGTAGCTAACCCTGTAGGCAACCATCATTGTGTTACCATGCAAGACGTGTCATACAGTGTGCTGAATCCATGCATTCCATCAGACGACCAGAGCTGTGTTTCCGTCCTACATCATGAGCTTTGTCGCACTGAAACAATAAAAGCAATGGAACTAAATAATTGATAAACAGCCTGCCGTCCTTTATAAAAACACACTGAGTAAAGTCCAGCCCATGGGGAACGTTGATGAAAAATATCTCATGAGATGTGTGTCCTGGTCTAGGCAGGTCTAGATCTATACCAATAAATCTAATATATCTCATACACCTCCAATCTCAAGTGATCTTGAGCCAATAAAAAATGAGCTGTATATCAATTTGCTTTGACAGGCCATATTGATGACAACTGAGAGTGATTAGGTTATCAGTGCATGGTGAATTTGAGCTCTATAAATGGGTATTGAACCACCCCACTGTTCCATCCATCTTTTGCAATACCAACTCAATCTGAGAGCAAAAGGAGATGATTAATTATTTTTTAAATAGAGGCACTGAATTGCATTGCACTTATGATATTAGCTTACCACGCCCCCCAGTTTGTCCCGACCCTCAGTACTTTTTGTTTGTGATCAAAATGACAGCAAGATACTGAAATAGTGAGAAACAGAGAAAGCAAGCAAGAAAGAAAGAAAGAAATATCCCTTACATTTTTGGGGGGTGTTCATCTTATGGGCCCACTGTATTGTATAGCCTATATCAAGGGTTATCACACTTTTCAGGCTGTGACACCCCAAAAGAATCATATTTGAACTGGGGACCCCCACCCTGACAAGCTCGGAATTGGAGTTGAGGCGTTACATTTAGTTTGACTCGGTTCCATAAATATTGTGAAATTAGCTGATCTACAAGCTCATAACACCTCGCACTGCGAGGTTGTGAGATTGTAGATCGGCTATATTCAAAATTCTTGACAATTTTTAAAAGCATAGTATGTTGGTTACTTTTGACTATTAGAGGTATTAAAAAGTCATTAAAATGTCACTTTAGAATGTGAAGATACCCTGTGTATACACTTATACTGTAAGTTGGTTTGTTTACTGTTGAGTGAGAAAACAATGTTGCACATTAAGCTAATCACCTGGGGACCCCCCTGGGTCCCGACTCCCAGTTTGGGAACCACTGGCCTATATGACCAAATTTGTCAGCAGAGAGCCAGCTAGAACTAAATCACCACAGGGTTCATGCAATTAGCAACGCTGGAATCAGACTCACATAGGAGGTGCTGATAAGAGAACAAACAGGGTAATTGCTCCAGTTCAGATGTAGGCCAACTAATGCAGAAATAAAGATGAAAACAAATGAGGAGGGAGGGAGGAATAAAAGATCACTACACAAGGGAAGATGAATTAACAAAATAAATTTCAGAACAGCACTACTAGAACCCACACTCCCCAAGTATGAAGTAAGAGCAAAATAGCCACCATGGGAAAATGGTTCAAAGGCAACTTATCAAACGTATAACGTTTGACGTATAATATTGTGGACCCCAGGAAGACTAGCTGGTTGCTATGGCACCAGCTAATGGGGATCCTTAATAAAATAAAATAAAATCAAACTGGTGGAGTTAAGATAGAACAGCGTGCTGGATGACATGACAAGTTGATGACAATTTCTGTGACATTCAAAGGTACGCTTGTACTAAAGATCCAAGCTAATTCTCCAAAGGCATAAAATAGGTGTGATAACTACACAAATCACAACATTCTCCACCATAAGAAAATGGGTCGCAGCACAATTTACGGTACACTAATTTGACATTATAAGCCGTTATTACAAATAATGTGTTTCTTATTAGCAATAATGTTTTTTATTAGAAAGAAACAAACGTTGTTATACCCTTATTTTCCACTATTATCCCTTAATTATGTTCTAATTACAAATTGAATGAAACGTAACAAAAGGCGTTATTAGACAGAAACAAACAGTTATACTGTTATTATGGAACGTGCTTACAGGGCTGTGTCTAAGTGAAAAGTAACAAAAGTGTATATGCACATTAAGCATCCATTACATCCTAAATTAACAAAATAAAAGTTAACGTGGGCTAAGACACACATTGAACTGTCCTATTTGATGAGTACATGAGCTGCCAATTTAGAATGCAACACAGATGCCACTCGTTTTTGGATTGAATAGTTATAGGTGTTCTTAGTCTCGCATAGCTGGACTATCAATAGGCAGAGATCTCGAGAAGTTCATCTGCCAGTGCAGTAGGTTCACACAGGGTTTAGGGCAGTGTTTCTGGATTCCAGGGACTTTCTGGGTTGCTTTAGGGGGGTCTAAATTGACCCTTACAAGTCTGTAACTCTGACATTATACAAATGGAACCAAATGGACCCTGACAGGTCCATTTGGTTCCATTTGTATACTGTCAGAATTAAGGGGAGACCTTGACACTTTTAAGTTTGAGAACCATTGGTTTAGGGAGCTCCAGCATGAACATTGCTGGATCAGTTGAGTATGTTTGTCAGCCCGAGGCCCAGAATGTCTGTTTAAACGCTCTGGGATTATTCACAGGTACCAGGCCAGCTTAGATTCTCATACAAGTAAAGATTGTAATGTTATACTGTATTGATCTCAGGCCCTCTGCGATCCTTGAAATATGTACAGTAGTTGTGTCATATTGACACAGGAGGAGTTTCTTTTACCTTAATTCCCTGCTGGATTAGCACAATAGGGTAGTTGGTGTAGTATTGGCATCAAAATGTACTGTAACATTCCCCCAGTGGAAGGATGACCTCGACCCGATTCCACAGCGGACACTTGGTGGTGAGGTAGTGGAGCGGGTTAGCAGTTGCAAATACCTTGGGACCACTATTGACAGTGGGTTGACCTTTAATGACAACACATCTTCACAAAGTGCCAGCAGCACTGCAGCAGACCTACTGAGACGCATGGATGTTACCCCTCCCATCCTTCGCAGCTTTTACATCTGCCATATAGAAAGCTTGCCCTTCAGCATATCTATGACCAGAGGACAGTGAAGAAAGCAGGAAAGATCGCGAGAGACCCATTTCATAACCTCAGCACCTGCTTTCAGGTCCTGCCCTCGGGTAGGAGATATGGTGCCTCTCTATTTAGGAAGGCAAAGGGCAGTGCCATTTTCACCTCTGCCATTAGGCTCCTAAATAAACACAAACCCCCTAATACCTGATCCACCTCACCTAGTTGAACTGGACTTGCTTGCTAATGCCCCCCCCCATGCGCACACACACGCACGCACGCACGCACGCACGCACGCACGCACGCACGCACGCACGCACGCACACACACACACACACACACACACACACACACACACACACACACACACACACACACACACACACACACACACACACACACACACACACACACACACGCGCGCACACACACAGGCACCTGGATGAGCTGGACTCTGTGCTAATCGCTCCATGGACTTACATACATGCATGCACACATGTAATGGTGTTTTAATTGTGGTGTATATTTATGTATTGTCTTGTTTGAATATATGCATTGACCAGAGCAAAACACGTTTCCCTTGTGGATAATAAAGACATCTAATCTAATCTAATCTAAACATCTAAGTAGCCTACTTGTCATGCAGAATTGGCCATTTCACAATCATATTAGTAATTAGCAATTCATTAATGTGTTCATCACTTTAATGTTGCAGCTGGTAAAAGTGGAGCTGATGTGCTGCTCGGTAGCTTAACTTATAATACATGATTACTTATCAATTAATGCATGTTTTCTATTGATAGTCAACAATAAAAGATTTACCCGCACACTGCCACTTGCATGTTCAAGAGAAGGTATTTAATATGGGAGCAACGTTTCGGTCGTGTAGACTTTCCTCATGCAGGCCTGAATAAAAGGCCTATATCTTTTATTGTTGATTTTGTCTACTGTTTGTTGCCTAAGGTGAATTGTGAATTGACTTATTATTTGGAATGTCTTCAATAATTTGGGGTTTAACTTTTTCTTTATTCTTTCCCCATCCCCCTCTCAGATGTTGATGACCGCACTGAAAACCACCATCAGTGTTGCATAGAAGTCAAACACACACTTTCATTTCCGACACATCTAAGTCCTGAGCAAGAATGAGAGAGAGAGAGAGAGAGAGAGAGAGAGAGAGAGAGAGAGAGAGAGAGAGAGAGAGAGAGAGAGAGAGAGAGAGAGAGAGAGAGAGAGAGAGAGAGAGAGAGAGAGAGAGAGAGAGAGAGAGAGAGAGAGAGAGAGAGAGAGAGAGAGTGTGTGTGTGTGTGTGTGTGTGTGTGTGTGTGTGTGTGTGTGTGTGTGTGTGTGTGTGTGTGTGTGTGTGTGTGTGTGTGTGTGTGTGTGTGTGTGTGTGTGTGTGTGCGTGCGTGCGTGCGTGCGTGCGTGCGTGCGTGCGTGCAACATCATGGGAAGAGGAAATGAAAGATGCTTTGATTGGCAGTTGGCACCCAGTACCTCGGGTTTTACCAAGGAGGATGGTTTTAGTTGGGGATGGGGGATGGTGAGAGGGAGCAATGTGAGGAGCTGTAGGAGGGTATAGTGGGGGAGACGAGAAGAGAGGAAGAGAGAGGTGGAGGGTGAAGAGATGAAAGGGAAAGTGGTGGAGCGCAGAAGAGAGCAAGGGAATGGAATGGGGGTAAGAGGATGGAAGGATAACTAGCACATAAAATAAAATAAAACGCTTCCAACAGGGTTCTCGCTCTCTCTCTTTTTCTCTCTTCTCTCTCCGGCTCTTGTGGCCTTTATCTATTTCTCTCTCTGCCTCATACTATATTTCACTCACACACTCAAGCAATTAATATAAGATTATAAGAAGAAATAAGATATTGTTTAGAAGCCCACATGCCTCATCCACACAAACATGCACATGCACATGCACAATTCACTCAGCCAGCAATGAAAGGCCTTGGTCATACTGCGTGACTCCCAAATGCAGAGTTTGTGTAACAGCTGGATATGAACGTGTATGGAAGGACATACATGATCTGTAAGATTGCTTGCATAAATATATTTGAAAAAAATATTCACTCAGGCATATGCCCACTTAAGGGCACTTAATCCACCAAGCACAGGGAGAAGCTAAAACATTTATTCACAGCTGGAAATGCTTAACATCAGTTCCTGAAATCCAAAATATCCTTTTGCACGTTCTCCAATCTCAAATAAAAAAAGGCACCATTCACTGCTGCTCATTTCAAAAATATCCATCTTAAATGCATGGCAGCAGCATAGTGATTGCGGCAAACATCATCGCACTGATTGTGACGACCCTGGGGTTGTCAGGGTTACTAACCTGGTTGTCATGGTAACTAATCTGGTGTCTGTCTTCCAGTGATTGGGGTTCGGAGAATGTCATCAGTGGAGATCTGGCCCACCTGGATGGATTGCCCTCTATATAAGAGGCTGCTGGGCCGGGATTTCAGCTCTCTCATGTAGCTCACTGGGGGCGCTCCAGCCTTTGTTTTTTGTTGGTTAAACTATGCTTTGCACACACACACTCCATACGGTAAAACTGTACTTGTAATGCGCTTATAAGGCATTATAACACTCGTTATAAATGTTTATAATCATGTATGACAACTTATAACACAGTTTATAACGTATTATAAGTGCTGGTCATAATGCATTATAAGATCAGTGGAACAGCACATTATAACTACCGTAATTTAGTTAGTTATAGTGTCTTTGTTTTAAGTTGTTATGCATAATTATAAACATTTATAATGAGTGTTATAAAGCATTACAATGCATTATAATGCATTATAAATGTGATTATAATGCATCATAGAACCAGCCTTTAAGTGTTACCTGGTAGTTATAATGTGCTGTTCCACTGAGTTTATAATGAATTATGACCAGCAATTTGGAATACTTCATAAACCTTATTATAACTTATTATTTATAATATGTGGTATAATTCCGTATAGGTGCATTATAATGCAGTGTATATGTGGTTATGACGCATTATAGACCCAACCTTAATATAAAGTCTTACCGTTTGCATTTTGATGTTAATAAAATATTTTAATCATTCTACGTTTGTGTGAGCTTCTTCATTTTGTTACAAACTGAGCCATTTGTAACAATTTGTAACAACAAACTAAAGATCATTCATTCATTGAAAAAATAGTATGCACGTCTCCAATGTTACCAAATTGCATTTAAATGCCAAAACCATTTTAAATAGTACATGTTCAGTGGAAAGTTGGCAGTAATGTGACATTCAAGCATTGTATAAGCACACATCTGCTCTCTGTAGAAGTTAATGGGAATTACTTGTCATATGCATGTAATATAGCCAAGAGGTTAGGTGTGTACCATATGGGCTCTAATGCCTTAAGTCCCTTGTTCAATTCCCAGCTGGCCGGACCATTTGCCGCATATGCAAGACTATTTGTTGCATGTCATTCTCCTACTCTCTCTCCGTGTTTCCCTACACTGTAACTACCCAATAAAGGTTAAAAAAAAAAGCCCAAAAGCTCAATAGCTTAAATAAATTGGACTTGTATGGCGGTCCATAATAGCCTGGTGAACCAAATGAGATTTCCGGAGGGAGGTGTTTACCAGGCTAAGTCCATATGGCATATATAAAGCTGTGTTATTTGTATGCAGATTCAAGAGACTGGGTCTCACAACATCAGTCAGGATTTCTTAGTGTTTTGTTTTGTTGTTCTTGTTTTAAGTAAAAGTGCCACAGTCCCAAACTTTTGTTGAGATAAACTACTGTATCTGTGCAGACAGATACAGTATGGAATATCAAACAGTGTGACTTCATGACACACAATTGAAACAGGCGGTGCTCCTGGGGTGGGGGCTTTGCATTTTTCAGTGCAAATATATACAGTTGCCTGTATGATTCGGAGAGGTGCTGCTATGTGTTATTCATATGGGTGCCTGTGTCTTTTCGGATGTGCGTGTGTGTGTGCGTGCGTGCCTTTGGGTCAGTCACCAAAGTTTTAAAATTGAATCTTAATGACCTTAAAAGCAGTGGTGGAAAAAGTACTCACATTTTGTACTTAAGGAAAAGTATCAATACTGCAATGTAGAAATACTCTGTTACAAGTAGAAGTCCGGAATTCAAAATTTACTTGAGTAAAAGTACAAAAGCATTGGTATCAAAATGTATTTAAAGTACCAAAAGTAGAAAGTACTCATTATGCAGAATGTCCCGTTTCAAATGTTAGCAAATGTATAAAATGTATTAAAATCTTTTGAAAATAGCAGATCTACAAGCTCACAATGCGACGTGTTGTGAGCTTGTAGATCTGCTATTTTCAAATAGTCAACGTTTAAATTAGGGCTGAAGTGGTTAACGTATATTTTGTAATAATAATTAAAATCTACAAAGTAGTTAGTACTAACTAAAGTTTTCAAATAATTGTAGTGGAGTAAAAGTACAATATTTGCCTTTGAGATGTAGGGGAGTAGAAGTAAAATGTCAGAAAAATGGAAATACTCCAGTAAAGTAAAAAATACCTCAAAATTGTACAAAAGGTACAGTACTTGAGTAAATGTACTTAGTTACTTTCCACCACTGATTTAAACCTTGTACAGAGAGAGAGAGACCGACCGACCGGTGGGGGCATATGCCTGAGTGAAGACCGTCTATCTGTGATACCATGTGAAAATTGACTGACCTACAGGGTCGCAGCACAATTTACGGTACACTAATTTGACATAATAAGCCGTTATTACAAATAATGTGTTTCTTATTAGCAATAATATTGTTTTATTATTAAGAAAGAAACGTTGTTATACCCTTATTTTCCACTATTATCCCTTAATTCTAATTAGAAATTGAATGAAAAAACAAAATGTGTTATTAGAAATGGTGTTCTCTGCTATTAGACAGAAACAAACACAGTTATACTCTAATTATGGAACATAATTCCTAGAGGCTAACAAAGCCTAATAAGACCTAACAAAGCCTAATAAGACCTAACAAAGCCTAATAAGAACCCCGCAACTACTAACTACACGATGTGATGTTAGGCTACTATTAGTCTACTGTAAGGGTTTCGTTAGAGAACAAATGTGTTCTTTATTAGGCCTTTATTTAATGTTATTTCCACTTACTTCAAGTTACTTTACATATAATTACAACAGAACTGTACCGTAAATTGTACATCAGCCATTCCGGGCAAACTTCATGACACATTTATTCTTCCTACCTTTTTTTGATTTTGGCCTCCACACTTAGTGATTTTTGGGGATTTAACTTTCGTTTCGGTAGTGACAAACTTTCGTTTCGGTAGTGACACTGGTGAAAAAATAAACTTACTAAGTCCAGAGCTCGATGAATGTTAGGGACCAAAAAAAGTCACTACAAAGTACTACCAATCAACTCTAAATTGCCTGAAACGTACTCCTAACAGGTTTTTGGGGGGACGATTTTGGCCTCCACACTTAGCAATTTTTTCGGATTTAACTTTCGTTTCGGTAGTGACAAACTTTCGTTTCGGTAGTGACACAATGGGGAAAAAAATAAATTTACTAAGTCCAGAGCTCGATGAATGTTAGGGACCAAAAAAAGTCACTACAAAGTACTACCAATCAACTCTAAATTGCCTGAAACGTACTCCTAACAGGTTTTTGGGGGGACGATTTTGGCCTCCATAATAATAATAATTTAAGTTAATATAAAAGTTTGAATATAAGCTACTTCTTCCACCACTCGCCTACTATCACAGGAAGTGTGTGTGTGTGTGTGTGTGTGTGTGTGCGTGTGCGTGTGCGTGTGTGTGTGTGTGAGCGTGTGCGTGCGCGCGCACATACGTGCGTGGGTGCATGTGTGCGCGCTTGTGGCTTTTTGAATCCATACCAGCAATGGTGGGAAAAGTACTAACATTTTTTACTTATTAAGTATCAATACTGCAATGTAGAAATACTCTGTATAAGTGCGGAATTCAACATTTACCAGTACAAAAGTATTCTTATTAAAATATACGTAAGTACTGAAAGTAATTAAGTACTCATTTTGCAGAATGTCCCATTTCACAAGTTTCCAAAATGTATGAAAATAGCCAATCTACAAGCTCACAACAACGCAACGCTTTTCTACTTGTTGTGAGCTGGTAGATCGGCTACTTTCATAGGGCTGAAATAGTTAATGTATGTTTTGTAATAATAATAAACATTTAGAAAGTAACTAATATAACTAATATTTTAAAATAATTGTAGTGGATTAAAAGTAGCCTACAATATTTGCCTCTGAGATGAAGTGGAGTAGAAGTAAAAGTTTTGGAAATTGGAAATACTCAAGTAAAGCACAAACACCTAAACATTTAAGTACGTACAGTACTTGAGTAAATGTACTTAGTTACTTTACACCACTGCATCCTCCACACAGCAGTAGATGATTTAGTGCTGATTAGTCTGGGGATCAATTAACTCTGCAGGGTGAAGATCCGGTTAGAAAACGGAAACGGAAAGGATACGTCCAGGTACGTGTTCAACACACCGGATCCAGTAGGCGGGGCTCTAGACCGGATGTGAATAAATCGGACGCAGGCGCACCAGGTCTGGTTCCAACAGTTACTTTGTTTGCAACATGCCACCCTGCGGAAGGTAAAACTGATGTTTGATTTATATCAATATGACACGTTTTTATCCACCGATATTTAACACCATTATTATTTAAGCATTCGAGGTGTTCTAGGACTGAAGTATTATGACACCAAAATGGACATAAATATGAAATATTGTGTTTTACAACCGATGGGAGAAAAATACATCAAACTAGTCATTTTATCGAGTCTGACTTTTACCTCATAGATATGCAAATAAGTCAAAAGTGATAAAATACTTCTATAATAGTCTTGATCCAAGGCTATTGCATCAAACAAAGCAAAGCAAAGCAAAGTTTGTTGTTTACCCAGGGTGTCGGACTAAGTACGAAACTTGTTTCCAGCCGGACCCTGCATGGAAGAACAAACATTTGTTCCAAATTAATTATCACAACTAAATTGTCACCCAACGTTTAAACCTGGCTTAAACCACACTCACTGTGTGGGGGTTTGTAGATCTAACCCTGCCATACATAACATTCATGTAGATTTATAATCTATTTAGGATCTTGGGTTAATTTTGGTCAGGGATTTTATTTATCGAGTCTTGTTGGTAGTTTTAAACGGCTCGTAAATCCCCATAAATGAACCCAATCCAACACATAAAGCGTTTAAACCCAAAGCCACGGATGTTACCCGTCCATACGGGTCAGGTTTGTTCCGTAATATTACTTAACGTTGAATAAAGACGCGTGTATGTGTCTGAACGCTGTTCTATTTCCACATTCACTTGGAGTGTAATACCTGCGGTCACCTGCACTTTCCCAAATAGTGTGGGTTTTCTGTGTTTTAAGGCTCGTGCGTCTACTACATTGTAAATATAAAGTGATTATCTTAAAGCCATAGATGTTATCCGTACATACTGGGTGTTGGTGTTCTCTTGATGTTCAGTATAGTTTAATAAAGAAGTGTTTAATCCCGTCTGTGCATGAACGTCATTGTATTTCCTGGATTACATGGGGTGTAATACCGGCGTTTACCTGCTGCATCAGCGCCATTTACACCCATTTAATGATATGTGTACATACATAGCTCCCTCCGCTGTATAGCTCTGAGATGAGGTTTCACGTTTGTGGGTGCCGTTTGAGCAGGACATTTTCGAATATTGTCCACTTAACATGTTTTTTTTTTTTTTTTTAACCCCTTTCTGCACATCCTATCCAAAAAGTAAAGGTTTTCTAAAATGCTCTCAGATGTTTTAATTTCTAGCGCGCAATACAATCTAGCCAACGAGTTGAAAAAAGTGTTTAAATCGCTTCTCTCCTAAATGTTTTTAAGACATACCCGGAAGTTGCGCCCGCAGAGGCTACATTGCTGATTCCCCTACTGATGAAATGTTGAATTGCACCTTCCTAATGCATAATATTATGGAACCGGCCGAGGAGAGAAGCTATTTAAACGCTTTTTTTCAACTCGTTGGATAGATTTTATTGTGCGCTAGAAGTTAAAACATCTGAGGGCATTTCAGAAAACCTTTACTTTTTGGATAAGATGTGCAGAAAGGGGTAAGAAACATGTAAAGTGGAAAATATTCGAAAATGTCCTGCTCAAACGGCACAGGGCCACGTAGGACCTCACCTCGGAGCTACATAGCGGAGGGAGAGGTTCTAAATGGGGCTAATAATATACAGTGATAGTCTGACAGACCAGATTGCAACATTTATTAATTGAATAATACGGAATATTACTGAACACAAAGGGTCCGTATGGTGGGATAACATCTGTAGCTTTGGGATAAACACTTTGTATATAGAGTAATATAGGCCTACATTTATCAAGATGTTTGAGACTTTAACATGGAACTAACTACACACACTATTTTTTGGAGTGTTCAAGAATGTAATAGATAGGATCATAATTAGCCCTGGTCCAGAGCGTTAGTGAGTTCTCTCTAACGCTCTGCCAGGCGCTCGGCTCTGCTTATGGACGAGGAATTCCACTTCCCTGCGAGGGCTCCAACTGTAGTAAAAAATAAACAAAACCACTTCACTACTCACCAAAACAAAGACTGTTTTGTGTTGTTGAAAGTCTATTCTCGGAGGTGGGAAGCCTCTCGGCACCCCACCTTCTCTGTAAAATACACTTTTTGACCAGAAAAGAAATTAGTTCACCTGAAGGCAAAATCAAATCCATTGACCAGATCTGTAGAGGGCGCAGTGGAGCAACCAAAAACATTATTTTCTTCCGGTGAAATATTTTCTTTTCTGGCCAAAAAGTGTATTTTACAGAGAAGGTGGGGTGCTGAGAGGCTTCCCACCTCCGAGAATAGACTTTAAACAACCTCTGTTTTGGAGAGTAGTGAAGTGGTTTTGTTTATTTGTACTACAGTTGGAGCCCGCGCAGGGCAGTGGAATTTCTTGTCTATAAGCAGAGCAGAGCGCCTGGCAGAGCGTTAGCGAGAACTCACTGACGCTTTGACCAGGGCTAGATCATAATAAAACCTTATTTGTACAGCACCTTTCACATTTCATACTTTTCATAAAATATCTAGAACAAAACAAATGTAAAAGCCTATTAGGAGAGATAACAGTGCTACATTGTAACAGGAGATTAAAAACTATTTACTCTTTAGATTAATCTAAAATAAATATCGATATCAAAACCGATAACAATAATGATGAGTCTTGATCCAAGGCTAAGATGAAACTATAATATTGTCTCCATCGGGAGGAAACCTCATTATGTCCAAAACCTTTTCAGGATTAAAAAATGGCAAACGTAGCAGATCTACAAGCTCAAAACGTGTCGCTTTGCGCCACGTTTCAAGCTTGTAGATCTTCTACTGTTGATGCTTTATGCGACGCTGTAGTATAGATCAAGTAGGACGAGAGATTTCTGCCCGACAGTTTCGAAGACTAGCCTAAAAAACTTAAAGGTAGGGTAAGTGATTTACTTTGGTTAAAATAAGTGTTAAATAGCTCTATATTGTGATGGTACTCATTGCTATAGAGTGTTTGTTCAGTAAAATGAGTCTTCATGTCTCTCCAGCTCTTTATTAAACAGAACATGCATTTTCAGTGCCCTCTCCTGATTGGCTTAAATGTCACCTACCTGAACATGTACTATATTCTGTTTATTAAAGAGCTGGAGAGACCCTTGTGACCAAACAAACGCTCTGTAGCAATGATTACTATCAGAATATAATACTTTAACCTTTTAACAAAAAAAAACTAAAAATACCAAAAATATAACTTACCCTACCTTTAAGGAGTATATAATGTCTTTTGTTTGGTTCTTTTTTTTTTACAATCTTAATATTATATTCTACAATATATTAAATGTAATATTGGTGTATATCTGTGTCTTGCAGGTTAATCATGTGGTGACCTTCTGCAGAGTGGACTAAATCTACTTCATACAGTGAGTTAAAAACGCTGAGTCATGGCTTCTAGCTATGACTCAGCGTTTGACTCGCTGTATGAGTTCTTCAGTGAAGGTCCTGGATGGATGGAGTCATCAGGAGATAGCTGGTAATAGAGTGTCTGTAACTCAGGACAAGGGGCAGGAAGATGGAACTTCGACACAGCAACGAGCCCTGAGAGCTGAAACGTATAACGGTGCCAACGAACGTTCTCCGTTGGAGATACAAGGCGTACGGTGCTCGGGACGTGGTGCCATACAACCTACGCGGCTCTATTAATACCAGCTATCTTCAACCGAGCGGCGGGAGACCCCACACGGTATGTACCTGGATCACACCTGGCCAGCAGTGGTGGAAAGTAACTAGGTGCATTTACTTGAGTACTGTATAAAGTACAATTTCAAGGGATTTGTACTTTACTTGAGTATTTCCAAATTTCAATACTTTAACTTTTACTCCGTCTCCACTACATCTCGGATCCAAATATTGTACTTTTTACTTCACTACATTTATTTGAAAACTTTAGTTACTAGTTACTTTGTAGATTTTGATTATAATTACAAAAAAATGTATTAACCACTTCAGCCCTATATACATTTCGGCCATTTGAAAATAGCCGATCTACAAGCTCACAATGCGTTGCGATGCGATGCATTGTGAGCTTGTAGATCTGCTATTTTCCACAGATTTTAATATATTATGAAAACTTGTGAAAGGGGATATTCTACATAATGAGTACTTTTTATTTTTGGTACTTTAAGTACATTTTGATACCAGTACCTTTGTACTTTTACTCAAGTGAATTTTGAATTCCGGACTTTTACTTGTAACAGAGTATTTCTACATGGCAGTAGTGATACTTTTACTTAAGTAAAAACAAATCAGTATTTTTTCCACCACTGCTGGCCATTATAAACCAGGGCTGTGTCACCATTACATTCAAGTTGACGATTCATTGTCACATAAATGATTGCGATCAAAGATTTAACTGTGTTAGTCGTTGAGCATTGGAACATTATGAATACAAATGTAATTTATTTTTGGCTTTTAGGGCTTCGTAAATAAGAGTTGCACAAGGCAGATATGACAAATAGTATACATTATTTAATTACAAAAAAATACATTCATAGTGGGATTAGCAGAGTGGAAATAGCCAATCTACAAGCTCCAAACGTGCCTTCATTAGTATCATTGGTAACACATGTGAAGGAAGTAAGGAAGAGGCCCAATCCTTGGCCAAATGCATATTTATTTGGGGTATGAAAATTTGATATGAAACTTTTGAGAGCCAACGTCTTTAGTTGTTTCTGGAACTTGATGAAATGATAAGCATTGTAGACTTTACTTGAACATAGTGTTTGATACAGGAATAGACGGCACCTCTTTGCTAAATTGGCAATGTTTCTCCCAAAATGTAAAACAAATGAAGAATTTGCAAAATGTTCTTAAAGCAGGGGCCTTCAACGGGGGGTCCGGGACCCAGAGTTACTACAGGGGGTCCACCAAATATTTTTTACATTAACCACTTGAACCCTAGCATCCCTTTGCTGAGGAGAACTTAAGCCAAAAATAGCAGATCTACAAGCTCACAACGCCTCTCGCTGCAAGGCGTAGTGAGCTTGTAGATCGGCTATTTTTTAGCAAAGAGTTATAGGTGTAGAGGGAAAAAAGAGCAGCAAAGGTTTATCTCAAACACAATTTTATACAATATAGAGGGGGTCCCTGCTTCATCTCTCTCTCTCAGCTAGGGGGTCCTTGGCCTGAAAACGTTGATGACCCCTGTCTTAAAGGGACAGTTTAAAACTTTTTCCTATGGATTAGTCACCCCATGGAGACTTGAATTCATGGATATGTTTTTGTTTTTGTCTCATTCCTAAGCCAATAATTTGATGACCGGCAGCGGTTCCGGTAGGAGACACAAAGAGTCTCCTTTGTGTCTCCTACCGGACCCGCTGCCTACCGGTCCATAATTCAAGGCTCCATGGGGTGATTAATCGATAGAAAAGAAGTACGTTTTTGGGTGAACTATCCCTTTTTAAGTAATGTAAAGTATACATGATGTGAACATGTACGGGTGAGTACATCATTATCAGACCTAAAACGTATTGTTTTATGCCCACAGTGGCTGTAGGCCAGTCAAGCATCTTCAAATCATGTACTTAAAGGAGTGGTTCACCCAAACAATTACATATTTTCTATAAATTGCACACCCCATGAAGCCTTGAATTCATGATTTTGTTTTAGTTTGTCTCATTACTAAGCCAATAATTTGATGACCGGGTGTATTTCCAGTAGGAGACACAAATAATTTACTTTGTGTCTCCTACCGGATACATTAGCCGGTAGGAGACGGTAATCTAATTATTGGCATAGGAATGAAACAAAAACAAATCCATGAATTCAAGGCTTCATGGCGTGTGCAATTGATAGAAAATAAGTAATTTTGTGGGTGAACTACTCCTTTAAGTTACTTAATTACTTACTTTGAGGAATAGAAATGGCCAATTACATATTGAAGTGCCCACTTTTCCCGGGTGCCCACTCTTCTGGTTACAAAAATGTTCATTTATTTTCAAACATGTTCAATGTTCATGTACAATACCATTAAATCCTTATTCGCAATTATTTGTGACAATTACTCAAGTAAAATGCCATAATGGTGGCACAGCCCTGTCAGTGACCAGCTTATGGCTCTACAGACCATCTTGGCTTCCAAAATGTCACCCTGTAAGGCCTGCTCAACTCAACGTTTTTGTTTTCTTTTTTGTGTCTTTACAGAACACGAAGAAGACGTCCGTAGGTGAAGATGGCAGGAAGGTAGGAACCTTTTGATTGCAGCTGCTGCTTGTTAAGGGGGCTACATGCTACATACCATGTATGTGGTCATTTGCGGCGTCTATCGTTTCACGTCATTTGCATCGCGTCATTTGTGGGTAAAGCTTCATCACGTCGGTCCACATCACATAGGACCATGTGCCTTTCTGTGATGTGGATTTATGTGATTTTATTTATTGTTTCACGTAATTTGCGCCCAAAGCTTTGTTCACATCGGTCCACATCACATACGACCATATGTGGTCGTAACTTCTCCTCTTTTTCTCTATTCTTTGCTTTAATAAAGCAATAACAAAATTATTTGTTTTTATTTACTTTTGTGTCTGAGTTATTTGATCGATTTTTTGTTTTAGAAAAACTTTCTTTCTTTTCACAAACACATTTCGTTCTTCTTGCCTGTCTATTGCACTAGTTCTTCACTAGTGGTTTGTGTGTACAAATGTATGTGATGTGGAGCTATGTGATTTATGTCCGGTATCATTATGGTAGCATGTAGCCCCATTAACACTGTGTTTACAGTCATCTATGCTGTAGGTCTGTGCAAACTAAAAGAGAAAGCAAATGATGTTTGTTGTCATTTGCTTCTTTCTTAGTGTTTTTTAATTTCATTTGCTGTTGTCTGAGTCGTGGCTGCTGTTCAAGGTAAGTGATAGTAGTGACACGGTCTATCATTGGTTGTCGGGCAGAAACCTTGTGTGTGTGTGTGTGTGTATATATATATATATATATATATATATATATATATATATATATATATATATATATATATATATATATATATATATATATATATATATATATATATATATATATATATATATATATATATATATATATATATATATGTGTGTGTATATGTGTATATGTATATGTATATATATATATAAAATATTTTTTTTCTTTTTCGTAAATACATTTCTTTACTTGGTCATACCGTGTGACAGTGTCACACACTAAAGCAGTACAAACAGCCGATCTACAAGCTCACAACGCAAAGATCATGATAATTACATTGGATCCATTGGAACACAGGTTATTTTGTGTCCATTTTAAAAAGTAACAATTTTGGACATACAAGGTTTCTGCCTGACCTCCATTCTTTAACTTCCCCTCTTTTCTCTTCATTATTTGCTTGAATAAAGTTATAACTTTTTTTCTTTTCTAGTGTGTCTTTGAGTACTCTTCTTCAAATGGACCCGTCACTGGTCCATTTGGTTCCATTTGTAGTACTGACAGTATACGTATCCAGGCTGTTTATGTAATGACAGGGTACAGTATAGGTAGGCCTATGCTAAGTAGGGGTGTGCCGATACACTAATTTCACGAAACGATACGATATTTGGCTCACAACTTCGATACGATTTCGATACGATATGATACGCACTTTTTTTATTATGAAAATATATGGAGGAGAAAAAAAGAAAATGCAAACAAATAATTCTGTTTTTGCATTATTCAGACATGCAAACTTGTAGCTTTTCAGCTACAATAGCCGTTTTGAATCCAAATAGTATGACACCTGACCCGAAAAAAAAACATGTTGTCACTCTTTTCACTTCGGGGCCGTTTGCATGCCTGATTATTATGATTGTAAAAAAAGAAACATTTTTTTTCATTTTTTTTTTTCAAAAACGATATTTTTTCCCCCCAAAACGATACATATCGTCGCGAAAACGTATCGCGATATATCGCGGGACGATATATCGGCACACCCCTAATGCTAAGCTGTATAATATAGTGACAGGGTACAGTATATGTATACTAGGTTGTATAATATAGTGATAGGGTATAGTATATGTGGCTCTTGGTCACATAGCAAACTCGCATAGTTAAACCTATTTGTGCTTTATCTATTTTTGATAAAGTTAAAAATATAGCTTTTTTTGCCCTGTCATAGTATCAACTCAATTTTTTTTTAGCTTTAACCGTAAAATTTGCACGTCGTTCGCGTTGCGTCATTTAACGGGTGGCGGGCCAGCGGTTTGCGTCGTTTGCGTTCAATGCCCGTCATTCATGAAGAATAAGTAAGAAGGGACTGGACCAGTGTTTTTTATTATTGGGTCAAGGCCAGCGTTTGTGTGATTTATGTCTCGTAGCATTTCGCGTCATTTGCGTTAAGTAATTTTGATTTGCGTCGCGTCTCAGGATTTCACGTCACATCCGTGCAGGTAAGTCTTCATCACGTCAGCCCACATCACATAAGTCCATGGTGTAGTGTAGTGTAGTATGTGATGTGGATTGATGTGATGTATGTGTTGTCATTTCACAACACATGCGGGTAAAAATTACATTTGATTTCACGTCGCTTCCGTCATATGCAGGTAAGTCTTCATCACGTCAGCCCACATCACATATGACCGTACAGGGGGGCCGTATGTGATGTGCATTGATGTGATGTATGTGTTGTGTTGTGTCATTTCACAACATATGCGGGTAAAACATCATCACGTTAGTCCACGTCACATATGAACATATGTGGAGGTATGTGATGCATGTCGTCCTTTACGTCGTGTGTCGTTTCACATAATTTCATTCGCGTTGTACCGTTTCAGGCTATTTGCGAGTAAAGCTTCACGTCAGGCCACATCACATTACTGGTACATGTGAGGTGGATGTATGTGATTTTGTGATTATTTCACGACATTTGCGGATAGCTCGTCATTCACATCGGTCGGCAATTTTTTTCTTTTAGGCGAGGTACACGCCGTTGTTTACAGTAGGTCAGAACAGGAAGAGATGTAGGGCCATCATTCATATCATATGCATTTAACCCATTAAGACCTGGGACTGTGTCATTTTTAGATTTGAGCTAAAAAACTTTATTTTAAACTTTGGCTATTCAAAAATAGCAGATATACAAGCTCATAGCGCAGCACCGAGTGCCGCGCTATGAGCTTGTAGATCTGTTATTTTTGAAAATTCGTGAAAATGTGTGCAAATCTTTATTTATTTTTAACTCAAATCTTTGCTTCTGGGAGGGTCCCTGGAACAAAATATTTTGATGGGGGTCCGCGGCCAAATACATATCATTTTGGGGGTCCTTGACATGAAAAGGTTTGAGAACTACTGATATAGAAACTTATGTTTTTCAGAAAACTGTTGGGATTTAGGACAATCGGCTTCAGGTCTTAAAGGGTTAATTACTTTGGTTATTCCTGTTGCTTGTGTTGTATGTTGTGTATTAATGTTATTCATAGTGTTGTATGTTGTTTACTAATGTCATTCATAGTGTTGTATGTTGTGTACTAATGTCATTCATGCTGTTGCTGTATTGCTGACAAATATTGGCACAATTGATTTTGCGTTGCGTCATTTGCGTTAAAGCTTAATCACGCCAATCCACATCACATATGACCAGTATGTGATGTGAAGGTGTGTGACGGATGTCGGCATGTGCATCACGTATAGTTGCTCGTTATTTGTGCCGTCATTTGCGAGTAAAGCTTCATCACGTCAATCCACATCACATAATAATAATAATAATAATAATAATAATATAATATAATATAAACGATACATACAACCATATGACCAGTATGTGATGTGGACTTCGTGTCACGTTGTTTGCGTACAATGCTCGTCATTTGGCAGGAGAATAATTAAGAAAATGGACTGATGCTGGACTGAGACTGATGCAGAGAACATGAAGCAAAGAATGCTGCTGCCATTGCGTCATATGCGCCTCGTATAATTTATGTCAATTGTGCACAAATGATGTAAATTATACGAGTCTCTCTATCTCTCTCTGTCTGTCTATCCCTCTCATCTCTCTATCTCTCCCCCTGGTGAGTAGGTTGGTGAATATAATGCACATTACAAAGTGCTTTGGTTAAAGGTACTATTATAAATGCACCATGTAAATTGTAAACTTTGAATTGAACTCATAGGCATCAGCTAGCAGCCACTGTGACACTGTAAGAGGCAGTTCAGTCACTGTAGACTATTACTTCTGGAAAATAAAATCAACATTAGTCATAACTGTGATTGCATTCTAAACATTAGTCATAACTGTGTGATTGCATTCTAAACATTACAGTAATAACTGTGTGATTGTATTCTAAATATTACAGTCATAACTGTGTGATTGCATTCTAAACATGTGTCATAACTGTGTGATTGCATTCTAAACATGTGTCATAACTGTGTGTTGCATTCTAAACATTAGTCATAACTGATGTCAATCAAAATGTCTAAGCTCTATATTTAACAGCTACCAGGCATTGTGCCACTGCAGAGGTTCCCAAACCTTTTAGCTCAGGACCTAAACTAGTGAAAATAATAAGATTTGCAAGCTCACAACGAGCATGTAAATCTATTTTCACAACCTCTTTTTTTGTTGTTTCTAATTTATTGCTTAGATTTGTTGTTTTCACGAAATAGCACATGTTCTATTTTTGCTTGTTTCTTATATGTACTTTTAATTCATATTAAATTTACTATTTGACCCCAGGAAGAATAGTCACTAATGAATCTGGATCTGAAATTAACAATAAACAAACAATGGCAAAAACACACTGGGATGTAAACATTCCAGTGTAAGGATTGTCATAATGTTTTAGCTCGAGACCCAAAAGACGTGATGTCTCCCTGGGACCTAGTGAGAATAGCAGATCTACAAGCTTGGCTTGTAGATCTGCTATTTCCACTTATTTTAATATTTTAAATGGAATTTCTTTGATCTTTGTTTTTAAATGTATCGGTTCTTTTGAAACATGAGAACTTTTTACTTCTCTAAATGTTTTATTTTATTCATGTAAAAAAAATTGTAGGATACTAAAAGGAAAGAGGAATATTTACTGACTGATCTCAAAAACAAGTTAAAACTGGCAGAAATAAACACTCACTCCATAAAAACCTTAAGGAAAACTCCTTAGACAGAGACTAAGAAAATATATTTGTATTTTATTTTTTCCATGTTCATAAAGTGCTCCAAGTGCATAAAGTGAAAAGTGCAGCAACACACATTTAGGTCATAGGACCATCGTCAGTGCTATATCAGATATAATCATTTGCGGTTAAAGCTTCATCACGTCAGTCCACATCACATAATGACCGTAGTGCAGTGTAGTGTAGTATGTGATGTGGATTTATGTGTTGTCATTTGTGGGTAAAGCTTCATTATTCACGCCGGTCAGTAGGCGAGGCACTGACGATGGTCCTTTGACCCAAACGTTTGCTGCTGCACTTTTCACTTTTAGCACTTGGAGCTCTTTATGAGCATGACAAAATAAAACACTCATTTATTTTCTTAGTCTCTGTCTAAGGAGTTTTCCTTAAGGTTTTTGTGGAGTGAGTCTTTTCTTCTACCGGTTTTCCTTTTGTATAAAGATGTTAACATGGCTACCCATTTATGGTCTGTAAATGATTACATTATTACAATTGTCTAATTTTTTTTGGTTGGAGGAGTCAAGATTGTATTTCAGACTTGCAAGTTCTGTGGATATTTATTTATTTTTTTTGATAAAAATATGATGTATTGTTTACCCGATTAAATGCATTATCAGGTTACATTATCAAAATCCACAGAGCTTTTAAAAAAAGTGAAGAAAATAGTTTTTCCTTTAAAAATTATCTTAATTGTGAAACTTAATTACATGTTGCTCATGTACAGAGCGTTAATCGGTAGGGTTATGTTTTCATCTGCCGTAGTTGTAGATCTTTGAAATGTGTAAATCAGTGCTTCTCAACCTTATTCTGGATCTGACCACTTAACATGGCAGCCGTGTTAAATGGACAGATGGGTGGGCCTTTTCAGAGCATGCTTTAAAGACCAATCAATCCATTGAAACTAACTTAGTACTAAGTTATTTATTTGGTATAACTTTTTTATAATGTTTTTGCCAATTATTTAGGCGGAGAACCACTGGTTTAAATTTCAACTAAATGTAAGTTGTACGTTAAACAAATGAGAAAAATAAATAAATGTATGCTAATACCTTTTTTCTCCATACTTTATGGAATTGCTCTTTTTTATTTACTTTGTGAAATTTGTGTGAGCTTGTAGATCTTCACTCCTGTAGATTTTCATTATTTTCTTTTCTTTATGGAATTTCTTATATAGCATTTTCTTAAATTACATTGATCTTGTAGATCGGCTATTTTCACTTTTTATAATCTTTTTTGGACATCAACAATATTCCAATATGTCATATCTGCTCTATGCAGAACAAACCGATGTCATTTTCAAATGTATTTAATAAATTAATGTTCAATAAACTGTAATCCACGGGCCAATCACCTGCTGGACGCTTTGATTGAATACTTTATTAACAGGTTGGGGGGGAGGGGCTCATGACCCAAGAAAATGTGTTTCCCTGACCCACTATTGAGTCCCAACCCATAACTTGGGAAACAGTGGACTAGGGTCCATTTGGTTCCGTTTGTTGCCTTAAATGTATGAGGTTCTTTCAGAGGTTCTGAAAAATTTAAACTTTATTTCTGTAAATGTTTTATTTTTTAATTGTAGGAAACTAAAAGGAAAGAGGAATATTTACTGACTGTAGCTGGTCTCAAAAACAAAGCAAAACTGGCAGAAAAAAAGACTCCTTCCACAAACTCCTTAGACGGAGACCAAGAAAAGCTATTTTTGTTTTATTTGTTTCATGTTCATAAAGTGCTCCAAGTGCTCAAAGTGAAAAGTGCAGCAACACACATTTAGGTCATAGGACCATCGTCAGTGCTATATCATCAGATCTAATCATTTGCGGTTAAAGCTTAATCACGTCAGTCCACATCACATAATGACCATAGTGTGTGTAGTGTAGTGTAGTATGTGATGTGGACTTATGTCTCATATCATTTCGCGTAATTTGATTTGCGGCATTGATCACGTCCCTTAAGTCATTTGCAGGTAAGTCTTCATCATGTCAGTCCACATCACATATGACCATAGGCCCTGTATGTGATGTGGATTTATGTGTTGTCATTTGCGGGTAAAGCTTCATTATTCACGCCGGTCAATAGGCGAGGCACTGACGATGGTCCTTTGACCCAAACGTGGGCTGCTGCACTTTTCACCTTTAGCACATGGAGCACTTTATGAGAATGAAAAAATAAAACACTAATATATTTGCTTAGTCTCGGTCTAAGGAGTTTTCCTTTAAGGTTTTTGGGGAGTGAAAACATGGCTACCTATTTATGGTATGTTCATGAATTTTCCATGGCCGTCATTTGGATCAATATAAGCAGGAAAAAAGGCTGTTATTTTAGTCAGGACTTGTCCTTTAACATGGCAGCCGTGTTAAGTGGTTAAACTAAATTGGTAAATGGATGAACTGTGACGGGATAGATGAGGGAGGTCAGCAAGAGTTTTTTTTTGTTGCAAATATTAATTTGAATATCTGTTTTATTATCTGTTGTATCTATTATCTGTGTTTTGTTTTAGTTTTCCTCCTTTTTTATTGTTGTACTGTTAATTATTGACATGTATTTTGTGGTATTGTTTTCCTGTTTTCTTCTTGGTCGTCATGACTTCATAGGACTGTCAAAATTACATAATAGCATTAGTCTTAGATGGATAATATCACTGGAAATTATGTAACATTTGCACAAAAAATGACTTGTTTCGCTAGCACTTTCAGTTGTAATGTACGTTTTGTTTTAACTTCCATTTACTGTATTTTAATGTGATGTTTATTTAAATTGTATGTATTGTTTATTTATTGTGTTCTCTTTTTTTTTATAAAAGGCGCCATATCACTAAACATTACCGTATCTAATCTCATTATCTGTAACTGTACAGCTGTGCTGCCTCAGTAGTAATTGTAGTGGAGTAAAAGTACAATATTTGCCTCTGAGATGGATGGGGGAGTAGAAGTAAAAGTACTGAAAATTGGAAATACTCCAGTAAAGTGAAAATACCTCAGATGCTGGGTTCATTTGTTGACCTGGCATCCTATAGATGGGTTTCCTGTTAGTAAACATGAGAGGAATATGACCGCGCAGAGGAGGGGGAAGCCTATGGGTGCGTTTGGAAATTACGCACCGGAGCACACTCGCCTATTAGTTTGTATTGGCCAGTGCGCTCACTGCCGCTCAGGGCTGTATTTTCGAACGCGCCTTTCACCCGGGCATGCGCAGATTGCGCATTCTGCTCTGTGATGACGTCGCGCGGAAATCCGTCTATAGGTTCTATGTACTGTTATTATTTTATTATACTGTTTAGACTGATGCTAGGTTCTTGGTTTACCTGTGATCCTAGTTTACTGAGATACTACACTGTCTCTGCATTCTATGTATGTGTTTACCTTGTTTATTGTAAGTCACTCTGGATAAAGAGTATAGATGAATATCTACATTGTAAATTGAAGTGACGTTACTGTTGAAATGTAAATGAGTGAATGTTACCATGTGATTGTAAATGACAAAAAAAAAAAAAAAGGCTCTGGTGTGGTTCTCCTGGTTTACTGGGATGGGGTTCAATTCCCTGCAGTGCCCTGCTCATTGTTGTATTTACCCTTTTACATGGTGTGTTTATTCTTTATGTTCATATGTTGTATTTACCCTTACATGGTTTATTCTTTATGTTCATAGTGTTATATTTACCCTTACATGGTTTATGTTTTATTCTTTATGTTCATAGTGTTGTATTTATCCTTACATGGTTTATTCTTTATGTTCATTGTGTAGGGTTGGGATCTTTCATTATAATTGTTGATGACCAAATGGACCATTACAGGTCTGTAACTCTTTAGTGTACTAATGGAACCGTTATGGTGATCCTTGGTCCGGCACGAAGTGTCGAGCTTGGACATCTGCTATTTTTGAAGGCCCACTCTTGTCCCCCGACGGCCAGCTCGCCTCTTTCGCCGTTTCCATGCTATGATCCCCACCGAGACAAAGGGAAGGGAAGATCTCCCACCACCCAGCCGGGTTATACGCAGCCGGGTTATACGTGAAAAAGTCTGGAATTCTGTGTGCGATTGCTGTTCTGATGTCCAGAAGTGCTTGTCTGTCATAACTCCTTAGACACCCGACGGTGTAGGGGGGAAAAAAAAGGCGTTTACGGAAGCAGCCTTCCCCCTCCATTGGCGCTCCCATATACTGGGAATTCAATACCCATATAACAATGAATCAATACCCATAATTTTAGCTTCACATGTGTACTTTTTATAGAATGTCATATCAGAAGAAAGAGCCTTGCAGCGTAAAGAATAGTTATACCCTTCCAGTCAGAGCTCCTATGTCTTGAAGGACCCTATGTCCGTCCTGAATAGAGCGAGCTCTGAAAGCACAGATGCCTCCTCTGACCGAAAGGAGCCTGTTGTGTGTTGTTAGGATTCTGTTCTAACATTTATCGAGTATTGATTCCAAGTCCTTGGAATCTATAAGCGAATAATAGTTGCCCATCCCTACCGACGTCTATAAGGTATATGTTGCATTCTGACTTTGACTCTTGCCTTGAAGACGACTGTCCGCCGGGATATGACTCTTGTCTGGAAGGGTATAACTATTCTCCATGCTGCACGGCTGTCTTCTGATATGACATTCTATAAAAAGTGTGAATGTGAAGCTAGACTTCTGGTCATGCAATAATAATGCTGAAGTCGCAAAGATGGCTAATTTGGGGTGTGGCGATCAAGCTCAGCGTAGCCATTTAGAACAAATATAATAAATACATTTAATTAATCAGGAATAAAAAGTACTTGCAGTACCATTTGAGTAAACGATAATAAATCATGGTTATCGATTTATAGAAGTACAAGTAACTAAAAAGTTTCAGTTCTGAATACATCTGACTTTGAGTTTGGTAATCTATATATAGAAGTACAATTAACTAAAAAAGTTCTGAATACTAAACTTTAATACAAACGTTTTAGGTAAATGATTGCCTGAAAAGTTTTGAGTATTGATACTTTTACTTAAGTAAAACATTTGAGTACTGGATCACTGTATAAATGAAGCTGATTAATGGGTACTCTCTCCTGATTGGCTGAGTTTTTGTCACCTACCTGAACATATATTTTCTGTTTATTAAAGAGCTGGAGAGACATGGAGACTCCTGTTACTGAACAAACACAAGTGGAAAATAACTTTATACTTAACTTTTTATTCTGGGGGAAACATTAGTCAAAAATAGCAGATGTACAAGGCTACAAGCTCATAACGTTGTGAAATTGTAGATCTCTTATTTTTTGCGAAGATCGACAACATGTACACACACAACATGTGCCCCCCCCCCCCCAGCCCCTCCATCTTCTACTGCCCCGATTTAATTTGTTGTTTCTGGTTTATTATTGTTGTTGAAGGCAACTGTTCAGCTCATCACATTAAGACTTATTTAAGGCAACCACCACCATTGTATCGTGAAGTAATTGTAGTATTAGTCTGTAGTAAATTCTGAAGCAACAATTGAAAACCTGTGATCAGTGTTGCCATGTCTGCTTATATAAGTGACTTTGGGCTTGGTTGTTAGCAAAGTAGCTTTGCAAACAACAGTGGTGTTTGTCGTTGTAGTGACCTTTTGTCCTTGTGGTGGTTGACTGAGAGAACCTTTTTGCACTGACTGGCTTTGTGCAGCAAACATGACCAAAAAAGGGAAATGAGGAATGTCCAAAAGTTAAGGTTGAACTCAAAAAAGGTTTATTCCATAAGTTGTGATCCAGGCTTGAAAACATAAAATAAATAGACTTAGAATATAGCAAATAACTTAGAAAAGAAGGCAACAGCAACAAAAAACAGACGTAAAAAGCTGTGAACCTCTAATCAACTACACCTGGCCCTCTCTAGGCCAGGTTCTTATGCTCTCCTCTCTTCCATGTCTGTAGAGGGTGACAAAGCACACTGACAGGGGTATAGGCATGGCACATACATGTGGCCTATTGTAGATCGGCTCCTACACACCGGCCCCAATTGTATGGTGTGTAACAAAATACAATTATTAATACAAAATAATGAATGGAGCCGATTAATTATATTCAACACATTCTTCATTATGTGTCAAAATAAAACTAGAAAAACGACTTAACTTAAAAAAGTTCTACTGGGGACAGGAGTCTTCTTCAAGCAGTAGACACACTTTTGTGATGGGTCGTTCAAGAACACTGGTCTTAGTCTTGATCTTCACAGAACGAACTAGGCCTTTGGCATCTGGCATGGTTTCCATCACCCTTCCCAGCACCCATGACCCTCGAGGTGCTGTTGAGTCGACAATCATGACAACATCACGTGTCTGAATGTTTTTCTTCTTACTTGACCATTTTTGTCGCTCTTGCAACAATGGTAAGTATTCTTGGGTCCACCTCTTCCAAAACAAGTCGGCCATGTATTGAGCTTGTCTCCATCGGCGCTTGAGGTACATGTCAGACTTTTGAAAAGCCCCCGGTGGGAGAACGGGTTTAGATCTTAAGGTCAGGATGTGGCTGGGTGTCAGTGCCTCCAGATCATGTGGGTCAGATGACATGGTGGTGATGGGCCGACTGTTGAGAATCGCTTCTGCCTCACACAGGATGGTAAACAGGCCTTCATCATCGAGTACTTGCTGGTGTAAAACTGATAATAGAACTTTTCTCACCATTCTGATGAGTCTTTCCCACACTCCACCGTGGTGTGATGCTGAAGGAGGATTAAAAGTCCACTTGATGCCATCTTTCAGTAAAGAATTTCTGAGTTTGTCCTGGTTTAGACCCATCACGGCTTCACATAGTTCTTTCTTTGCACCGACCAGATTGGTGCCATTGTCTGAACGGATGTGAGATACTTGACCTCTCCGGCATATGAACCTCCTAATGGCATGAACACAAGAGTCTGTGTCTAATGAGTATGCCATCTCTAAATGCACCGCCCTACTGGCCATACAAGTAAAGATCACCCCATAACGTTTGACAAGGCTTCTTGCTCTTTTTACTTGGATTGGTCCAAAGGGGAGGCATGCGATAATCCGACAGACCTTTTTTCCGACTATGTGGCATCCGCGTGCGATGCCACATAGTCGGCATGATGAGGTCATCCTCTCACCTCTGGGTGTGGAGTTCCTGTTTACAGGGAGGGACCTATGAGCTTGTAGATCTGCTATTTTTGTCTTAAAGGGTCAATGTGTGATTTTCTTGAGCCCGTAAGTGAGTCAAAGAGGTAGAAGACAAAGAGGTTCACTAGGACGGGGTTCGAGTCCCTCCGGAGTCCTGCTGATTGCATTTACAGGTGTCACTTCGTGCCGCGCTGTGAGCTTGTAGATCTGCTACTTTTTGAATAGCCAACGGTGACATCTAAAAATGACACAGATGCTTTCCCGGTTTCAACCCATTCAATCCGGGAACGCATCTCGGTCATGTTAGATTTCTTTGGCTATTCAAAAATAGCAGATCTACAAGCTCATAGCTTGCAGATCTACAAGCTCATAGCGCGGCACCGAGTGCCGCGCTATGAGCTTGTAGATCTGCTATTTTTGAAAATCCAAATAAATCTAACATGACCGAGATGCGTTCCTGTGTGTCTCACACACACACACACACACAAAACCCACGGTCAGTCCTCTTAGGGCAAGAAAGGGCCCCTCAGTCCGATTCTCTTAAAATACTCTGCCGGGACCGGGGGAGGCTCTGGCATGTGGAGGGACTAGGCTCTGTGGATGGCCTCCTGTTTGGCCCCTTCGTCTCACCAGGTCCAGGACCTGAGTGTTGCACCAGGTCCATCCTTACATGTTTTTAAGACATTGCGCAAGAGTTGCGCCCGTAGAGATAACATTACTGATTCCCCTACTGGTCAAATGTTGAATTGCATCTTCTAATGCAAAATATTAAAATAAATGTGTCCATAATACTGGACTTCATTGTCAAAATGGCTTATTTTGCAGTGAGTGGAAATAAAATAATAAGCTGCAGCAATGTTTCAATGTATTAAGCTTTCCGAGTTGATGTTATGATCTATACAGCAACCAGCCAAGGGTGTGTTTAGGCTATTTTGTCTTCACCTAGCCAAATGTATTGAGAAAGTAGCCTAAGTTAATGTGCCTCATGTTTTATTATAATATGTAATAGTGAGCAGTATAGCATTCATGTGCAATGGGCTTCCATAACATTTCTGGAGCAGGTAAGTTATTTGGAAGTAGGCCTACAGTTTGTCAGAAATTAGACTAATAATCAGCGAATATTGATATACAACGAGCATGCATTCTCCTTTCATGACGTTAGCATGGACTGGCTGGTGTACAATTTACGGTACAGTTCTGTAGTAATGAGAAGTAATTTGTTCCTAATAACAACATAATAATTTTTATTAAACAAAAAGGTAGGCAGAAGTATAATGTGTCATGAAGTTAGCCCGGAATGGCTGATGTACAATTTACGGTACAGTTCTGTAGTAATGAGAAGTAATTTGTTCCTAATAACAACATAATTCTTATTAAGCAAAAAGGTAGGCAGAAGTATAATGTGTCATGACGTTAGCACGGAATAGCTGGTGTACAACTTACGGTACAGTTCTGTGGTAATGAGAGGTAATTTGTTCCTAATAACAACATAATAATTTGTATTAAGCAAAAAAGGTAGGAAGAATATAATGTGTCATGAAGTTTCCCCGGAATGGCTGATGTACAATTTACGGTACAGTTCTGTTGTAATTATATGTAAAGTAACTTGAAGTAAGTGGAAATAACATTAAATAAAGGCCTAATAAAGAACACATTTGTTCTAACGAAACCCTTACAGTAGACTAATAGTAGCCTAACATCACATCGTGTAGTTAGTAGTTGCGGGGTTCTAATTAGGCTTTGTTAGGTCTTATTAGGCTTTGTTAGGTCTTATTAGGCTTTGTTAGCCTCTAGGAATTATGTTCCATAATTAGAGTATAACTGCTGTGTTTGTTTCTGTCTAATAGCAGAGAACACCATTTCTAATAACATCTTTTGTTACGTTTCATTCAATTTCTAATTAGAACATAATTAAGGGATAATAGTGGAAAATAAGGGTATAACAACGTTTGTATCTTTCTAATAAAAAAACATTATTGCTTATTAAGAAACACATTATTTGTAATAACGGCTTATTATGTCAAATTAGTGTACCGTAAATTGTGCTGCGACCACTTACAGAATGACAACCCACAGTTTCTGATATGCCGGAGGGAGACGTCCTCAGAGTGAAAAGGGCTGCGAAGTGAGAATTTAAAGGATGGTCAAGGCTCAAGGACAGACATTAGGCCTTGGGGCTTTTGTTGAAGAGGGTGAGTCTATGTGTCCTACAGACAATTGCTTTTATTTATTAATACTATTAATCACATATGACTCGCAATGTTCTGTGAAAAAAATATGATAACAATATTGTCCCCACTCCTTTAGGGGTATTTTTTGTCACATTACATTTGCATGTACATGAAATGTGTCCTCTGCATTTAAAGGGCAAGACCACTTTGGTAGAGGTTTGGGTTATGTAGTTAGTTACCTTGCCATGATCTGATGTAACTCCAAAGGTGGACAAGAAATCAAAAATAATTGCTCCATTGATTAGAAATTGATAATTCTAAATCTACTCCTCATTGACTTACATTGTACGGTTAAACAGCTCTCAAAGTCACTCTTTTAGCACGTAAACAAACTCAAACAAAGTTAGTTTTTTTAATTAAAATGCCAACTTCCTATTAATTTCCCTATTTTTATTAGGAAGAAACCCCGGATACAGCACCACACTAAGAAATGTCTTTGTTTGTGACTGCATAGACACGTACAACTGATTTTTTTATGCACATTGCACAAATGCAAGTGTATGAATGTGCTTTCATATTGTTAACATTTGCATGTTTCAGTTCATACACACATTTGCCTGTTTATGATTGATTCTTGGGAGAGGCGCTGGTGTGTGTGTTATGCATATGGTTGTCTGTGTCTTTTGATGTATGTGACAATGCATTTGTGTGCTTGTGTTTGCGTCAGTCATGCGCCTGTGTGCATGTGCATGTGCATGTGCATGTGCATGTGCATGTGCATGTGCATGTGCATGCATCCATGTGTATGCACAGTTAATAACTAATGTTAGTAGACAGCAGCAGTGCCCCCATGGCCTGGCCTCATGTATGATTTATACTTGGCTGCGTGATGCGTCGCACATTGAAAACAGCCGATCTACAAGCTCATAAGGAGCCATGTCACAAGGCGTTGTGAGCTTGTAGATCTGTTATTTTAGTGTGTGACACAGGCACACAACTAAGTATAAATCAGGCTTTAGTCTGGCCTATTAGTCTCTGTCACAGCCCAGCTCCAGCTCTGGTGATCTAATGGATAAGAGCCTACTGACTCTTCATCATCCACACACTAAACCTCACATAGAAGCCAATTAGATAAACATAGCCAGCCATAGCAGCCTGAGGTCTCGTACTCTGGCCGCACCACTTAGAAAATGGAGACAATGTATAAAAATTGCATCATTCTGTAGTCTGTATGGGGCAGCATGAAATGTGCTCCCAGATTAACTTTATTGCCATCTATTTGTGCAATGGTTATACTGATGATGTGCACTGTCAATGTGCTATCTGAAACTGTACATGGTAACACCGTAGTGGGGAGAGGAAGAGGGAGAGTTTATTTACATATCTATATATATTATATAAACTTCCACACCACAACATTAAATACCATAACATCACTTTATGTACTGTATGTACCATAGCAAGGGCTATTCAATGCAGTACCTGTTACATGCTCTTCATGAATCTGGCTGAACTGAATCTCTATTGCACAGTGGGCTCGACAAATGGCTGTCCTAAACTGCTGTTGTGGTAATCCCCCCCACAGTGGTCCCCTGTCACTTAAAATGCCAGTGTACCAAAAGCAATGGACACAGCAAAATATTTCCAGAATGTATTTTCTCCCTCTGACGCATGCTTCCATGTTGCTCTCTACTACCTAAATCTGCCCTTGACATCTGGCATTGTCTCTTAATTCCCTATCTCTTGGTTTCCGAACGGCAATAATCTAACCATCCAAATGGATTCTGGCCAATTCAAGTCAAAGTAGCTGGATGGGAGAAGAGTGTGCATGAATCATCTCCATCAGCTCCATTACTAATCTTCCCGGCTTTTTATTATAACCCCCCCCCCCCCCCCCCCATGATGGGCAAATTAATGCGCAGGCTTGCCTGGCCTGAAATTCTGCCCGATTGAGAGTGGAATTGCTAAGGGTTGTGTTCTGAGGGGCCATGAGTCTGTGGCTGAAGGTGTTCCTCAACCCTGTTAACTTAACTGATGGTAATTTCACTGATTCAGTTGCATTCCTTGAGCCCTAAACCCTATAATTAGACACCAAAACCATATTTCTAGGCTGAACAGTATTGAGACATATAGCCATTTACTCCCGGCAGCCATCTTGGACGCCATCTTGAAAATGGCGCCTTTCCGGAACATTTTCCTAGATTATTAGTAGTTATATTAGTTATATTAGTTATATAGCATGCCCCATTGCCCAGTACTACCAGACTCCATAGAAACCCCATTTGTATACATTTTTGGGGGGTTAAACCATATATAGTGAAAAGCATGCCGAATGGGGTCAAGAAGTGCTTCTTTCCTATTGGTTGATGCCCAGTTAAAGTTCACCTACGCTGAACTATGTGCGTTGAACGTGCTGCAATGAGAAAATCCACCGCTTCGCTCCCCTAGAATGGAAGTGAACAGGATGCACCCATTTCTGACACGTCTGTGTAACTGTGCCCTTATGCTGTTGGCAGTCTTACCGGTGTGTGGGTGAATGTGTGTGTTCCTTATGCTCAATTGAGTCCATGCCATCAATTTCATTGTTAATCGCCCCCTCGATGCATTTCATGCATCAATCTGTTACACTGGTGATGTAAAGCACCGTAGCCTACAGGCTACAGCTTAAATTGAAGCGAATCACTCAGCATGATAATCTGTTTACCTATTGCAGCGTTGAGCTAATGGAGTAGCCCTGTCCGAGGTCAACAGGGGGGCGAATGTAATGGAGTAGCACTGCCCAGGTCAAATATTGCATACATTGATTGAACACTTAAAGGGCCCTATCTAGTACGCCGCCTTACCCCGTAACATTGTAAAATAGTTCCAATAGCCGATCTACGAGCTCACAACGTGTCGATGTAGATCGGCTATTTTCACTATTTTAAAATGTTTTTCAAAACAGTAAAAGATGGCAAAAGAGTTTAGGCATAAGGGGTAAGGCAAGATAAGTCCCTTCGTCTTATCTGCATGGAACATACCACTACTAAATGTCTCTGGTAAAATGGATGTAAGTTATAGCATACTATTGCAGGGACAAATACACATTGGGTAAGCAATATTAATTACCATCATCTTTATCATACAGTAAGTAGTATCATCAGACACAGTATTACTGTGTACAGTAATGTTTAGCCAATATTTCTGCTATACTTCTGAAAATATGACTGTACACTGTGTTCTATTGATAGTTATGTTAAAAAGAATCGTTCATCAGTATTCCATGCAGTTTATGTGCAGTCTTGTCATCAGCCATAAATGTATTCTCCGCTGAACACAGACACGTTTACTTTTTATCACTCCAAGATTGGTTCTTCTGGTGAATGATCGTTCCGGGGAGGCATTCATAAGGGGCCTCAAACAAGACCTTAAGGTCTTCTGGCCTTATAAGACAAGATTGAACATGTAGAAAGCACGAAGAAGACTTTCAGGCATAGCACTCTGTTTAACATAATGTGAAATATTCCACCATGCTCACTGGGACTATATAGGTGCTGCATATGAACGACCGCACAAGATATTGCGTTCATTTGTTGCCTTGCGTGAGCAGCTAGAGTGCAGTTAATCTAGCTTGAGAAATCTGTGTCTTCTGCAAAAATGACAAACCAGCATGATGAAAAAAGGAGCGTGAGAGAGTGATTCGCTCATATGGATAGGTAGAAAGAGAAAGAGAGGAAGTGAGCTGTAGGAATTAAAGGATAAAGATAGAAAGGTAAGATAAATAATGTGTACTCTCTCTCTTTCTATCCATCTTTCTGTAATCCAGAACATGTATTCGCAATGTATGTTGAATACAAAAAGAGAGCTGAAACTCAATAACCCACTTTAACCCATTCAATCCGGGGATGCATCTGTGTCATTTTAGATTCTAGCTTTAACCATTATTTTATACTTTGGCTATTGAAGAATAGCAGATATACAATCTCGCATTTTAAACAACATTTTTAACTATTCTTTTTTTTCTGGGGGTCCCTGGAACAACATATTTTGATGGGGATCGGCGGCCAAAAACATATCATTTTGGGGGGTCCGTGACATGAAAACGTTTGAGAACCACTGATATAGCGACATAATATTTAAAAAAAAAAATATTATTTAGGAGACATTTGTAGAATCGGCCAAATTGCACACTTTTTCCCCGATAAAAAAAAATCTGTGCCACGCTACGAGCTTGTAGATCTGCTATTTTTGAATGACCATAGAAATCTAAAATGACACAGATGCATTCCCAGATTGAATGAGCTAAGCTTTGAGGACCAGAACAGGGTGATCACAGGCGCATACAATGCTCTCTGTGCTGACTCCATGAGACAGCATAGCATCCTCTTGGGAGAAAGACACACTTATCTGAATCCTAAAGCAGAGTAGATGTGTGCCTCTGAAAAGGCATATAGGATGTGTAACCCATTCTAATTTCTTGTTATTCCATATGCAAAAACGTGCTCTCACACACATATTCATGAAACACAAATACAAAAGAGAACACATGCACTGCACATGCATGCAGGTGCACACTCACAGCAAAAATGCACAGCCAGCTGCTCGTCTTTTAATTTCTACCTCAACGTTGCCCTTGCTCTCTCTTTAGGTCTCCATCCCCTATCATCTCTTTTAATCTTCTTTCTTCTATTTTGAGGTTTTCTATGGCTTATTGTCTCTGCCACATTGGCCTATTATAGCGCCACCAGCAGGCCGATTTTTTACTCCTACAGATTTTGTCCAAACATCACACAAATCGGTACACATTATTTCTATAATCATGTGATCTGTTTTAAATTCCATCCTGATTGGCTAGGATTGGCATCTAAAGTTTTTCATATTTTTCATATTTCATCTTGATTGGTTATAACTTCATCAACATTAATCCCTCGACTTCTACAAATTCCACTCACCTCTCTCTATAATGAACTCTGAACATTCCTCTCCTCTCCCCTCACTTCTCCTCAGTCCTCTTCTCTCACTTCTCTTTCAGTTCTTCTCTCCTCTAGTCTCCTCATCTCTCACATCATCCCTTCACCTCTTCTCTCCCCAAGCTTCTCCTCTCCCATCTCCACGTTCTCTTTTACACATATAAAAGTGCCATTAGGGACAGCTCAAATATTGTGCCACAGTATGATACAAAATCTGGTGATACGTTACTAAATGTGTTTATTGTAAACATTTGGACACATTGCGTTGATGATAATGTGTAGACAATTACACATTTTGTTCCTCTTGTCACCTAAGGCCGGAGGGCAGTTTAACAGTTGTGGTACCAGACACATATATGTGTGCGTGCGTGCGTGCGTGCGTGCGTGCGTGCGTGCGTGCGTGCGTGCGTGCGTGCGTGCGTGCGTGCGCTCGTGCGTGCGTGTGTGCGTGCGTGCGTGTGCGCTCGTGCATGTTTGTGTGTCTGATGTGCAACATATCTGCGTGTGGATGTGCAACATATTTCTGACAGAGTGTGATAGCAGAGAGTGATTTACCGTAATAATTTAGAAAGGGAAATGGTTCCCAACTTGTTTTCCAGATAATGTACAATCTTGTATTCTGACAAGAATCGCTTGCTCTGCGCATGTTATTATGTAAATGTGAGGGGAAACAGCATTTGCACAAGTTGTCTTTGTACAACTTTCACATTTGTTCAATCATTTTGTGTTTGTCTTCCAGTGGGCATGCAGTTGGCTCCCAGCCAGTGGCGTCATGCCTATTGAAGCTTGGAGGGGACTATACTAAATCAGTGTTTTTATGTGAATTTAAGACCCTTAAAACGTTTAGGTGAAGCAGAAGACAAAGTATTATTTTTAAAGGTTGCAGCTGTGTAGAAGCTAGTGTTATAAGTGAATAAGTGTCATGTTCAATATCCATAAAAGCACAAATAACTGACATTAAAATCTTGCAGATCTACAAGCTGACAGCGTGTCACGATGGGACACGTAGTGAGCTTGTGGATCTGCTAGTTTCGCAATTCTTGAATTAGTATAAAGTATATGTTCTGAGTTCTAGGTTCCTATAACTCAGGGTTAGTTACCAAAACCATAGCCTGTGAAATACAATACATACATGGCATGGCACGGTTTACTTAGCACTTGTGGTCACAAAAGAGCCATAAAAAGAAGCAGCAGTTGTTATGAATAGCCTACATGCACACAGAGCGTGATTATAATGAGGTGATTAAGCGAGAAAAAACATTTCGAAACAAGGTAGATTAGAGTGAATCAAATCATCTACCTGTATGAATTTGGCATTGCCAAAATACAAGTTTGATGTGAAATAATCGTGACACAGTTTTGTATAATTCTTTCACGTCACTCCCTGCATGTAACAGCCTTAAAATGTAATCAAAATTGACACTGACCTGGGTAAGAGCAAATTTGGATGTTAAAAACCTTTGGTGCATCCAAAGTTGACTCCACTTATTTTTCCTGAAATTTAGGAGAATGTTTTTCCATGAGGCCCAATGACTAACTTGACTGGTGCACATGGAAGGGACTTCCAGCCTTATGATTAGTTATTGTAGGTACAAGTATACTAAACTATAGTAACTTTATGACAAGTAGTCTACTTGGGCAAAATTACTAAACTTCTGTAATTTTTGTCATTTGTCTCTTTATTTTTCTGTCAAAGGCAAACTCCCTGTTTAAATGGGGCACTTTATTAGTGAAGAATGTGATTGATTGAGAATGGAAGCATGTAAGTAAGCACCTTTTGAAACAATTTTACAAGGTGCTGTACAATGGACAATATAAACAATCAAGTTAAAACAAGTTAAAACAAGGCACATAAAAGCAATAGCACAACAAGAAGTATAGCAAAAACATTGACCTGCACACGTGGGTCAGGTAAAAACTTCATAAAACAAAATGCTTACGAAACAAATGTGTTTTTAACAAGTTCTTGAAACCATCAACTGACTCAGAATTTTGTATTATGCATGGAGCTGAGACCGACAATTCAGCCACAATTTCCTGCTCTGCGCATGCATGTGTGCCATGCGCAACACTCATTATTAATGTGAGAAATACTCTAAATACACATTTTAAGCTATGTTCATGTTGGGTGAGTGTACCTTTCTCAACCTCTCTCAATAAAGTTCAGAGCTGTTCACATAAATGTTTCAAGAGTTTCGACAGTGTCACTCAGCTCACTGCTCTCTATCGCTCTCAATCTCTCCATATGCTTTCTCCTCGCAGTGTGGTGAGTAGGCCTACGTGTGTGAGAGTGTGCTGTATTCTGTACTGTACTCTTGCTTATATACATATATGTATGTATGTGTGTGTGTGTGTGTGTGTGTGTGTGTGTGTGTGTGTGTGTGTGTGTGTGTGTGTGTGTGTGTGTGTGTGCGTGCGTGCGTGCGTGCGTGCGTGCGTGCGTGCGCGTGTGTGGGATATATATCCATATATATCCCACTTTCTCCCTATGTGCTGTATCTCCACTGAAAAGCGTTTTCCTCTTATTGGAGACAACGAGCGGTTGTTTACTGAACTGAAGATTGTCACCATAGAAACTCTTCTATCCTATGAGTGCCCCTTTCCGAGTTCTAAAAGGAGCAATTATCTGATGACATCAAAGACAGACGACATAAAAAGAAGAGCATGGGGAGAATCGTGGCGAGGCCATTTATCAGGCAGGTGGGGAGGAGGAGATGCTGTTACACTTCTCACAGATAGATTGATGACCTGCTCCAGCCATTCACTCATATTACAGACTATGTATGTTATGTACATGTTAAGGGCCATTCTGGTCGAAATGTGAACATGGATCTGGTGAAACACACTTTTGGTTCAAACTATAAGGGGTGCTCCACAGAATGAATAGATAGTATATAGTAATAGTATTATGTATTCATTTTATTTTATCATTTATTTTGTGTTATGGCTGAAGCCCTTAGGGACAGGGGCAGTGACTTTGGGGAATGACAGGGGTAGTGACATTGGCGACTCCCTCCCCTCCCTCCATGGCAGAGTTGAGTAAGTAGGTGTTTTTGTGGGCTTTGGCGCCACAAATAAGAGTGTTCCTATGAGAGAAGATGCTGCTCGAATTCCATCGGTCAGGAGGACGTGAAAATCAGACATTTCCCATTCCATTCTGTGTGCAGAGAGCCAACGCTGGAAAAATGGCTGTCGGCCTGTATAAAACTAGTAGTATGTCGAGTTAAGAAGGCTGGAGGAGCCTAGCCTGGCATGGCCAGACTAATATGTAATATCACTGCGTGCTGAGGGCAATTTCTTTTTTGCAATGGTAGATTTGTCTGGAACCAGGCTAGGAGGAGCCCTCTTTGCATATCGTGTGGTGAGAGCTTGCCTCCTTTAAGATTTTTTTTTTCCAAGACAGGAAAATACTGCAGGTGAGTGTAGCGGCTAAGCAGCTTGCCTAGCTTATAGCCTATGACTGAATCCCACCACAAACCTCCCTGTCATTCCCTGTAAGAATGACACTGAACCTCCTCAAGATCAATAATCTCTACTACAAGATGTGTTACTTTTTGTCAGCAATGTAACAGATGTCCTGTGTCAGCAAAGACTATAAGACTTATAGTCTTCGCTGACACAGGATATCTGTTACATTGCTGACAAAACGCATGCACTTGGCAGATCAAACATTCCATCTAATGTATCTTTGATTAGCGGCTGCCAACGGTGGATCGCTATCGTCCTGTTAACAGATATTCTTCTGGTTTCCTCAAACTAAATTGGTCACCCGGGAGTTTGAATGATATATGAAGCACTGGGGGAGGTATACCGGGTTATGGTGTGTCCCTTTCATGTACAACCAACATGCTGCCAGTGTGCTTGTGCCTCTCTGGATGAGGGAAACTCCTGACTCCAAGGACAATATTATGTAGTACCGTTTACATAATGGATATCATAATTTGCAGCTACAGGACCACAAGGGACTTTGGGGTTAGATATTACATCCAATCCCTCTTGACGTTTTGACCATAACTGAGCTTAAACTCTCAAGAGATCATTTATAGTCCATAGAGTCTAATTCTCATTTGAAGGAAAGGAAACAATGATTTTCAGCAAGGTTGATTGCTGTGTGCAGTGGTGGAAGAAGTAGGCCTACTCACATTTTTATGTAGAAATACTCTCTAAGTAAAAGTAAAAGTCCTGTATTCAACATTTGAGTAAAAATAGCCTACAATAGTATTGGCATCAATATATACTTAAAGTACCAAAAGTAAAAAGTACTCATGATGCATAATGTCCCGTTTCACAAGTTTTCTAAACATATAAAAATATCTTGAAAATAGCAGATCTACAAGCTAATTTACTTCCTAGAGGCCAAGGAAAAACCTCTGCAATGCATGTTTTACATCGCCGATTTTTGCAAGACACATTTCTTGATATTAGTCCTACAGATTTTGTCCAAAATCGGTACACATTGAACAAAATGCCTCAAATCAAAAACGCAGCATCCGATTGCCGTCCGTTTAAAACAGAAAAATTACCAGGTAAGCTTTACACGCACATTCCCACTAGGCCGAGGAAGACATGACACCCTTTTCAAATGTTCCTATTATAGCGCCACCAAGAGGCCGTTTTTTTCAGTCATGTGATCAAGACGGATCTGTCTGACTTTCATATTTGATCCTGATTGGCGCATTTCAAACATTGCTGGCCCACAATAACCTACCTGACCTAGCGGAAACCTGTGCTCCAATGAGCACTTTTTCTAGTTGCACTTTGAGTTCACCTGTGTCTAGTTAGGTAGGATTTTCTTTCTGCAGCACTGTGCTTTTTTTTTTATGGCCTTGTATCATGCACATCGTCAAAATACAGGTGGTGGTCATTACTACATACTGTAGTAATGATGATGTGCTGGTATCATGTTTACAAATGAGAAAACATTCCACTGTGACAACTTTTGCTTTGAATAACAAACCCAACAGTGAGTTATAAAAGCAATTCTTATGAATAAAAAGGGGGCAGTTCTTTTGTGTGCAATTCCAACAAAACAAGGGATGAAGTCAAAACACATCATACTGAACCATACTGAAAATGAGGCCTCAGAGGAACAGATTACTTTTCAAGTGCACCACATACAGTACAATGTAGGCTGTACAGCATCACCAGTGTTTGAACCAACGCTCAGAGCTTGAGCTTTAGATCTGATCGGAGACCAGATAAGCTCCCTGTTGAGCTTCCAAGTGCCTGTCAATGCCCCTGCTATGTTACATCTCTGTTAACATGAAAGATACAGTCAAATAAAATGTGCATCACAGCTTGACTGATGGTTCAGCATGACAAGCAGTTGCTAGGGGTGTGGGTTGGGAGGACATGGTGGTGGGGGGTGACCTTTGGGGCTTCTGGAGGAGATGCTGAGACCTGACTGAAAGCATTGCAGCTGTATAGTATCTGATCCGACAGCTCCAGTTGATGGTCTGTGCTTACTTCGACTCCATTCTCCCCCTCTTTTTCCTCTTCCTTTCATCTCCTCTCCTCCCTTTTCATCATCATTATCATCACCCCTATCATCATTATGGGGGTTGGAAAGTGTAAAAATGAACGTGCACTAGTTCCTCAAACGCCTCCATTAGACGTACAATGTTTACACAGATGTCATGCACATGTGGCGCAAGCATGGTGTTTCTTTTCAGTGTAAGGTTACCATATAGTCACCATATGTAGCTCTAAGCGTAAATTCAATAAAGATCTCTGAGTTGTCATTCACAGCTAAGTGTGTGCACTTCTAGCCAATCTGCCAATCTGCAGTCAGCCAATCAGGCAGCTGGACTCCGCCTTTAAATATCACTGCCTCTGACACTTGTCATTCCCTCTCCAGCATGCAAAGCGTGCTCTCTCTGTGGTTTACTCACAGAGCTTGCAAACAAATTGTGCTCTCTCCGTGCTCTGCGGCATACACACTCAGAGCTTACAAGCGGCAGCTCATCAAACTTTTTTCAGGGTTAGTTAAGTTCAGATCTGATGTTTTGTGATGAAGATTTTACCTCACTCTTTCCATGATAAGGGCTGCTTAGAAGAAGTGTGGGTCGGTGTGGGTGGGGCTGACAACGCTACATCCACAAGGGCCCATTAACGTTTTCCCAAATGTGACCATGCTCATGTAGGCCTACAAAACTAGACAGTGGTGTAATAAGTAATTAAGTACATTTACTCAAGTACTGTACTTAAGTACAACTTTGAGGTATTTTTTTACTTTACTTCAGTATTTCCAATTGTCAGTACTTTTACTTCTACTCCACTACATCTCAGAGACAAATATTGTACTTTTACTCCACTACAAATATTTGAAAGCTTTAGTTACTAGTTACTTAAATTTTAAAAATTGATTATTACAACACACACTAACCACTTCAGCCCTATATACATTTCCGCCATTTGAAAATAACCGATCTATAAGCTAATAATGCATTGTGAGCTTGTAGATCGGCTATTTTTTAGACATTTTACATATTTGAAAACTTGTGAAATGAGACATTTCACATAGTGAGTACTTTCTACTTTTGGTATTTTAAGTACATTTTGCTACCTATACTTTTTGTACTTTTACTCAAGTACATTTTGAATTCCGGACTTTTACTTTTAACAGATGTTTTTTTACATTGCCGTATTGATACTTTTACTTAAGTAAAAAAATTGTCCACCAATTTTCCACCTATGCCGGTAAGGGTGCATTTGGTTACAATTTGTACACCCAGAGTTAGACCGGTAAGGGTCCATTTGGTTACATTTGGGGGTAATTAGAAGTGTGGGTGGGACTGACAAAGCTACATCCAAAAGGGCCCATTTAACAATATCTGTTGTGTTCCTTGTTTCTTAGTTATACTTGGTGTTTTACAATACAGTTGTGTTTCTTTACATATTTTAGAAATATATCTTCTTAGTTCTAGTTTTAATTTACACTTATGTACCTTTTGTTTTGTAGTGATGTCTGAGTGTTTCCTGTTTGCTGCTACCTGTCTTGTCTCACCATGTCATTTGCAAATGTTGTTCACCTGTGTCTTGTTTAGCCCTAGCCAATCGTGTGTTGATTGTCCATAGATAAGCACCTGTGTCTCCAATGTGTTTCTGTTTGCCCTTCACTGCCAGTGTGTTTGTTGTATGTAGTTGCCTGTCAGTATCTTAGTGTTTGATCTAGTCTCCTTGATTCGGTGTATGTAGGCTTTCTTCTTGTGCTTTTACAAGTGAAACTTGCAAGTGCCCTCCTAGTCCTTCTCGTGCTCCTTGTGTTCCCTGGTTTTTGTCATAATAAAAACAAGAAAACTCATTGTATCTGAACTAGTCTGCCTTGGTCTTTCTGTCCTGCACTCCCTCCTGACTTGCATAGTGACAGCAGTCTTCATTACTCTTGGAGTCTCTCATTCTCCCCTCTCACATTTTGGCTTGTTTGTCTTTTGGTTTGCGTCCTTCATCCAACTCCTTACTTCTAAAACATTTTAATTTCAATGACCCCCATATCTCTGAGAGTGTACACATGGACCATTAGGGGTCCATTTTGTACACTCGGGAGTTACAGAAATGTAAGGGGACATTCAGAACCCCCCCAAGAAACCATGAGGTTCCCCTGGACCCCACTTTGAAAACCACTGCTTTACACACATCCACTACAGATTCTGCAGACTAACTCACTCATAAACAATTAGTTAATTAGCCTTTGTCTTTATATTCATAATCAATTCTGTGTTTAAGTGTATTGCTCTTATTTTGTTTGAACTCTGAGCCAGGTTCACACTCTTGATTAAAACTGCTAGTTTTGGTCTTCTGAAATTGATAAATGACTTTAAGATATGACAATAACGAATATGTGTTTTGATAACATTAAACATCCCTCTGTTTGCTCTCCAACCATCTGTTGCATGTTTTTTTTCAACATATGTTTTTTAACAATAACCTAAAACTCAAAAAAGTTGTCATAATGAACCCTGATCATCAGTGAATCTAGTAGATTCAGTCATTCTGTCAGGGGGAGAGGTGTTTGTTGTAGACTTTCAACTTTTCACCTGCCACCTCTCCCTTGAACTTCAAATATTACCTCGAGTTTCTAATTAGTGTGAAAAGCCTGGTGGCGCAAGAGAAAAGGAGAGGCCTCGCAGGTGGAAGGTTGGGGGTTTGAATCTTGGTCCTGGTAAATCTCTATCTTTGCTCTTTTTAAGGCGAGGAGCGTGGAATCAGCCCGCCTCCCTCCTCACGCCCTCTTTTAGCTCCGGTAGGAGGGGGAGGAGCATGGGTAAAGCCCACCTCCAGTGGGAGGAGCTTAATACATTTACATAATGAGCAAAGCAATTTGAGTTGTATGTCATTGACAGTATTAGTATTATAGCTGACTTATTTGTTATTTTTTTGACCACTGTTTTATGTTTTTTTTTTATTGAGGCACTTTGAAGTTTTGTATTGATTGTTGTTTTGGTTGTTTGAGATACTTTGTATTAGTTGTTTGAGTGGTCTTTTGTATTAGGTGAGCTTTGAACCCTGAACCTTTGGTTTATAAACCGCTGATTCATCTATTGAGCCACGCTGGCATAGAAGATGCAATTGGGAATGTAATACTTAACTCACCTTTCACAATTTAGATGGAAAGTGAAAAATGCTCTTTGGGAGCTTTGAACCCAGAACACTCAGATTTGAAACCCCTGAGTTATCATTTGAGCCATGCTAGCATGGAAGAAGCAATCAGGAATGTAATAGTTAACTCACCTTTCACAATTTAGATGGAAAGTGAAAAATGCTCTTTGGGAGCTTTCAACCCAGAACCCTCAGATTTGAAACCCCTGAGTTATCATTTGAGCCACACTAACATAGGAGATGCGAACGGGAATGTAATACTTAACTCACTTTTCACAAATTAGATGCAAAGTGAAAAATGTTCTTCTGGAGTTTTGAGCCCAGAATATTCAGATTATGAACCCCTGATTTATCATTTGAGCCATGGTTTGTACTCCGGACTCATGTGCCATGCTAGCATGCAACATGCAATTGAGAATGTAATAATTAACTAAGAATGTCATACTTAACCCACCTTTTAGAATTTAGATGGAGAGTGAAAACGTTTTTTAGGAGTTTTGAACCTTTAACCAACGGTTCATAAATCATTGATTTATCTGACATTCTAGCTGGCATGGAAGATGCAGTAGAGAATGTATTACTTCACCCACCTTTGAGAATTTAGACGGAGGGTGAATCTTTTTCTTCTGGAGTTTTGGCCCTTAAACTTTCTGTTTATAAACCACTGATTTAACGTTTGGGCTGCTTGCTCTCAATGAAAGAGTAAATCTGGGTGCAGAGAAAAATGTTCCAACAGATGTTTTTTAACAATATCTGTTGTGTTTTCTTGTTGTGTTCCTTGTTTCTTAGTTATACTTGGTGTTTTACAATACAGTTGTGTTTCTTTACATATTTTAGAAATATACAACGCAATGAAGCCAGTGGCTTGCGCGTCTTTTCAGTTAATTTACACTGTGTGTGTGTGTGTGTGAGTGTGAGAGATGCACAACGAGTGATCCATAGAGTTAAAAATAAGGAGTGATCGCACAGCTCCTCGCGGCAGACTTCCGCATCACGTGTACACGTTTTCTTTTGTTTTTTCCCCTTCTCCCGTGAAGTATACATGGTCCTCCTCCACACGTGGCCACACAAACAATGCTTGAAACCCGAAACCATGCCGAAAACACCCCCCCCCCCCTTTACAATAGGAATACTTCAGCGATGCAAATAATTTTACCTCTACCTCACATAGATTGGCAGTCTCCTGTCCCTATGCCATTGCCTCGCTTATTCATCCTGATTCTCCTTAAACACTCTAGCATGCCTTAAGGGGGTTTCTCCCTATTAAGCATATCGGTAGCACTTTACAATAATGACCCGTTATAACGCATTTATAAACGTTTATAAGTAGTTTGTAGACTATTAACAAATCATTAACAACCTGTTTGTTGACATTTGTAAATGATTACTAAAACCTTTATAACTACAGTTACAAATCATTTGTAAAGTATTAGTAAGTAGTGAACTATTCATGAATAAGCCATTTATATACATCTGTAAAAGATTATTAAATCATTTGTAACAACCCATTCTAAAGCATTTATAAACGTTTATAAGCAGTTTGTAGACTATTAACAAATCATTAACAACCTGTTTATTGACATTCGTAAATGATTACTAAAACCTTTATAACTACGGTTACAAATCATCTATAAAGGTATTAGTAACTATTCATGAATAAGCCATGTATAATACATCTGTAAATGATTATTAAATCATTTGTAACTGATGTTACATAATATATACAAGCTATTGGTAGCTTGTTCATGTTTAACATATGCTTTGTTAAACATTCCTAAAGTGTCTATAAATCCTTAGTACATGTTATTATGTGCCCTATAGTAAAGTGAAGACAGTTCATCATTTACAACTGTCTGTTAATGTGTTTGTTCATGTTTAACATGCTTTGTAAAACATTCCTAAAATATCTATAAATCCTTTGTACATGTTATTATGTGCCCTACAGTAAAGTGAAGACAGTTCATCATTTATGACTGTCTGTTAATGTGGACTTTCTCCTTACCTGTTGCAAACTACCTGGCTTTCATGAATGCAGACACCAAACAATTACTAGAATTATCATTCATGTTAAGCAAATTATGCGTAAGACATTCGTAAAGAGTATGTAAACCATTTGCAGACGTTATCATGAGCCTGAGCCTAGTTGCTTCTTTTGGGCTTGTTTTCATAGACCTGTCCGCATGTTTCTTTTGCAAAATCTGGCAACACACTGATTACCTGCATTACACCTGCAGTAGCCTACTAGGGAGGAAGTGAACAGTGATGCAGTTGCAGACTGGACAGAAATATGTCTAATTCATGTTTTATGTGTTTTAACTGTCTTGTTGCAGGTGATCGAGGTAACATAAAATGGCTAATCTTACACACATGAAGTAGCATTATGACTAGGGGGTATTTTGATGGTGGCTGTTTGTATCCACAATGTTTGTTTTGATGTGTAGGCTAGTAATGTCCTCCATGCTTAGCAGTTTAGCTTAGCAGCTAAAGCTAACTTGCACTGGGAGGTGGTGACTGCAGAGGCTCCAAGCTGCTACTCTGTGATTCTGTTGTGATTAATTTCTTTGTTTAAATGTCAGTGTGTGTGCTGTGGCCAAGAGTTGCTACATTTTATATCTTAATAAATTGTTGTATACTTGTATACTATATAACGTTACTTTTGCCACTTTTTGATGTCACATGTTTTACTAATCACTGTTAAACATGAAATAATAATGCATAGTCTTCACTTTACAACAAGGCCCATGATAACGTTAGCAAATGGTCAACACACTCTTTACGAATGTCTTACGAATCATATATTAAACATGAAAGATAATTCTAGTAATTGTTTGGCATCTGCATTCATGAAAGCCAGGTAGTTTGCAACAGGTAAGGAGAAAGTCACATTAACAGACAGTTGTAAATGATGAACTGTCTTCACTTTACTATAGGGCACATAATAACATGTACTAAGGATTTATAGATATTTTACTCTACTCAGAGTCATAAGTTTACAAAATGTACTAAAGTACAGTGAACGTCTGTGCGGTTTGTCTTCATCACTGAAAATAACGTACATGTAAACTGATATAAAACTGCTGTCATGTGCAGTTGGGGTGAAGAAACACAACCATTTCACTCCTAATAATACCTATTTGATTTGACATCCTGACTTGCTGCTGTAGCTGAGGCTTGAACCTGTTACCTGCGGCTCACTAGTCAGTGACTCTATCCATTCCCCTACAGCTGTTTCCTTGGAATCTGTGGTTCTGAAACGTTTTGTTGTCAACCCCCCAAATTGACATGTATTTGGGCAGTGTACCCCAATGTGAAAAGATGTAGTGTCAGGTAGTGTCAGGGCCCCCCATGAAAAAGATCTATATTTATGCTGTAACACATTTTTTTAAAAGTTATTTGTCTTGTTTGTTGTTCAAGTGAAAACTACCAGGAAGGCTATATTTGTCATCCAACTGTTAGCTCAATGGGTTGAGACGCAGTATACATGATCCAGAGGCCATGAGTTCAAATCCCATTGATGTCTTTCCTATGATTCTTTCCTTTGCAGACTGGCTTCCAGAAGATCAACTGAAAACTACCAGGAAGGCTGTACTTGTCAGCCATCTGTTAGCTCAATGGGTTGAGACGCAGTATTCATGATCCAGAGGCCATGAGTTCAAATCCCATTGATGTCTTTCCTATGATTCTTTCCTTTGCAGACTGGCTTCCAGAAGATCAACTGAAAACTACCAGGAAGGCTATATTTGTCATCCAACTGTTAGCTCAATGGGTTGAGACGCAGTATACATGATCCAGAGGCCATGAGTTCAAATCCCATTGATGTCTTTCCTATGATTCTTTCCTTTGCAGACTGGCTTCCAGAAGATCAACTGAAAACTACCAGGAAGGCTGTACTTGTCAGCCATCTGTTAGCTCAATGGGTTGAGACGCAGTATACATGATCCAGAGGCCATGAGTTCAAATCCCACTGGTGTCTTTACTGTGATGCTTTCCTTTGCAGACTAACTTCTAGAAAAACAAGTTAAAACCACCAGGAAACCTGTAACTCTCAGCCTACAGCATAGCTCAACTGGTAGAGCGTCTGTCCAATGACTTGACTTGACTTGACTTGAGTGGGTTCGATTCCCACTCGAGTCAAGTGTCTCCGGTATCTTGGGGCAACGGATAAATTGACTGATATCCTTAGTGATGCTTCCCTTTGCAGACTAACTTCTAGAAAACAAGTTAAAACACCAGGAAACCTGTAACTCTCAGCCAACAGCATAGCTCGACTGGTAGAGCGTCTGTCCATAATATGACTTGACTTGACTTGAGTGGGTTCGATTCCCACTCGAGTCAAGTGTCCCAGGTAACTCGGGGCAACGGATAAATTGACCGATATCCGTAGAATGACTTGTAGGAGTGTGCTAGTTCAAATCCAGTACAACCAAGGACCGCTCGGTCGAACCCACTCAAGTCAAGTCAAGTCATGTTATTGGACAGACGCTCTACCAGTCGAGCTATGCTGTTGGCTGAGAGTTACAGGTTTCCTGGTGGTTTTAACTTGTTTTCTAGAAGTTAGTCTGCAAAGGGAAGCATCACTAAGGATATCAGTCAATTTATCCGTTGCCCCAAGATACCGGGGACACTTGACTCAAGTGGGAATCGAACCCACTCAAGTCAAGTCAAGTCAAGTCATTGGACAGACGCTCTACCAGTTGAGCTATGCTGTAGGCTGAGAGTTACAGGTTTCCTGGTGGTTTTAACTTGTTTTTCTAGAAGTTAGTCTGCAAAGGAAAGCATCACAGTAAAGACACCAGTGGGATTTGAACTCATGGCCTCTGGATCATGTATACTGCGTCTCAACCCATTGAGCTAACAGATGGCTGACAAGTACAGCCTTCCTGGTAGTTTTCAGTTGATCTTCTGGAAGCCAGTCTGCAAAGGAAAGAATCATAGGAAAGACATCAATGGGATTTGAACTCATGGCCTCTGGATCATGTATACTGCGTCTCAACCCATTGAGCTAACAGTTGGATGACAAATATAGCCTTCCTGGTAGTTTTCAGTTGATCTTCTGGAAGCCAGTCTGCAAAGGAAAGAATCATAGGAAAGACATCAATGGGATTTGAACTCATGGCCTCTGGATCATGAATACTGCGTCTCAACCCATTGAGCTAACAGATGGCTGACAAGTACAGCCTTCCTGGTAGTGTTCAGTTGATCTTCTGGAAGCCAGTCTGCAAAGGAAAGAATCATAGGAAAGACATCAATGGGATTTGAACTCATGGCCTCTGGATCATGTATACTGCGTCTCAACCCATTGAGCTAACAGTTGGATGACAAATATAGCCTTCCTGGTAGTTTTCACTTGATCTTCTGGAAGCCAGTCTGCAAAGGAAAGAATCATAGGAAAGACATCAATGGGATTTGAACTCATGGCCTCTGGATCATGAATACTGCGTCTCAACCCATTGAGCTAACAGATGGCTGACAAGTACAGCCTTCCTGGTGCTTTGACTTGAACAACAAACAAGACAAATAACTTTATAAAAATGTGTTACAGCATAAATATAAATCTTTTTCATGGGGGGCCCTGACACTACATCTTTTCACATTGGGGTCCACTGCCCAAATACATGTCAATTTGGGGGGTTGACAACAAAACGTTTCAGAACCACAGATTCCAAGGAAACAGCTGTAGGTGAATGGATAGAGTCACTGACTAATGAGCCGCAGGTAACAGGTTCAAGCCTCAGCTACAGCAGCAAGTCAGGATGTCAAATCAAATAGGTATTATTAGGAGTGAAATGGTTGTGTTTCTTCACCCCAACTGCACATGACAGCAGTTTTATATCAGTTTACATGTACGTTATTTTCAGTGATGAAGACAAACCGCACAGACGTTCACTGTACTTTAGTACATTTTGTAAACTTATGACTCTGAGTAGAGTAAAATATCTATAAATCCTTAGTACATGTTATTATGTGCCCTATAGTAAAGTGAAGACAGTTCATCATTTACAACTGTCTGTTAATGTGACTTTCTCCTTACCTGTTGCAAACTACCTGGCTTTCATGAATGCAGATGCCAAACAATTACTAGAATTATCTTTCATGTTTAATATATGATTCGTAAGACATTCGTAAAGAGTGTGTTGACCATTTGCTAACGTTATCATGGGCCTTGTTGTAAAGTGAAGACTATGCATTATTATTTCATGTTTAACAGTGATTAGTAAAACATGTGACATCAAAAAGTGGCAAAAGTAACGTTATATAGTATACAAGTATACAACAATTTATTAAGATATAAAATGTAGCAACTCTTGGCCACAGCACACACACTGACATTTAAACAAAGAAATTAATCACAACAGAATCACAGAGTAGCAGCTTGGAGCCTCTGCAGTCACCACCTCCCAGTGCAAGTTAGCTTTAGCTGCTAAGTTAAACTGCTAAGCATGGAGGACATTACTAGCCTACACATCAAAACAAACATTGTGGATACAAACAGCCACCATCAAAATAACTCCTAGTCATAATGCTACTTCATGTGTGTAAGATTAGCCATTTTATGTTACCTCGATCACCTGCAACAAGACAGTTAAAACACATAAAACATGAATTAGACATATTTCTGTCCAGTCTGCAACTGCATCACTGTTCACTTCCTCCCTAGTAGGCTACTGTAGGTGTAATGCGGGTAATCAGTGTGTTGCCAGATTTTGCAAAAGAAACAAGCGGACAGGTCTATGAAAACAAGCCCAAAAGAAGCAACTAGGCTCAGGCTCATGATAACGTCTGCAAATGGTTTACATACTCTTTACGAATGTCTTACGCATCATTTGCTTAACATGAATGATAATTCTAGTAATTGTTTGGTGTCTGCATTCATGAAAGCCAGGTAGTTTGCAACAGGTAAGGAGAAAGTCCACATTAACAGACAGTCATAAATGATGAACTGTCTTCACTTTACTGTAGGGCACATAATAACATGTACAAAGGATTTATAGATATTTTAGGAATGTTTTACAAAGCATGTTAAACATGAACAAACACATTAACAGACAGTTGTAAATGATGAACTGTCTTCACTTTACTATAGGGCACATAATAACATGTACTAAGGATTTATAGATACTTTAGGAATGTTTAACAAAGCATATGTTAAACATGAACAAGCTACCAATAGCTTGTATATATTATGTAACATCAGTTACAAATGATTTAATAATCATTTACAGATGTATTATACATGGCTTATTCATGAATAGTTACTAATACCTTTATAGATGATTTGTAACCGTAGTTATAAAGGTTTTAGTAATCATTTACGAATGTCAATAAACAGGTTGTTAATGATTTGTTAATAGTCTACAAACTGCTTATAAACGTTTATAAATGCTTTAGAATGGGTCGTTACAAATGATTTAATAATCTTTTACAGATGTATATAAATGGCTTATTCATGAATAGTTCACTACTTACTAATACTTTACAAATGATTTGTAGTTATAAAGGTTTTAGTAATCATTTACGAATGTCAACAAACAGGTTGTTAATGATTTGTTAATAGTCTACAAACTACTTATAAACGTTTATAAATGCTTTATAACGGGTCATTATTGTAAAGTGCTACCAGCATATCTTATACATACAGTATGTACGTTGCATATGTACGATAAATGTTATCGGAGTCTAATCGCCAAAAATGTTTATTGAATAATTGCCTAAAATGTTCTATTCAATAAAATTCTCATTTAACAACTCGATCTCTCTCTTATTGAAATATTTATGTCTCAGTGTCCCAGTAACATGTATTTTGTTAATCTTTTATATTCAATAAAGTATGAATAATGAAATGTGCATAATTCACTGTCATACTAAAATAATGTGTTGGCCACTGGTCAGTAATGGGTAATTATCCACCTCACCCATGCTGATGGGTAGATTGAGGACACTCCCATGTAATGAACACACCTTTGTCCCAGTCATAAGTGAGGAGTGTATTCATTCTGTTAAACCCTGAGGAAGACTTCACTGTCGAAACATTGGTTTCATTTTAAAATAAACATTTTGCATCGTGGCTAAGAGCTGTGCGGCCTCATCCTTTGTCAATAATCTTTTCATTCTAAGGTTAACACATTGAGCCGTGCCACCACAGCTACGCTGCATCCACACATTATTCTACAGCACCGCTACAGATGACAAATTAACTTAGTCACGCACGTGTAGAAGCAGAAACTACAATGATCAGATGAACTGCACTACTGAGCAACGTCTGACATGACACTTAACACTGTTAACTACTTAATGTGCATATTGTATAGTGGTGAAGGTTGGAATAGGATCACATTTTAATTATATGAATTAAAGACGTTTTGCTCCGTAAAACCGATGCTCTTGCCTGATGTCTGTTCTCTCCATTTCTCCTTGCTGCTAAGCAGCTTGACTGCTGCTGAGCACAGCGAGAAGTGAACCGAAGACAGGGGCTGCAAGTTCATCCAACCTGATTAGCTCTGGTCCATATCGTTAGAAGGAGTTCTCCTTAACGCTATGGGACTTTCGATCATTTCCCCTCACACCCCCGGCAGCGCAGGCTGCGCAACAGCTCGTTTGTAGTAAAAAATAAAACACACTTTTGCTATGAAACAAAGACGGTTTTAAGATGTTGAAAGCCTCTGAGCCCCCCTCCTCGTGTCTAAAATATATTTTTTAGGCCAGAAAAGATAATATTTTACCGGAAGGAAAATGTGTTTTTGGTTACTCCACTGCGCCCTCTGACCAGATTTTTCCAAAAAAAAATCTGGCCAAAACGTGTATTTTAGACATGAGGTGGGGGGCTCAGAGTGTTCCCACTAAGTAGAGTAAGCATTCAACTCCGTAAAACCGTCTTTGTTTTGGTGAGTAGCGAAAATGTATTGTTTTTTTTTACCACAGACGAGAGGCGCAAAGGCTCGAAAGTCCCATGGCGTTAAGGAGAACTCCTTCCAACGCTATGGACCAGAACTACAACCTGATGAAATAATATGGATGCAAAAAATGGATGGCTGAAATACCAATCGTGATGTTTTTTTTGCCAGAATTGAGTGCATTCCCACTGTAAGAATAAGTACGTTCATATTTGTGCCATTTAACTCAATATTGTTTTGGTAATGCTTGTAATTATGAAAAGGCATGGTGCCATGGGGGGTGTTTATAATTACTTCGAACTAATTCTCCTTTATAAAAAGGTAGTTATAACAAAGCATGATTGAAAAAGTATGAGTTTGACAGTTAGCGAACAATAAAGCTTCAAGAAAGTCCAGCATTTTATCTTTAAGTAGCTTTTATTTAGTAAAACTGAGGAAATACAAGATATACAGAAAACGTTCAATTCAAAGGTGAGCATGAAGCACTCTAATGTGCTGAATATGAACATAATATGAAACATAAGCATTTCTCATTCACATTTTAAATGTATTTACCCTTTTTTACAGGTGAGCAGGTAACAACAGGCAGAATGTTAAATTATACCTTCAAGGTACAATGAATCAACAACCATGACTTCAACATAAAGCAACATGTAATACAATAACAGGTAGGTATAAATTGTGTAAGTAGAATTTAAACAGAAACATGACCAGGTAAGTAACAAAAATGCATCACAAAGCATTACTCACAGACTATTGACCAGCAAGGCTGAAGAAAGTTTGATATATGCAACCAAACTTAGCTCCATTAGCCTTTGCTTCTATTATGCAAGATGAACCCAATTAGCACTAATTGCCACCCTGTGCTACACATAACCCCTAGTGCTACACGTCCAGCAGGTAGTGTAGTTTTCTCCCCCAAAAATGGGGTTCAGTATAAAGAGACAATCATTAAATCCAACAGTAATTATTATTATTAAGTAGCCTATTCATCAACTGACAGACTTGCCCACCTCAAATCATTTAACATGATAAGCAAATTTGGAGAAGTTTTGTGTGATCAGACTGCATCATTTATAAATTAATTTCTGTTGATTTGCTATTGGGTGCAATGGTGAAAACCGAACTTGATTGATTGACTGACTGACTGACTGACTGACAAGTCAAGTGTGTGTGTGTGTGTGTGTGTGTGTGTGTGTGTGTGTGTGTGTGTGTGTGTGTGTGTGTGTGTGTGTGTGTGTGTGTGTGTGTGTGTGTGTGTGTGTGTGTGTGTGTGTGTGTGCGCACGTGTGATAATGGCGGCACGGCGGTGAGGCGCCGGTGAATGCGAATGTTGTTTTTATCTAACATCTCAGCAACCACACTTGTTGTAACTACCATCGTCAATGTAATACAGTAGTTGCAGATTTGAGATACATTACAACTTCTGTGCCTGTGTGCTTCTTCACAATCACCAAGCTTGCATACAAGAAGGCACTGCTCACCGACAGAGTATACCAACAGCCGACGCTGCCATGGTGGCCCCTTCCGTGAGCAGCTCCCGGGAAGAGAGGCGATGGAACCGGCGGCCTTCTAGCGGTGTGTCCGTCCGCTGTCGGAACAGCAATGGGTGGGCTCCCCATGGGAGCACCTACGGAGAGCGCTTTGACACCGGGCGGCAGTGTGGGAGTGGACTGGGAACTTTGTTTCCTCTGGTGCTTCAGCCTGGGACATGCACTGGTTGTTGGAGGGGGTTTCGAGAACTTGGAATGCCCAGAAACGAGGCAGGAGGGCTGGCAGAGTGTTATGCTGTCTCTGCTATGATTGGCGTGTGTGTGTGTGTGTGTGTGTGTGTGTGTGTGTGTGTGTGTGTGTGTGTGTGTGTGTGTGGACATAAACATCTGAAGAACACGGATGGAGTCAGCATTAGTTTCCGCCAAGATGGAAACCTATTTAACATCCGGCGCCTCCAGGCATCCACCAAGACTACTGCCCTCCAAGTCGGTGAACTTCAGTATGCTGATGACTGCACGCTGAATGCTCACTCCCCCGAGTCCCTTCAGCATGCCCTCAATGTGGTAGCTGCCACCTACAGAGCTGTCGGTCTTCAGGTCAACATCAAGAAGACAAATAGTTCACCAACCAAGCTCTACCCAGACACCCACACCGGTCTTCTACATTGACAACACCCCTCTGGAAACTGTACCACACTTCAAGTACTTCGGCAGCATCCTCTCAGACAGTTATCAATATTGATGCCGACATCCAAGCCTGCAACAAAAACCTGAAGGCATCAATCAAGGCAGCAGTGTACCAGGCAGTATGTGTGTCCACACTACTGTATGGCTCTGAAACCTGGACACCATACAGACGGCACATAAGATCTCTGGAGGCCTATCACGTCCGCTGTCTGAGAAGGATTCTTGGCATCACATGGGAGCATCACATGACCTATGCAGAGATCTGTGAACGCACTAACTCATACAGCATAGAGGTGATTCTGGCACGCAGACAGCTCCGCTGGCTAGGTCATGTGATCTGCATGCCTGCAGCTCGTCTACCGCGACAGGTCCTCTATAGCCAAGTTCAATCGGGCCAGAGGTCTGCAGGAGGGAAACAAAAGCGCTACAAGGACCACATGAAGGTGCTACTCAAGAACTGCAACATACCACCCTCCAACCTGGAAAGGATTGCAGCAGATCGAAACACCTGGCGTTCTTCCTGTCTCACACGTGTCTCCCACCTGGAGGAGAAGACATCCCTGAGACGTGCATAGAAGCGTAGGCAGCGGCATGAGCGCACTACAAGGATTGTGCAGCCAGGTTCAACACACCTGCCCCACGGGTGGAAAAGTGTGTGGAACACAAATTAGTCTACACAAACACACGTGGCACGAGCACACCAAGCTCTGAAGACCCCCATTTCCCCCCAGGAAATGAGGTCATCATCGACAACGATTGACTGAAGTAGTCACTTGAAGTAAGTGTTTGTGTGTGTGTGTGTGTGTGTGTGTGTGTGTGTGTGTGTGTGTGTGTGTGTGTGTGTGTGTGTGTGTGTGTGTGTGTGTGTGTGTGTGTGTGTGTGTGTGTGTGTGTGTGTGTGTGTGTGAACTGAGCGCCACATGCTGCTAGCAAAGAGAGTTATTACAGAATAAAATATAATTGAATCAATAATGAATACATTCATACATATTCCAATGTGAAAGCAGCTAAAATAACAACATTGGTGTATAGAACAAATGTTGGTTCTAATGAAGTCCAGCTACAGTATATTTACTTTAACTAGTTAACAGAAAATGCATTAGTTTAGCTTTATTCTCTACACATTTCACAATAAAAACAACATTTACTTGCAATCATTTATAAGAAATAGTTCATTTCTCTTTATTCTCATCTTTTCTCTCCCTGGATATATTTTCCAGATGCAGTGTGTGTAGCGTTGCTTTGCAGCAACAATGAACAATAACAGAGAACCGCAGGGAAAAATGAGCTGAAGATTTAATTTAAGATATGAGGTATGTTATGAATATTTATCCAATTGTTTTCAGGTATTACTGGAAGAGGGATAGGCTATGAAATCCTGCTTCCCTTAACTCATGTGTTGGTTTGAGAGATGAGAGATGCATGTCTGACATAAACAAACATTATGTGTGAGTGAGTGAGGCGCTTAGAGAGCGATTATCTCCACCAGGCTGGGTGGTTTACCAAGGGCTGTGTTAGTCATGGGTTGCAGTCATCAGGACCGGGGGAAGCTGCCGGGGGAAATACAGCTTGTTTACAGGCTTGTGTAAACAAAACCGGCGTGATTCCGAAAATAAAGATAACTGAGGAAAACAGAGAATTTAATAGTTGGTGGACAGAGTCGTTTGCTTTCACTGTCAATGCTGCTGGATTACCTTTATGTTTGATCTGCCGTGAGAAGTTATCATCCATAATGAATGCTTGTTAACATGTATTTGTATTTAGTAATTCAAATAGGCTATTGTACACTTAATAGCCTGGGTTGCCTTCATTATAAGGCTCAATATATGTTTGCGGCGCCAGAAAGATTTAGTATTTCTTTTTTGATCCAAAATGGCTCTTTTGGCATTTAATGTTGCTGACCGCTGCGATGGATGGTAATCACCAAGAGTTTACAGTAAATATTCTATGCGAGCAGGCGGTGCAAATGCACTATTTTATGATTTGTCCAAAACTAATTGGTATTCCTTTTCTTTAATCTGCAGATTATTGAATGGAATCCCTAGATTATTTGTAGGCTTTTATAAGGTCTGGTATCTCATACTGTACATACCATTGGGTCCTCTCTGTGCAGGGCTTCCTTGTGGCGGAAAATCAGAGGGTGCACCGTGGATGGTTTGGTGAGTCACATACTTTACAGTGGAGAATAGCAGAGGTTATTTTGTATGTGGGCATCTTATACAGTAGTGTGTTCATTTGTAAGGTACTTCTAACATCACCTAACCTGGTGTGCCTTGCTTTGATGTCTCATTCTGTCTTCTCTCTCTCTCTCTCTCTCTCTCTCTCTCTCTCTCTCTCTCTCTCTCTCTCTCTCTCTCTCTCTCTCTCTCTCTCTCTCTCTCTCTCTCTCTCTCTCTCTCTCTCTCTCTCTCTCTAGCAGGACCAGCGAAGGAATTTACATACTGTAATTTTACAGAATGAATTGTTTCTTGAACTGCCAATCTGCTTGTTGGATGAATTTAATTATGAAATCTGTGACACTTGTATTAGATTAGAGGCTACTAAAAGTATCTGTGGGGATGTCTGGCTGGTGACTGAAATGTACCACATTTGAGATGGCAATGCATACTTCTCACTCTTGCGAGTTGCGGCCAGTGCACTAATTGGCTGTACCACTGCCAGGCTATATAGTCTGGCTTGAGAGACTAGTGTGTAATTCCACCTTGTAAAAGTTGAGAACAGGAAGCTGTTACTGTATTTGCTCTTCAGACCAGCTTGGTGTTCAAACTAATCACAACACTGTATCCTGGACATTTTATTTTAATCTATCTTTTAAATATATTTTTTGAATTTCCATTTCTCCTCAGCAGCTCTAGCTGTAGATAGGCTTCAACTAATTTAGTTTGTTAAATGGAAGTGGGAGGCAAGCAGAACATCCGCTTTACTTTCTATTAATTTTCAGAGCTTTCAAAGTGCAGACCATTAGGCGTAAGTGTTTGAAAATTATGGGAGACAACCAGGCGGCAAGGTTCTGTTGTTGGAAATGAAGCCAGTGAGGAAGTAGTGGAAATTCTGCAGTTCTCATTAATGGCCTAGAGGGTGGCACTAATTCCCGCTAATTCCCCTCCTGCGGTTGCAGAAAACATTTCATCCCATCAAAGACAATGGAAATATGACTCGACTTTAAATTTGGTTTTATTACCTTAGTAAACCTTTTCATAAAGACTTTGTTTTCAATCGATAGTTTCAAGTCTTCTTTCACAGAGCATGATATGCGTTTTTGTAAATTATGCTCCCATAAATGTTTTAATTAACTATAAAGAAGGGTATGCTTCTACTGGTTCTACTGAGTGAAGACCCATCCTTGCTCCCCTTCCCTCCCAATAGCATTAGTTTTCCAGTAGCAGTTACCTGGACATGACATGTGAATGAAACACAGATAATAATAATAATAATAATAAACAGGGGTGCACATAACTGGTGCGCAGGTGCGCATGCGCACCCAAAATAAAAAATGCGCACCACATCAGGCGACGCGAGGCGCTTTTGCGCACCAACAGCTGGGACAGGAATTTCCAAGCTTTTATTTTTTAGCAAAACTAAAAATTAAAAGCCTGGAGATCGAGGCTAGGAATTTACTTCCTGAAGCCACTCACACAATCACTCTAAAGCACCCGTCGGCCCCATGTACAGCCATTAGGCACAGGGGTAGAGATATGACTCGCGTCGCCTCGCATCGAGTGCCTCTAACAGCCGCTGCTGGCTGCGTGCAGCGAGGCAATCGCTGCACGCAGCCAGCAGCGGCTGTTAGAGGCACTCGTCACCGATGATGAACGCACCGTAAATATGCCGTGAACGTCCCAATCTGGCGGATAAAATCAGCGCAGCAGCACAGGGCACCAACCTTGGGGGCTTTATCTAACAGCGTGAGAAAAAGAAACGGCGAAAATCGGCGGAATTTAGAAGCAGAGCGTCCTCTTTTTCTCCCCCCCCCCCCACCCCCCCCCCCCCCCCCCCGTTGACAAAACTGTCCGGTGGGCACCGTGCAGTCCCCCCCCCCCGTTGACAAAACTGTCCGGGCTGAACCCCCCCCCCCCCCCCCCCGTTGACAAAACGGGACGGGCGCCATGCGCACCAAGTCACATGTCCAGGTGCTCTTCTGCGTACCAGACCTAAAAAGTTATGTGCACCCCTGATAATAAACTTTATTTGTATAGCACCTTTCATGACATGAAATGCAGCGCAAAGTGCTTTACAGAGCAAGAACACTAGCCTGGGTGCCAGCCTGCTTCGCTACGTTCGGCGGATTTTTTTTTCTCTCTGCGCTTCTCAGTCTGGAATGCACCCGATTGACTCGTCTTTCAGAACTACACAGGAAGTACACAGGAACTACATATGTTACGTTCGGCAACGTCGTTGCTGATTGGATGTTGTTCAAACGAATGACGAATCAAAACGATCACACCGTTTTTTTTGTCCCGCCCCGCACCACAGACCAATCAGAAGCCACGGTAGGTTTGGAACCTTGGCTGCTGTGTCCCGCCTCCTGGAGATAGGAGGCATTCCAGACTGAGAAGCGGAGAGAGAAAAAAAGTCCGCCGAACGCAGCGAAGCAGGCTGGCACCCAGGCTACAAGAACACAGCTACAGTTACAACCAATTTAACAATAAAGCAAGCATAGAGACAAATCCATGGTCCACTCCTTCAGACACTTTATCTGAACCAAAAAGAAAAAAATACTAGCACACCATACGCATTGCCCAACTTGATTTTTTATCCTGTGCCCTGGAGATGGAAATATACCTCTGAATGTTGGTACAAATAAAATCAGCTAAAGGGGAAAAGTTGGCCTCCTGAACCTTCTTTTGTAATTGATATGTCTTTTAATTGACAGATCGTATTCCCTGGCATCAGTTCACTCAATATTTGTTAACTGCACTGACAGAATTCTGATGCCTTGTTGTAAATAATCTAGCTGCTCTTTGATGTTTAATCCACAGAACTTGTTCATGTGCCCAAACAGGGTACAGTATAGCAGGTGTCATTTGAGATTCACAGACTTACGCATTGGGTACACGAATACACATATACATGTAGGCCAACTTACGCACATAGATACATGTAAATGCACACACATGCATGAACACACAAATGCCTGCAGGTATGTATGCATGCATGCACGCACACACACGCACACCACAGAATCACACAAGCACATTGTGTGATCTGTCATCTGCCACAGCATCTGTGACTTTGTGGAAATTCCTGCTTGTGAAAATCTAAACTGTGTGCTTGTTTCTTAATTATGGACCTGTTCTGGGACCTTTGGTGGAAAACTGTTCATTTTGGTTCATTTGCTCTGGAAAGTCATTTTAGTGTTTTATTAATTCTCTTTATATTGAGGGTTGTCTTTAGGATTTAGCATAGTTTTTTGTATTGGTGAGGATTTTGAGTTAATACATCATGGTGGTTATTTTCTTGAAAGTCTTTATCTCACTTTGAGCATTGTGAACTAATACACAATATTGTAACACAACACAAGTATTGCATGTGGTGATTATGCATTCCTTCTACTCCATAAGGGTTTGATATACTTTGTATTTTCAGTGCGCGACACCAGCACGCAACCAAGTATAAATCCGGCTTTAGAGATGAAGGGTAGGGTAGGCGAGTACATGAGAGAAAATCCTGTTATTGTGAACAAATATCCCTCCATATTCGTTGTTCTGTAGCCTTGTGTAAATGAGACACACACACGCATACACGCGCGCACGCACGCACGCACGCACGCACGCACGCACGCACGCACGCACACACACACACACACACACACACACACACACACACACACACACACACACACACACACACACACACACACACACACACTGTACATTATCTGTACTGTACCTTATTCTCCATTTTGCATCATTCTGTATAGCCAAGGACAAACAAATGTCATTAAACGCAATAACTGCTCTAATGACCCTTTAATTTGCATGCATTCATTCTTCAGTCTTGTTTTTCACTGCGACAACTCAATCCATAAAACTGTCCAATTTTCCTTGTTTCTCTTTCCATGTGAGCCCTTCACCTATCGATCATAGCACTCCTCCCTCAGCCCATGCCCATGTCCCCGGTCCTCATATGTAATATAAGATTACTTTCATATTCTTGACTCCAAAACTCCCAATACTCTCTGAGACTCCATGGGCTCAGATAAAATCTTATCTTTGTCTTTCCACACATTTCTCTCAGCCTCCATCACTCACATGCTCATGTGGCAGCAATCACATCAATCTTTCTCATAAATATGGCTCTTGAAAGTGTTATGGCCAGAATACCATTGAGTCACTCAGTATTCGGAATCAACTTTATTGTCACATCACAGGTTTACAGGTGTAAAGTTGTGGATGAATTTAGTTTTTTGTGTAAGCTCCATCGCTTTTGCTATCAGGAAGAGAAAAGAAGAGAAAAGAAAAGAGGGGGGGGGGGTGCAAGGAGAAAAATAAATCAAAGTTAATTGAAACATGTCAGGGATAGGCAAACATCTAAGATATCAACATATATTGCATAATCCAGCTCGAACAGTAGCGTACATGAGGTTAAACAAAAAAGTGGGATAAAGTGCAACATAATTTGTCAGGTTCAACAACGTACAGTAGTCCACAAATGGCTGTAGCTTTCGCACCCTAACCCTAACCGCACGCGGATGCCACATAGTCGGAGAAAAGGTCTGTCGGATTATCGCATGCCTCCCGTAGCTTTCAATGGTAAAATCCATGTATTGTAGGTCCACAGGAAAAGTAAAGTCCACGTCGAGCTTGTTGACAGGCTCACTCACATGCGAGCGGTAAATTCCACAGGTAAAATCCACATGGTAGATCCACAGGGAGGTTACTACAGTAGGTAGCCGCTATTGCTAAAATGTGATACATAAAAAGGGTTTTTAAAGTCCTGGATGGTAGCTATGGTAGCTTTAAGCTGCTGAATGCAACCCAAGCTTAAATGCCTCTTTCCATTAGCCAGATGTCACTTTGTCTGTGTTATCTCCATGGCACTCACCCTGACAGCAAGCTATTTCTCTGTTGATCCCACCAGTGTAAGAAGGCTGTACTAGTGAAAGAAAGGAGCTCAGGAGAGAGTCAGAGAGAGAAGAGTGCATCAGAGAGCGGATAGAAAGAAGAGGGAAAAGGATAAGGATAATCTAACTTCGCAGGAAGAGTTTAAAGTTGACATGTTTGATGTAAATTGAAGTTGACGTATTGACCAAATATTAGATCCTTTGGTCCATAAAAGTTATGTAATGTATCTGCCTAATCTGTGGCTTGTGAAATAAGTTAACAAGACATCTAATAACGATGTGGCTTCTATGTGGATATGGTTTTAGCCTGATCCAACCACCACTTAACTTCCACTATAAAAGTTAAGTAAATAATATAAAACGTGGCCTTGGCCTACTGGCGTCCATGTTTCCAGTCTTAAACTTGTTATGATGACCTTCTCTCTCTACTTCCCATCAGTGGCATAGGCTGGATTAAAATTTAGGATGGGCGGGGGTTGCGCGCAACACACTGATAAGTCTATTGAGAATGGGCCATTGCAACGTAATACCGAAATGCAAGAAAGAGAAACATGAATAAAATATACAACATGCAAGTATAATCAATGTATGTTTTTTTATTCTCAAAATTGCAATTACAACAACAAAGTTAACAAATCAAATACAGTGCACTGCAAACATATAGCAGCCTAGTCTACAGCATGAGACGACGGGGCTTGCACTTGAAAATGTCAATAATTGCATCGTGGTCCAAACGGTTAGTTAAATCTCTCTCAAACGCCAGGAGACATAGACTATTTAGGCGAGAGGCTGACATTGTACTTCTGCGTGCAGTTTTGACTCTGTTTACACTGGAAAATAGGTGTTCAATGCTGCATGTCGTCATTGGCAGTGTTATTAATGCCTTTAAGAAATAATGGACACTGGAGAAAACGTCAACTGTGCACATGTCCAAACCCTTAAGTAGTGTGTCAAATTTAGCACCCTTGCGTTCTTTGATAGCAAGGTGGATCCAAAATGAAGCAAGCTCGTGTTCTTTAACAGTTACACCAAAAACACTGACAGAGACATTGAATTTGAGAGTTTTTGCCATTTCATTTGCATCAGCATGGGGAGTTGTTAGGAATACACTGGCAGATGTCATGAAACTATGAGTCCTTTTGGAACCTGGCATTCAACTCCAAGTTGACGGTACTATCTGGTTGAGATGATGCGTAAATCATTGTCACACCTGACTCTTGTTCGCTTTCCCAGTGAGGTAGTAATAACACTGTGCTCAAATCGCGTGAACAAAAAACGTTTTCGGGCTGACACAACTTGATTTACATACCACTTTTCAGTGGCATTATTTATCATTATTACATTTGTTTTGGCCAGGATGCTCAGGTATCCGTGGCGGCAGTAGTCCCTTGGACCTTATATCTGACAGAGATTCTTTGAGACCTTCTAGTAAATCTACAGTATCTGACACAGTTAATCAGAAACACTAAACAGATTTGCAAAGAGGATGACAAGGAAAACAAAATTATTTGTTTGTATCTGAGACAATAATGTGTTATTGTCTGTGCCCCTCTGCCATCTTCCTATACTCACTCAAGATGTTGAGTACAACGTCATACAGCTTAAGCACTTTACTGACAGCAGCAGACCTTGAATTCCACCTTGTGTCACAACCACGTTCAAGTTCAAGGGGTCTGCGGTCAGGGTACTTCTCTTTCTGCAGTATGAATTTGGCATGTCACTGGCTGCCTGTCATAAAAGCATGCAGTGAATTTAGAGTACTGAAAAAACCTTCTGCATCTTCTGATGTGCGTGCTACAGCCCCCAAGACAAGATTAAGTCTATTAGATTGATAGTGTGTGTAAGTGGCATTTGGAAATGTTTACTTAAGAATGGCCTGCACCCCCGCCCCCCTTGTGTCCAGACATTACAGATTCCCGTCAAACCCCAGCCAAATACACGTTTCTGTCTAAGTTGAAAGGTTGCACAACTGCCAGGATTTTCTCAGCTATTACTTTTGCCGTCATGTCCCCCGTGTCAACAAATCTCTCTCCTTGATATTCCCCTTGTATACATAGTGTAAGCAGACAGCAACCAATATGTTGGTTTTTTTTCACTGCTGTCCTTTGCTGGCAGCGACGTCTTGCTGGTGCCGGAGGCGAAGTGTAGTTGACTCTGTGCCCTCTTTATACAGCACCTGACAGGTGAAACTGTTTTTGCCGACATGTCCACCCCACATTCGTGTTCCGGTGGTGTGTTCTGGTTGGCGCTGCATTGTTTTTGTTCCCCACATAATGCGAATCCATTAGTTTAGTCCCTGTTGGCACGCTAAGAGTAAGAATAAAAGATGGACATCCCAAATGATTGGTATAAAGAAACTAAACGATTATATCAAACGAAACACATTTTAAACTAGGGGAATCATTTTGGAGGTGCATGGCACCGGAGGTTCCGGTCGTGTGTTCCGGCCGCCTGAGTCTAGTCTGCAGTGCACACTCTCGCTCATCATCATCATCATCAACCCCCACCTTAGTCAGTCAGCTCTGAGTCATTTTGGAGCCATTCATTGAAGACAATTGTACATTATCTGTACTGTAATAGTACCTTATTCTCCATTTTGCATCGTTCTGTATAGTCAAGGACAAACAAACGTCATTAAACACAATAACTGCTCTAATGACCCTTTCATTGACATGCATTCATTCTTCAGTCTTGTTTTTCACTGCGACATCTCAATCCATAAAACTGTCCACTTGCCCTTGTGTTACGCCAACCGTGTTCCGGTTGGCGTTGCACATAGTTTAGTTTAGTCCCGTTGGCACGCAAAGAGTTAGAATAAAAGATGGACATCCCAAATGATTGGTATACCAAAAGAAACAAAACGATTATATCAAACAAAACACAATTTAAACTAGGGGAATCATTTTGGAGGTGCATGGCACCGGAGGTTCCGGTCGTGTGTTCCGGCCACCTGATGAGGTAAAGTTATTTCCGCTCCAGACCGGATCAGAAACCCGAAAATGGTATTGATTCCAGGCTAGGCGTCTACTAGAGACTGCAGCCTTTGGTCTTAGAAGTGCGAGGAGGAGAGAAAAAAAAGTATGCTATATGATCAGTATAATCTTCTTCCAGGGTTGTGTACGTGGCTGATTAGAGATGAGCAGCGTCTGCCTCCTGCGTCGCGCGCACATGTCTCTATAATAATTAGATAATAGAGAGAGAGAGAGAACCAGGAAGAGGGGGAAACAGGTAGGGTGTGGCAGTCATGATACGCCAAGTTTGAGGCCGTTCTGTCAGACGCCACCCGAGATATGCCTTGAAATGTCTGACAGACAGACAGACGTACAGACACATGTTGGCCACCGCTGTGCAATGGATTACCGCGACCGGCTAATACGTTTTTTTGAGACTCCCGAGACCCCCGTGCGTGTAATGAGCCGATCTCCGTGAGGACAGCGATCACGGATAATATTCCATGATTTTTCAAAGGTAGCCTACAGTGAAATCGTTTTCGCCGGCAGTGGGGTGACACTATTACACTATTTACTCTGGCAGTTAAAGAGTTAATATAAGATTCCTGGAAATAATAGATAGATGTTATACTGCTGTAAGCCAAAATATTGGGCCCGGTCTTAGTGCAAGAGAAAGAACAGTGGGAGACACAGCTGAGAATCTGCTTCTTAAATACTACACATCTGCGTAACTGTTGCCTCAGAGCATCTCTCACAGTATTCCGCCTTTAGCTGACAACAAAGCCACAATCCGCTGCCACAGTCAGCACTTTAGACTAACATGTTATTTAGCTGGGTCGGAAAAGTGTCAGTTTGCAAGAAAGTTCCCCCATAAAATCCAATTACCCGTCTTTGTTATCATTTAGTGTGTGAATTATATTATTCAAGAAAGAGGATAAACCGATTTGAAAGTGGAGAAAGGTCTCTGGGAGGTAGTGAGTGTGCGTGTATGCGTGCATTTGTGTACATGTGCTTACACAAGCTCATGTGTATATGCATGTTGCTCACTCTTAATTAAGGGACATTGTTCTGACTGCCTCCCTCAGTGGTGATGATCAATAATCATCCAACCCAATATGGGGCCTTGTGTCACTGTGTTTCCCCATGATAGATGACTGTGTGTGTGTGTGTGTGTGTGTGTGTGTGTGTGTGTGTGTGTGTGTGTGTGTGTGTGTGTGTGTGTGTGTGTGTGTGTGTGTGTGCTCGTACAGTGTGTAAAAGACAGCGCCTGTGAAGATCATTCTACTGTGACAGGCTACTCTCATCTGCTATTACAGTCAACTCATCACTCTCTCATTTCACACTCGATGGCTATGGGAATGGTAGGGGAGAGGAAAGGAGTATGGGGGAGAACCTGGGAGAGGTGGGGGCATGATGGCAAAAAAGTGGAGGTAGGAAGAGGATGGGGAGAAAGGATGACGAGAAGGAGAAGGATGAGGAATACAGAACCAGTGGAACGGGGGGCACTGAGAAAGAGAGAAAAGGCGGAGAGAAGTCTGCTTATTATAAGCGACTTTGGGCTTGTTTTTCTGTAAAGTTGCTCTAAATATTGGTAGTTGCAAGTTGCGTTCTTTTTGGGCTTGTTTCTAAACTTTAGAAACAAGCCATAAAAAACGACACTTTAGATTCTAGAGAATCTTTAGAATTCTTCATGCTCATCTCAGACTTGAGCTTGAAGGAAAGGTGATTGTTATAAAGATGCAAATGTTTCACAAGATTGATTCATACAAAGAAGAATTGCATTTATTTAAATAATACTGACAAAGGCTGTATTGTCTGTTCAGTAATATGCTGCTTGCTGTGTGCACGGGTGTCTATATGTCTGTAAAGTACATCTACCTGTGTGGATCAATGCCTTTGTCAGCAAGGTTCAAGGTTGTATATCGTTACAGCTTGTATACATAAGATATATATAAGGGGCTAGTGTTTACTTTTGACCTGATTTACTTTTTATTCTTGTCAGATCCTTCATCAGCCTGATTGTACGGGGAAAGAAGCTTTTTAGCAGTCTGTTGCCAGTGGCTCTTAGACTGCGTAGCCATTTTCCATGCGGCATCATCTGAAACAGTCTGTGTTTGGGATGGCTTGGACCCTTGATGATTCTGTGAGCTTTGCTGACACCAATGGCGGAACAAGTCAAAACTGGGCCGGGGGCAGGTTGCACGATCGGTTCCCGCCGAACCGACCCCTGTCGGTTAACCCACTGATGGTTGTTGGAGTTAGTGGTGTCAGAGTACTTGATGAACAGCATCTCAGGTGTTCATCAAGCTGCTAATGCATGGAGATAGAGAGACACAGACAGTGGTATAGTTGGACAGTGGTGGTCTTCAAACAACATGAAAGTTCTTTGTTCTCCTCCATGTTGTGTGTGACGTTTTTCAGTTTTTCAGAGACAGTGAGAAACTGTGATAGACTCAAGAGCAGGGCAAAATGAGAATGGGTGAATGAGTAGGGGAGAGAGAAAGAGAGAGCGAGAGAAGTAGAGAGAGAGGCAGGCAGCTGGTGTTGTTACATAATGAAAATAAAGTTATGATTGAAAATGCACCACCTTTTGCTCAAAAACAAAAAGAGGGCTTGTACCAGGCTTCAAACAGCAGGTCCTGTTCTGTGTCCTTTGACATAATGTATGTATTTGAAAGCTTAGAGAAAAAGTCTCTCTCTGCCTTAAGAGCTCCGGTTCAGCCCCCCGCCTCCATTCACTTTGATTTACTTCAAGGCAGGCAGGCTGCACTCCACTAGATCAAGGGATTCGCTGGAACCTCCAACGAATCAAAGAAAATAAACTTTTTTTCTCCTTTTTTTTTTTTACATTTATACACATCGGGTGCCAGAATTTTATAATAACAGATTACGTTCGGTGCCAGAAATCTCACCGTCTGCAACGCTGCGCTGTTTAGAGCTGTGGACTCCACGGCGAGCACACACACGTAAACAATGCATGCGTGCACAGCAATGGATGGTCCTGGCTAAAGCCTGGAACAACAACATGTCTCATGCGAGTCACCATTGCGGAGCGATCGCGCATAGAGAATGACTCGTTTTGCCCACTGTAAAAAGTTAAGGAGATACAGAGGTTTTTAGCAAGGATATAGAATGGAAGCGGATGGGAGCCAGATTTTTTGGCAAGGTGATCCATCTGTCCCCTTCTTAGAGTGTTCATAGGTGATTCCAGTGCTGCGCTAGCCCCCCCTGTGTGGAAAAAAACAAAAAAAACAAAAAGACTTAAAACACGGTTTGAACCGTGTTCGGCTACTAATCGCTACTCTGTGAAAACACGGTTTGAACCGCGTTTGGCACCCGATGTGTTAAAAAAGAATCATGTCATCAGAAACAACTGTTTGCTTTTCACTCACTACAAGGTGGAATGGTGTACAAGCTGTTTGTGAGAAATACCACATACAACAAACAACATACTGTATATCAGAAACACAGGTCCAGGCACCCTAGGCTGCAATGCCAGCCTGACAGCGTGTCGCCGGTTCGACTCCCGTTCCCGACGACCTTTGCTGCGTGTCACCCCCCCCCCCAGCCATCTCTCCCCCCATTTCCTGTCAGCCTACTTTCCCTATCCCTTTCTAAAATAAAGGCATAAAAAGCCCCCAAAAAATCTTTAAAAAAAAAGAAACACAGAAAGGGACAGAGACAGACAGACAGGGGGCGCTGGCTTTGTGCTCTTTGTGCCATGTGACTTGAAAAGTAATTTTGAAATTTTAAGTGTGAATCCCACCAACACTGTGGTGTTACTGACTGAATCTATAGACGGGTTTCCTGTTAGTAAACATGAGAGGAATATGACCGCGCAGAGGAGGGGGAAGCCTATGGGTGCGTTTGGAAATTACGCACCGGAGCACACTCGCCTATTAGTTTGTATTGGCCAGTGCGCTCACTACCGCTCAGGGCTGTATTTTCGAACGCGCCTTTCACCCGGGCATGCGCAGATTGCGCATTCTGCTCTGTGATGACGTCGCGCGGAAATCCGTCTATAGGATGAAAGTTTGATGTTCTCAAGGTTCAGAGTTCAAACAACACTCTTACTTAAATGAAAACTCCATGAGAAAGATAAGAAGTTAATGTTAAATCAAATGTATTTTTTAAATCCCCCCTTCTCTCTTTTTTTCTCTGTCTCTCACTTGGTGATTGGTTATTTTTTGATATATTTTTTTAAAGAAACGGTCATTTTAAGCGTCACATTGTGTTTGTGTGTGACAGACAGGGAGAGAGACAACTACGTTAAACAACCCTATATTAAAATTGGCTTAATTCTGTTTTGTAACATTACAGTTACGGAGCAGATAAAAGCATCCCATTTTGCATAAGGCTTCCTTAGGACCTCCTGAAGGATTCTGGCCCAGGAGCCCACCAGAAATGGCAAAAATGTCTCCATATACAGAGCACAATAATTCTCTTTATTGATATCCATTAAAAAAGAAGGCTGATTCACGTTTTGGCCTATAACTCTGTAGGTTGTACAATCAAAAATCTTTTTTTCCCTGGAATCTTTTCTTCAAAACACACTTTATGCTACTATTCCATGAAGCATAGCGTTAGTTCATGGAGGGCACGGGAGTCGCATATGCCTCAGCTGTAATCAGCTGTCAGTCCGCTGATTGCTTTCAATCAGCCACGCTTTCCTACACACCAATCACACCTCATTCCCTCAACAAGGCAATCTGTTTAAATGCAGCTCCCTCCTGGATATCTGCTTTTCAATTGCTGCCACATTAGCATTTTGGCAAAGCTTTCCTCCACCACCCCAGCCTCCACCTTATAGTTCAGAGTTTCACATTACTGAAACGTTTAGCCTGTTGAAGTGAAATTCATGTGTGCATGGCTCTAAAGCAGGGCCGTAGGAACGGGGGGGGGACGGGGGGGATTCGTCCCCCGTGGGTCGCGGAGCGGCCTCGCGTTGGCCGCGAACCGGTATTTGGGCCGCGAGGCCACGGGGAAAAAGAGGAGGAAAAAAAAGCCTCACGATCAGCTGTGTGAGGTGCTTGAAGGTGGAAGAGCGGCCCCACCCCCCCTCTACATTTTTTGGTACCGAATTAACCAAATTAAAGTAATAAAAAACGGAAATAAAAGGGGAATAACCACGAAAAAACGCGAAATAAAAGGGGAATAACCGCGGAAAAAAATCGCACGCACGCTTCAGGCACTGGCCACGGGTGCAGTACGTTAGTCCGACAGCGCATTCCTCCGACAGCGCAGCGCTTCGACGTTTCCAATACTAAACCCGAACCAAACCCGCACCCTAACCCTAACCGCACGCGGATGCCACATAGTCGGAGAAAAGGTCTGTTGGATTAACGCATGCCTCCTACTGGCCACACATGCACGTGGCGCTTGTGCATGTGGGCCGGTACAAATATATCCCCCCCAAATGGGAATGGCTTCCTACGGTGCTGCTAAAGTAAACTGGAATTCAATGTTTGCATAGCTCTAAACTGAATTCAATGTTCTATGGCTTTAATGTGCATTCCAGTTTGCACGGCTTGAAGTTAATCTGATTAAATGTCTTGCTATGGGCCCGCTCTTGTATACCTGTGGGGGATTTTGCATAGCGTTCCCTGATTTTGCTTAGCATGCTGCTTAGCAAAATGTAGGGAACATCTTGAAGAGCAGAGCCATTAACGCCAAGTTTAACTGTATTCCATTTGTTGCAATAAATAGTTAGATCTACTTTGACGTGAGTGTTCCAGAATTTGTGGGAGGGGCCTGTTTGGTTAAATCAGGACAACAGCAGTGATTTTTAGAAACCTGCCTCTACACCCAGCATCACTGTACAGTACTAGAAAAGGGCTCTCCTCTGAGTGCAGGTCTTCATCAGGCTGGGTGGCCTACCCAGGGGCTGTGTTAAGGGACCTTTAGTACCGGCCTCAAATCTTTGAGGCCAATTACAAACGCTATTTGACACTCATTGTGACATGACTCACAAGACCATTAAATGGTCTTTAATTAAGAAATGTTCTTAATTTGGTGCAACAACAGTGACATTTGTAGAATATTTGGCGCCCCCTATGGGTGAAAAGTTACTTTTGATTTTATTTTATTTGATTAGATTAGACGTTATACAGGAAAAAACACATGCTACATCATGTTCGGAGAAATGTCAAGGATATAAACACAAGAAAGTCGTGCGACTTATTTCCATTGTGGTCCTTGGTCTGAGACAAACAACATTACAACAAAATACATACAGGTAGATAATACAATCAAACAATAGCTACACTACCTACAGCATAAATACATATAAACACATTGCTAAGATTAGTGACCCTACCATTCTGCAACATTTTCTAAAAGCCATGCTTTGACCCTTATCTTAAAAAGCTTCTGAAAAAGCTTACATAGGTACACAGGGGTGCTGTTGATGTAGATTTTATATGCACCAGGTTAAGCTGTAGTTGAACTGACCTGGCTGCTAGAGGGAGCCAACCCAACTGCTGGAAATGTTGTTTTCCAACATGGTCCCTTGCAGACAGCCCCAAGACAAGCCTGACCAACCTATTTTGAGAAACATGCAACTTCTCTTTTAGGGCTTTGGTTAGGCCACCATACCATGAGCCAATAGCATAATCGAAACAACATAAAACCAGTGAGTTTGCTAATAAGCGAAGACTAGCCGAGTCCAGAAACAGCGCTTTCCTGGCTAAGAATTTGGTCCATTCAGCCATTCACCTTATTAATGGCCTTAAGATCCATGGTTTCACGACCCAGGCTGCGATCTAGCAGACAACCGAGGTACAGTAGCCGACTGAGGGTTTAGCAGGAAAGGACTGGCCCCCAAGAGTAATAGTGTCCGAGAGAGTCATTTGTTGTCTGAGAGCCATGTCTTAATGCTATTGAATTCCTTGACAAGGGTGCCATTCAACTTTTCCACATCCTCATCTGAGGCTAGGATGGCTGAATCGTCCACGTACAAGAACAAATTAACAGAACAGGCAGCTTGGAGGTCGTTTATCCCTGTCCAAAAGATACGACATGAACCAATTTAAGCTGGAAGAGCTTAGACCTAAGGCTGAAAGTTTGTTAAAAAGTAAGCCGTGGAGTACTGTGTCAAAGGCTTTTTGAAGATCAATTAGGATCATTCCACTTAGCTTGCCAGCTTCCATTTCAGATCTAATAAAATCAGTAAGGTAGAGAAGACATGAGTCAGTTGAGTGGGACTACCTAAAACCGGACTGGAAAGTATACAGTATTTTGGAGTCACTGATGTACCCATAAAGTTGTTCATGAATGACTTTCTCCAGTGGTTCTGTGTTGTTTATAGTCCCTTCAATGTGTGATTAAAGTTTGGGGCTGTGTTCATAATTTGTGGCATTTTTATGCTAAATGGGAAAACTTTGGAAGCCAGTCATAGACAATACAATTTTAATGGTAATGATTTTGTGCGCTCAGTTTTTAGCCTTTTAACTAGTTATTGATTGTTGTTTTTGTTTGTTTTGTTTTGTAAAGTGACTTTGGGTACATACTAGCTAGAAAGTATAGACAGTATATAAATTGGATGTATTATTATTATTACTATTATTATTATTATTATACACAATATTGTTCTACTTGGCATGGTTCATTTCCTGTTCCCTCCGTGTAGAACTAATTCACCAGCACGGAATTGATTACCTTGTTGTTTTTTTCTTCCCCCAAGTAATACAACTACTTTTTCTGTTTTCTGTGTCTATATGGAGTTGATGTTACTCCTAGACCACAGTGTGTGCATGGTTAAAGTGTGCGTGTATTTTTGGTTTATTTTTGTAACCGCAATTTGTGGGGGCTTGTGGACAAAATAACAGTTATTATATGGCATGCTGAAGAAGTGAGGCTACTAGAAGTGAGGTTCCTTCACTTCCTTGTGAGGCACATTTCATTCTCAGTTGTAATAAACACAGGGGCGGCTAACCACAGGGGCTGTAAGCTTTCCAAAGCCCATTTTCTTTTAGAATAACATTATAATACAGCATATATATAAGGAAACAAAGTCTTTGTTTAAATCCTTCCGAGGTTGACATTTCATATGTGTTTACGTGAGTCCTACTCTCCTACATGCCAAGTGTGTGTCTGTGCGCGCACACGTGTGCACACTGTATTGGCACTCGTGGTGGAGAAAGTGAGAAAAAACAAAGCGAGGGAAGGTTAAGACAGTGAGGGCCTCCCGAGGCAAGGCTGTAGGCAAGGGATGGTGTGATTTGTGGCATACGTTACTTTGCAATGCAATCAGAAGTGGAATTTACCAGGTGAGTTTGTGGCAGATATATAAAACATGTCATTTGGCGGACATGACTCAGGGGACTGAGACTAATATAAATACAGAGACTGGCTAGGCCCCAATCTGAGACAAGCACAGATTGGTAAACAAGACTCAACACCTAGTATAATGGCTGAACCTTGTATTTAAGGCTGGGTGGGCTAATGGGCACAAAAGTCACTACAGGAGCTATAGTCAATATTATGAAAATTATTTTATCTACTGTTTTTTCTTTTTCAGAAATTATTCCATTCCATAGACTGTAAAAAAAATAAGTGTGCTCATGGTCTCTCTCCCTCTTTCTCACACATGCACACACACACGCACGCACGCACGCACGCACGCACGCACGCACACACACACACACACACACACACACACACACACACACACACACACACACACACACACACACACACACACACACACACACACACACACACACACACACACACACACACACACACAGTGCTTTTCTCTCCCCTTCTCAGGCATGTGCCGTCCAAAGGCAATGCCCAATTACAACTATCCAAACCGATGACAAAAAATTTTGTTAGATTGCTCACAATTATGAAAAGGCATGTGACTGGGTGGTGGGGGAGATTTTTAATTAGTTTGAAGAAATGTGCTTTTACTTTGAACTGAGAAGACTGATGCACAAGTGTTTTGATGTGGAGGTTCTGCTTTTTTCCGATAATGACTGCCTCACTCTATATTATATCTTATGCTTCATTAATTACAGAGAACTAATTATCTTTTTGTCATTGAAAAACAAAGACTGGGAACTTGCTAAATATCAGTATGTTTAAGATTTTAGTGTGTGTGTGTGTGTGTGTGTGTGTGTGTGTGTGTGTGTGTGTGTGTGTGTGTGTGTGTGTGTGTGTGTGTGTGTGTGTGTGTGTGTGTGTGTGTGTGTGTTGTTTAAAGGCAGCTCTCCACCGCACCGATTTTGGGCCGACTTGGCATCTGAAAGCGTTGGAAAGCGTCTGCCGTCGACAAATTGGCGCATGGTGACGCATTGTCAGCTTGTAGATCTGCTATTTTCAAACATCTTAGTACTTTTACTTTTGGTACCTTAAGTATATTTTGATACCAAAACTTTTGTACTTTTACTCAAGTAACATTTTGAACACAGGCCTTTTACTTGTAACATACGAGTATTTTTATATTATGGTATTGCTACTTTAACTTAAGTAAAATATCCGAGTACTTATTCCACCACTGTGAAAATTTACAAGCGACTTACAGGAAAACAAGACCAAAGTCGCTTATAATAAGCAGACCTGGCAACACTGGCAACAACAGCTCTGGAAACTACTGCCGCCTCATGGTGTGGAGAATTATGTCATCTGATTTCCTTAAAGTAATACAATGCAGGTCCACCAATAACGATTTTTAGCAGCCTCTGCTGGTCATTACCGTCACTGCAGGCCGTTCGTTTATTCCTCCGTTACCCAGAATTCCATTTGTTTTCACCGGAAGACGGAAGCGTTTCAAAAAGCGTTCTTTTAATTGTTTCATACTATCTGTGGATCGTTTCTCTTAGCCAGTGGAGCTTTAGTTAACTTTAGTTTTGTTGAAAAAGTGACCTAGTATTACTTTAACGCATGCGCTAAACAATGTGCTGTCGGCCGACGCACATTGTTGCTTGTGCTGAACGAAATGCCAACCTTTGCCAACAGACTACCAGTCTGTTGTGGTCTGTTGTGGTCTGAAGTAGTCTGTTTGGTGGAGAGTCACATCCTGTTTTAAAAAAATAGGGTCTGGTGGTCATAAACATCCTCCTCTTGTCCTCTACATTGAAAAGAATTCCTCTGAAAAAATGTCCACAGCAAAATGTCCACAGTAAAATATCCAATAACGACCACTGTATATTCGTATTTGATCATGCTTATTACACCGCTAATTAGGAACAAACTCAATAATTTGACATGAAATATTGACTTTAAATAATTATTTCTTAACTTACAAGTTTTCATAAACAAAGGCAGAGCAGCAGTCTGTTATTCACAAATAGCAGAGTGTAGATCAAACCAAATGGAGTATTCAACAAAGCAGTGTAAACAGAAGTGTTAAACATCTGGAGTGACTGAGTGACTTCTGCAGGTAACATGATTATGGTAATAATACTAAATGCATTAATTTCTGTGGTGGATTTGCATGCAGTTGAGAATGCCAAATGGACTGGGTAAATTACATATACATGTCAGAAAATGTGTTTAAGCAACATGGGGAATACTGTAACACCTTTCCTGGGAGGTAAGCCAAAACATATATATATATGTGTGTGGGATGTAAGCCAAAACATATAATCTCTTTGCTGGGAGGTGAGCCAACATTTGTAATATCTAAAAAATAAATAAAGAAGTGAGCGTTTTTTTATTCAAACGTTAACGGCTTAACGTTTGTTTGAAGCTAGCCATATACAGTTAAACATGTTTTCTGTATGCATTTCTGTTTTAATGTCACACCACTGGTGTCTGGTAGAACTCTGTGTCCAGTTTTGCATTCTGCATAATTATGTTTGAAGTACACTTACAGTACATACACTTGCAATATCTACAACAGATTCGAAAATTCTCTGACATTAACAAACTTTGTTACCACTGGTAAAAACTAAATCCTCATCTTGGACCTTGCAATGCCAAAGCAAATCTATTCAACGCAACATTTGCCCACTCTTTTCAGACTGATTTAATCGAAAGGCAGCAGTATTACTTGAGCTGTGAAGTGATTACAAAACTGTGTTATGCACTGACTGACCAAAATTCACTAGACAGAGGTATGTATGTAGACTCCATTCATCCTTTTACGGCAAGGGCCTTCAAAGTCTGGCAGCGGTCTGTCCATCATGATTTATGTTTCACGATTTGTCAGCTGGTGATAGAGGTGGGGGTGAAACAGAAAGTTAGTCAAAGGCAGTTTTCATCACAACACTTCTGGCATGCAGGCAGTCAAGGCCTCCTGTGTCAGGGTGATTCAGCAGGGATCCAAATGCTGGACAGAGTAGATGGGAATTCAGGGGATGATCAGCTCTAGTCACCCAGAAATACAATAACACAGGCACGGCTAAAGGCAAGATCCACAGAATAGTCAGGTAATATAACAGAAGGTTTACTCACAGAAGCAAGTAAGGACAGAGACAAGATAGATAACTCACTGATCTGCTAACAGGACAGGTGAACACAATCGACAAACAACACAGGTGTAAAACTTAACACATGGGCGACGGCTCAAGACTGAAGGACAAATGAAAGACATGCATGGAGGCAGAAAAGGCGGGAAATTAAGGAACACAACAGCTCCATTGAAAGCGTTCTGTAAGGCTGTGTCAGAAAAAGGTATTTGCAGCCGGATCACACAGTGTGCAAGTGTTTCTTTGTTTTACATTTTATGCCCAACTTTGGGTTTGGATGTGCATGTCCTCCCTCTTTTTCATGTGTAATATCATGAACACACTTGCTGCTTTTTATGCTTTGTGTATACAGTATGTAGATTTTTTCTTTTACATTTTTCGTTTTTTCTCCTTGCTCCCTCTCTCCCTTGAACGAAATGGAGCTTGCACAAAAACAAATTTCACCATTGCCATGGGTTAAGCATTGTGTCAAGACCAAACATAATTATGTATTTGAAATAACCATCCGATTCCCTAGACCTCTTGTCGCTCAAGTATAGTCAATCCATTTTCCCCATTTGTTCTCAAAAATCTCTTTCTTCATCCTCAAGTTGGCAGTCATCCTCTCCATGTCAAAAATCTCAGAGACTATTTGAAGCCAATCTTCTGCAGACGGAGATTCCATCTGTTGCCATTTACGAGTAATGGCATTTTTCCTGCAGCCATGAATATTTTCATAAAATATCTGTCACTTGCTGAAATTTCATCTGGTAAATCTCCCAGGTACAGCAATAGACAGGACATTGATATTTGTATACCTAGAATCCCCTGTATTTTCTCCAAAACATCATTCCAGAATGTGTGAATTCCTGAACAACCCCAGAAAACATCCGTCCTCCTCATCACAGTTCCTCCAACATACCTGGGGTATTCCCATCTGTCTTGATTTCAGTTTTTTTGGAGTGATGAAAAAAGGAGTAATGTTTTTCCAACAGAGTTCCCGCCAGGTGTTGGAGCTTGTTGTGTATTGTGTTTTGCAAATATTTAACCATTGTTCAACTGTTATTTGAGTGTTAAGTTATTTTTCCCATTTTCCCCTCATTTTTTCATCTGTTGTATGTTTTCTGGAATCTGAAATACTTTGATATAGTTTTGATACAATTTTCTTTGTTCCCTCCAATTTCTTTTGCATCTCCAATTGTCTTACGTTTGGTCTTAGAATAATCACCACAGACTAAGAAAGCTCAGCAAAGGCAGTTATATGGGCTACTTCTTAACGACTGAACCCAGAAAAAAAACTGGAGCCCTTGATTCACTTAAATGCTGTAATGAGCTGCAACAACTACTAATGTGTTGATGCCCACCACTTCTTCAGAGTCAGCAAAGGCTTTGTTTACCACTAATTGCATTATATCTTGCACTATTGAAAGCATCCTCACTGGAGGCTTAATAGCATGGTTTGCTAACACATCTCAAAAGCAGGCTCCTGAATCATACAGTACATAGGGAGTTAACGCAAAGGATGAGATCTATACCACCTCCTGCAGGAGGAGGGCACAGGCAGGGGCGTCATTTGGGGTCCGAGGGGATGGCAATCGCCAACAACTAGCATTCACATTTAACCTCATTCTCCACCGCTCAACATTTTTTGCAGATTTCAGATCAGTCCAAGACTGTTCCTGTCCTCTTTGAAGACGCAACGCTTGGTGTTGCCTCCCTCAAAAACAACCATAATGACCTTTACAAACATTGTTGCACAATTATTCACTAAAAAGACTAAACACAAAAATGCCATTGCTGCCTGTCTACTCAAACTGTACAACAGACAATTCCAAATACATAAAATATTGCATTAACATAAGAAACAAACAAACAAACAAACAAAACTACAAACCTGTTGCTTTGTCAGTATCCTCTTGGAGGCAGCAGCTTTCTGTTGATATTTCACATTGGGTTTCTAATGTAATAAAAACAAAATGCACTTTTTGAAGCCATATTTGGGGCATGGCGCCAATCCACACCAAACTTGCCACAAACACTGTTCAGGGGACTGCCATCAGAATAGCTACACCAGGGGCCCTAGGGGCCACGTTAGGGTCCCCCGGGGGCCTCAGGCCTACCGTTGATCCAATCCACACCAAACACGGTTCAGGGGACTGCCATGACACTAGTCCCACCAAGGGCCACATGTGGGCCCCAGGGGCCACAGACACACCGTTGCGCCAATCTCCAACAAACTTGGCACAGACACTGTTCAGGGGTCTGCCATAAAAATAGTCACACCCAAAAAACTAAATTGCACTACAGCACTACAACACTTCAAATCGCCATGAAAATCTATGTACAATGTACAATGTGTGTACAATTCCGCCTCTGGGATTAATAAAGGCCATTTTATCTGATGTGTTATTCATTCAGTAAATATACAACACTGTGCATCGTTCTCCCACTTGCCTCAGATTCTAGAACGCATTATATTTGATTTTTATTGTATTTTTTAAGACCCACAAGTGAGACTGGGGGCTGTAGGGATGGCAATGTTGGAAGGACTGAGCAGAGGTGTATACATTCTTTATAGTCATGTTCACTAAACAAATCAAGTTTAATGGTCAAATGCATGTGTGTTTGTTGTGTGTGTTGTGTTCGTATGCTTATTTTTGTACTGTATGCCTTTGAGTGTGTACTGTACTGTATGTGTTTTTGTGTTATGCATTTGTTGTGTCTGAGTGTTGCAGGAGTACCTTCTTCCTAATGTGAGCCTTCCATTTGTTATCCAACAGAATCTTCATAGCTTCTACAGACAGGTAGACAGACAGACATTATACACAAAACATGAAAACAAACAAGACATGGTGAGGCTGTGGGAATAAATATGTAGTATATAGAAATTTCAACCCACTGACGTTTTTCTCGTGTAAGCATTTTCTGTCAACTTAGGTGCTGACTTCTACTTAAGTTTGTGGTTCCTTACATTTCCCAAAATTCCACTCAACAACCCCCAGAAAACATGTCTGTGATCGTGTCTGCCCCCTCACTCATCATAATAATGTCTTGTTAGAAGTTGTCACTCTGCATCCTATCTGGGGCTACTGTGGGTGTAGAAACTGCTAACAATGCCTCCTCTATGCTGGATCTCTCCCTGTATGCTTGTAGAACATGTTGAATCTATAAAGAAGTCCTTTTAATTTGAGGGGCTGACAGATGCTGGAAGTATATCTTCCAATTGTAGAAATAAAACATGTGTGTGAGTGTGTGTGTATGTGTGTGCGTGCGGGCCTGCGTCGTACGTGGTGCGTGCGGGTGCGTGTGGGCGTGTGTGCGTGGGCATGCGTCGTGCGTGCATGCTTACCCTCTAGTTGAACTAGTTCACTGTCTTCTGAGCTCTCTCTGTTAGACACCTCTTCTCTAAGCTTCTCTTTGACTTTCTCTCTGCTGATCCCTTCTCTTCTACCACTGCCCTCTCCTCTCTCTCTTCTTTGTTCCTCCTCTGCTTGTGTTCCTCTAAAAGATGAAGCAATGAGAGCCAGAGGGAGGAGGACAGAAGCAATACAGTTCACAGGTGATTGGGAATTATAAAGATGTAGAACAAACATAACAGAACGTCACATGATGAGCAACAACGCAACACAACAATATTTAATATGAATCCTTCCAAGCCACTCACCTAACACATTTCCTTTTGTCGTCATTTGAACAGCTCTAGATAAACACACAAACGCATGCAATATATACAGTATTCAATTTCTAAGGTTTAATGTTCAAATCTGTGTTTTTTTGTTGAGCGTGGTGTATTCATGTACTATGTTCTTGTATTTATGCCAGTGAGTGTCTATGTGTTTGTTGTGCACGCATTTGTGTGTGTGTGTGTGTGTGTGTGTGTGTGTGTGTGTGTGTGTGTGTGTATGTGTGTGTGTGTGTGTGTGTGTGTGTGTGTGTGTGTGTGTATATGCATTTGTTACCTTCTTCTTAATGTGAGCCTTCTTTTTGTTAATCAGCGGCTTCTCCATAGCTTCTACAAACAGACAGACAGACAGACAGACAGACAGACAGACAGACAGACAGACAGACATAGTTGGGTAGATAGTCAGACAGACATGTACATCTTCCTTTTCATACATGCTGATCTTTGTGTAGACTTGATGCCAAGTAACCAGGTAGGCATGGCCATAGTCTGCCCAGCTGATTGATTAAATATTATACACGGCTAACCCTCAAATCACAGTTAAACAATTGTTAAATATTTGCAAAACACAATACACAAAACTTAAATCAAGACAGATGAGAATACGAATACCCCAGGTATGTTGGAGGAACTGTGATGAGGAGGAAGCAAATCATTATCATGTTTTCTGGGGTTGTTCAGGAATTCACACATTCTGGAATGAAAATACAGGGTATAGGGCATCGCAGTTGCGGCCACTTCCGGGTTCCACTGCAAAATACTCAATGCATTTTTCCCATTGACTTTTCCAAAAATATTTATATCAATTAATTTAAGCTTAGAATCAAGCTATCCAGGCTCCCAGTGAATCATGTTTTTTTCTGTGATTTTTTGTATTTTATATTTAATTATATGATATACTATATTTAATAAATACCCTTTGTTTTGCCGTTTTCAAAAAAGCTTTTTCACAGAATCAAACGTTTTATGACCATGATTCACTGGGAGCCTGGATAGCTTGATTCTAGGCTTAAATGAATTGATATAAATATTTTTGGAAAAGTCAATGGGAAAAATGCATTGAGTATTTTCTTCCGGCACCAGGAAGTGGGCGGGAACTGCGATGCCCTATTCTAGGTATACAAATATCAATGTCCTGTCTGTTTCTGTACCTGGGAGATTTACCAGATGAAATTTCAGGAGGTGACAGAAAGCTTATGAAAATATTCATGGCTGCAGGAAAAAAGCCATTACTCTATGACTGCTAACTTGAGGATGAAGAGAGAGATATTTGAGGACAAATGGGGAAAATGGATTGACTATGAGCGACAAGAGGTCTAGGGAATAGGATGGTTATTTCAAATAAATAATTTATGTTTGGTCTTGACACAATGCTTAACCCACATACTCATGTATATGTATAAACACGATGCATGAATTCTTAGATATTTTTTTTGTTGATCTAAGGAGAAGGTATTATGTGTGAGATAATATAAATGGAACAGTTTTTTTGAAAGAATGGAACGAGCTAAAATCCTTTTTGTTTTAATACTTTATTGTTCAATGTTGCTCCCACTTTTTTATTTCTGATCAAAAAAGTTTTCAGTTTTCATGTACTATCTCTTATTAACATTATTACCATAGAACTGTGCCTTCTTATTTCATTATTATTATATAAGATGATGTTTGGCAACATATGTGATGTCTATTGTTTCTCTTTTGTTTTATATGTTTTGTTTATGAAAAATGTATCACATTTAAGTGGAAAAAATATATATTACTGTATACACGGCCATTCAAATGCCTGGAAGTCCTTTGAAACAAGATGCATTACATTATCCAAGCATTCGTGTCATGACAGACATACAGACAGAGAGGTAGACAGATAGATACACATAACATGACTGTAGGTTCCGGGTCAGAATGTGGGAATAAATAATGTAGCGAATAGAATTCACTTTAAAGGAAAATGTCACCCTTTGACATTGATATACATTTTGCGATAACGTTTTAATCTACTTTTCGGGTGTAACCGTCAAATTAGTTGTCAACATCTACTTCAGTTAGTGGTTTCATTCAACATTTCCCAGAATGCCACTTACATTCGGACAAAATGTCCTTTCAGGGTTGTTCTTCCATTGGCCATAAGAGATTGTCCTACTTTTCCATCCTTCAAGTACAAAAAAATGGTGACTTGATAACCAAACTTGCGACCATTCATAATCAATCCACTTTATTTGACAATGTATTCTGCACTACTTGAAAGTAAATGCACTTTATACACAATTCACTTTAGTATACAAATATATATTGCCCTCTAAAACGCTGCTATTTTCTTATTGCAATTATACATGAGCCAAGTAAAACATTTTTTAGTTTTAGCCCTAAATAGATACTTTGCACCTTTTGTACCTGTTTCGTACATCTGTTCTTGTATATATGTATTATGCGATGTTTTCCCTTTGTAATGTAATGTACTCTATTGTCTGCCTGTTTTAGTTTTTATGCATTTTTGTGGGGACTACGGATATAAATTAGCATATTTGTGAAATTCGGTGTATTTACATGACATTAATATTGTTCATTAATACACAGTGTACCGTCTAAATAAACAAATTACACTAAGTTAACAACCCCCCTAGACTAAAGAACGTGTCTATGATCTCACTCAATGCAACATCTTTCTTGTAGTGTTGCATTCTGTGTGTGTGCGCGTGTGCGTGTGCGCCCGTGTGTGTGTGTGTGTGTGTGTGTGTATGTGTGTGTTGGGGGGTCACCTTCACTGCCTTCTAAACTCTGTCTGTCAGACATCTCCCGTATGTTACAGATTCCATCTAAATGTAGGAAAAATGTATTCTTGCAGTTAGCTTGAGAGCCACTTGAATTGTGATATAATAGTATATAATAATAACAGCCTTAACGCCTGTAGCCAGTACAAAATGATTGTCAGTATTTAATAAAACAAAATTCAACGGTGTGATGATCCAGACACTGTAATTAATTTCTCAAACCAATTATTCTTTCACCTGGCATCTTCGTCACCCTCATACCCTTCACTCCTCCTCCCGTCCTCTTCTCTATACTCCTCTTTGACTTGCTCTCGGCTGATCTCCTCTCCTCAACCCTCTCCTCTCTCTCTTCTAAGTTCCTCCTTTGCTTGTGTTCATCTAAAAGACAGAATGATGAGAGACGCATAGATGAAATATTACCCCCAGGAATAAGGAAAATGCACCGTCACCATCAAATGATAAAACAGCAGCAGAAATGCAAGGTACTGTATAATACCAATATCTGAAACCTGTGTGCGTGCGTGCGTGCGTGCGTGCGTGCGTGCGTGCGTGTGTGCGTGCGTGCGTCTTGGGGCATACCTTCTAGTTCACTGTATTCTAATTTCTCTCTGTGAGGTAAAAAACTCGAACTCCTCGAACCTCCTCTGGAAACACATCACAAAGATATAGAGGGTGGTGGGTGGGGTGGCAGAGGGACAAACACACAACAGATGGAGAGAAACAGACAGAGGGACATCTTACTGACTGTTTAAAGGGGAAATCCACCCATTTTCAATATTTAACTATGTCATTAATATAGCATAAAGGAGTTGTGTGGAAATAAGAAAAAAGTTCCCCCCTTTCTGTGTTGCCTTGAACTGGAGGATTGATTGTGGGTTTAACATTGCAAATTACAACATGATGACTCATCATGTTGTAATTTGCAATGTTAAACCCAAAATCAATCCTCCAGTTCAAGGCAACACAGAAAGGGGGGAACTTTTTTCTTATTTCCACACAACTCCTTTATGCTATATTAATGACATAGTTAAATATTGAAAATGGGTGGATTTCCCCTTTAACTGACTCTGAGGTCACTTCAGAATAACAGTGGATGTTACTGACATATCCACAGAAATTCAGGTAGACAGGCATGTAGGCATATGGAGACAGACAGACGAATGGACGGACAAACGGACAGACGGACGGAGAGACAGGTACCAGAATTGGTGTTTTTTGGGCATCTGTTGACATGGCAATGGCTGCCGTTAGCTGCTGCTTGTATACCTTAGATGCAGACTGTAAACATAAGAATAAACATAATGATCTATAAAATATGTTGCATTTATATTAATACCATATTTGGGAAAAGTAAATAAAAATATACTAATAATATAATAATAAATAAATTCATAACAATAAAGAATTAGGTAATACTTTATCGCCCATGTCTCTCTAATGCATCATAAACATAGGCCTACAGTAATTATAATGCATTCTAATCTGCTTATAACACAGTATAATTATAGAAAAAAATAAGTTACAGGAGCGCTACTGGTATCCCTCAGGCCACCTGTGCTCATGAAAGGGAACAATGTTCAATAGAGAGGAAAAATATGCCAGAAAGGCATAAAAATTCCAGGTCGAGGCACTCAAGGTGGCTTTGTAGGTACAAGGCCTTCAATAAAAACAGTATGTGCAACAAACATTAACAATTTGTTCCACAGTGGTGGAAAAAGTTTTTTACTCTGTTACAAGTAAAAGTCTGGAATTAAAAATGTACTTGAGTAAAAGTACAACAGTATTGGCATCAAAATATACTTAGTACCAAAAGTGGAAAGTACACATTATGCAGAATGTCCCGTTTCACAAGTTTTCAAATGTCTAAAATTGTTACTGTATGTTTTGTATTAATAATCAAATAGTTTGATCATGAGTCACTATAAGAGCTCATTGGGTGTGTTAAGTAGCTCATGGCATTCTTGGAGGCGTAGCCAGAAAAGGTTTGTGTTCTTGCATAGATTTAAAAAATATTATTTTACTCAAAGGGCTAGGACACTTTGGTATATTGCTCCGTTGATTAGAAATTGATAATTCAAAATATGCTCTTCATTGTAGCGTTGACTACAGTGAAAAGGCTCTGGAGGAGCTCTTTTAGCCTGTAAACGAACGCAAACGAAGCTGATTATGACAATATCACCAAGCCCGGTACTGTTTTTTAATGTATATATAACTATACAACGTTTTCTATTTGAAGATCCGGATCCAGACCCGCAAATGTCCAGCAATTATGAAGTATTACCGTACTGTACTTGACCTTAGAAGTCATAATGCTTTATTATGTGTTGATTTATAAAGATAATTTTCAAAGATCATGGAGTGATAATCCCAGTGTAATCCCACTGCAATCCCACATACCGTATGCTCCAGCTGTTTCCACCTTCTGTGCTCCTTAAGTTTATTAAATGTTTCAGTAACCTCTATCCAACGCTTTATCACTCCTTTTGGCATTAGACAGCACAGTGGTTGTCTGTCCACCATTAGTGAAACTATGCACATCATTTGCATCTAGAATGGCTGGGCCAATGTCACTGTTAATTGGTTCAACCCCCTCGATTATAATTTCAGCTTCCCGGGTGACCGGGTGCCCCTCCTGCATTTCAATAACAAATGCTTCTATATCTCAATAGGGGACCTTAATAAACATCAAGACAATACACACAGGTAGATAGACATGTATGTGGGCCTATGTGCAGTATACTGCACATGTACTGTATGTAGTACAGCGACAGGTAGACTCCCAATAAGAGCGTAGTGCAGAGAGGTTGGCAAACAAACAAGATATTGAGGCAGGGAGACAAGGGTACTCACCTTCATAACATAGTGTTGATTTAGTTCTGTGTAAGGAGTGACCTTAGTACTAAGGTCACTCCTAAGCATTAAACTTCATAAAGACACTGTGATCTACAAAATATTTTCTGACGGCTGGTGTTTCTAGTACACGATATTTTACAGACTTTCAGTAGGAGACAATAGTTCATTTGTCTTCCTTCTCCTTAAAAAGGCAGTTACAATGTGTGTTATACAGCATATCCGACTGAGAGTTGATGCTTACGGGCTGCTTGTCTGTCCTCTTGTTCAAACGGTAGAAAGTGTAGGAGTTCGGGTCTCTTTCTATTAGGGCAGGCCACCTAGAAGAACCAACAAATTGGATACAAAGAAGAGACGAGAGAACTAACTACTACATACAGTATACTGGATCCATGTACAATATAGAGACTACTGTGTGTGTGTGTGTGTGTGTGTGTGTGTGTGTGTGTGTGTGTGTGTGTGTGTGTGTGTGTGTGTGTGTGTGTGTATGTGTGTGTGTGTGTGTGTGTGTGTGTGTGTGCGTGCGTGCGTGCGTGCGTGCGTGCGTGCGTGCGTGCGTGCGTGCGTGCGTGCGTGCGTGCGTGCGTGCGTGCGTGCGTGCGTGCGTGTGTGTGCATGCATGTGTGGAAGGTACAGTTAAGTACTATACAAAGTACAGTACTTTCTTCAAAATAATCTGTCGGCTATCAGTAACAGGCTTTTGTGTTCTGGTGCGTAGAGATCTCATGCTTATATAGGCTCGAAGCTACAGGATAACAGAAAATCATTATTCACTATGGCACAGGGCTTTTCAGGCACTGGTGTAATGATTGATTTCCTCCACAAAGCTAGAACAGTGTGAGTGTCTAAGGACCATTAATTGGAACATAGACACCATGCTAATGTCAATTCCTCTGCACAGCTTTTGAGCAAAAAAGATGGCAGTCCATCTGTGAGGCTACTTTGTTTACGATGAACAGAACATTGCACTGTAACTAAACTGCAGTACAATAATGTCTTTCCACTCAAATGAACCAACACCCCCTCCCACTCACAATGACAATGTCGGTCCATCTTTCTGTCCATCCAACACTTTAGACCCAATCAAGACATCTCAAACACTGGGTGGGAGTGAGGAGCATCAATCAATCCATCCATCCAACCTTTTTTTTATTTATTTTTTACATGAGGTTGTGAGAACCCTATTTTTACACTCCCTGTGTGGTGGGTCAAGAATGGTCATCACACTGTGTGGAAAGCATTCATTATGTTTTTTATAGTAGTTTAATGTGTGAGGCATAGTGCTGACAACTCTTGCCATAATGAGACATACCGTATATAGAACATAATGTGACATGCATATGCAGTGGATACGATAATCTGTCTTTCTTGCATCTCTGTCTGTGTTAATCCCATCTCCATCCCCTCGCAATTATACTGTATTTTCTCTCTTCTCCCTGGTTTACACCCTGTTCCCTCTCGTCTGTCTGTCTGTCTGTCTGTCTGTCTGTCTGTCTGTCTGTCCACCCATCTCTGTGCTTCCATGGTGCTTTGTTCTTCTCATAATAAACACAATATACATTTGGGATTTGTTTGTTGTGGGGATGAAGCGTTCATTATGGGAGATGGGGAGTTGGTTTACGCATCAACAGAACTTCAGCATGTTTCTGTTGCCTCTCTCTCTTGTTCAAACAGTGTTGTGCGTCCACTGTCCAGACCCTGTCAGCCTCAACAATACCTCTGTTGATTCCACACCATAGGCATAGGGCCCTGCTAATACATTTACTGTAAGATCTCCTCGGCGAAGCACAGGTTTGTCTGGAGACAGCCACATTGGTTTCCAAGGTTCAATAGGCTGTCTAACAGAAGCCAAACAGTCACAGTAGTATAGCTGTGTGGAAATCCAACCTGTTTTAGGTAAGGTTATGAGACGCTCCGCTCTGAGACGCTCCGCTCTGAGACGCTCCGCTCTGAGACTGCTCCGCTCTGAGACGCTCCGCTCTGTTCTGAGACGCTCTGCTCTGAGACGCTCTGCTCTGCTCTGAGACGCTCCGCTCTGAGACGCTCCGCTCTGCTCTGAGACGCTCTGCTCTGAGACGCTCCGCTCTGCTCTGAGACGCTCCGCTCTGAGACTGCTCCGCTCTGAGACGCTCCGCTCTGAGACGCTCTGCTCCGCTCTGCTCTGAGACGCTCCGCTCTGAGACGCTCCGCTCTGCTCTGAGACTCCGCTCTGCTCTGAGACTGCTCCGCTCTGAGACTGACGCTCTGCTCTGAGACTGCTCCGCTCTGAGACTGCTCTGCTCTGAGACGCTCTGCTCTGAGACTGCTCCGCTCTGAGACGCTCCGCTCTGAGACGCTCTGCTCTGAGACGCTCCGCTCTGAGACTCCGCTCTGAGACGCTCTGCTCTGAGACGCTCCGCTCTGCTCTGAGACGCTCTGCTCTGAGACTGCTCCGCTCTGAGACGCTCTGCTCTGAGACTGGTCCGCTCTGAGACGCTCCGCTCTGAGACGCTCCGCTCTGTTCTGAGACGCTCTGCTCTGCTCTGAGACGCTCCGCTCTGAGACGCTCCGCTCTGCTCTGAGACGCTCTGCTCTGAGACTGCTCCGCTCTGAGACGCTCTGCTCTGAGACGCTCCGCTCTGAGACGCTCTGCTCCGCTCTGAGTCTCAGAGCGGACGCTCCGCTCTGAGACTGTTCCGCTCTGAGACTGCTCCGCTCTGAGACGCTCTGCTCTGAGACGCTCTGCTCTGAGACTGCTCTGCTCTGAGACTGCTCTGCTCTGAGACTGCTCCGCTCTGAGACGCTCCGCTCTGAGACTGCTCTGCTCTGAGACGCTCTGCTCTGAGACTGCTCTGCTCTGAGACGCTCCGCTCTGAGACGCTCCGCTCCGCTCTGCTCTGAGACGCTCCGCTCTGAGACTCCGCTCTGAGACGCTCTGCTCTGAGACTGCTCCGCTCTGAGACGCTCCGCTCTGAGACGCTCCGCTCTGAGACGCTCCGCTCTGAGACGCTCCGCTCTGAGACGCTCCGCTCTGAGACTGCTCCGCTCTGAGACGCTCTGCTCCGCTCCGCTCTGAGACGCTCTGCTCCGCTCCGCTCTGAGACGCTCCGCTCTGAGACGCTCTGCTCCGCTCCGCTCTGAGACGCTCTGCTCCGCTCCGCTCTGCTCCGCTCCGCTCTGAGACGCTCCGCTCTGAGACGCTCTGCTCCGCTCTGAGACGCTCTGAGACGCTCTGTTCCGCTCCGCTCTAAGACGCTCCGCTCTGAGACGCTCCGCTCTGAGACGCTCTGCTCCGCTCCGCTCTGAGACGCTCTGCTCTGAGACGCTCTGCTCCGCTCCGCTCTGAGACGCTCACGCTCTGAGACGCTCTGCTCTGAGACGCTCCGCTCCGCTCTGCTCTGAGACGCTCTGCTCTGAGACGCTCTGCTCTGAGACGCTCTGCTCCGCTCCGCTCTGAGACGCTCTGCTCCGCTCCGCTCTGAGACGCTCTGCTCCGCTCTGCTCTGAGACGCTCTGCTCTGAGACGCTCCGCTCTGAGACGCTCTGCTCCGCTCCGAGACGCTCTGCTCTGAGACTGCTCTGCTCTGAGACGCTCTGCTCTGAGACGCTCTGCTCTGAGACGCTCTGCTCCGCTCCGCTCTGCTCTGAGACGCTCTGCTCTGAGACTGCTCTGCTCTGAGACGCTCTGCTCTGAGACGCTCTGCTCCGCTCCGCTCTGCTCTGAGACGCTCTGCTCTGAGAAGCTCCGCTCTGAGACGCTCTGCTCCGCTCCGCTCTGAGACGCTCTGCTCTGAGACGCTCCGCTCTGAGACGCTCTGCTCCGCTCCGCTCTGAGATGCTCCGCTCTGAGACGCTCTGCTCCGCTCCGCTCTGAGATGCTCCGCTCTGCTCCGCTCCGCTCTGAGACGCTCTGCTCCGCTCCGCTCTGAGACGCTCTGCTCCGCTCCGAGATGCTCCGCTCTGAGACGCGTCTCAGACATAACTTCCGATTTGAATAGAGAAGAAATATTCCACCATATAATAATAATCATTATCAGAATCATCATCATCATAAGGCACACAATGTATCACGAAGTACACCATTAGAATGCTGTGACTTCTGCTTCTTCACCTAGAACACCTGTTTAAAAAGACCTGACACTTCATCCCGCTGATAAAGGGCAGATCATCAAATATTTAGAGCAATGAAAACGTCTGTCTCTCTGTTTACAGCTACTGAATTCATTTGCAGTAATGTACGTCTGTTACACTCAAAATCCAGTGTCAGTTCAAACAAAGTTCAGAATGTGCTCATTGCAGAGTAAAACTAGAAAAAGTGCTCCTCAGAGCACAGGTCTCCGCCAGGTCAGGTACGTTATTGTGGTCTCCTGGTGGCGCTATAATAGGCCAATGTGAAAAGGGTGCGATTTGTTCTAGGCTTTTCACTGCAATGGGACACTGCATTCATGATTTGAGGCATTTTGTTCCAAAAATGTGTTTTGCAAAATTGGACCTGCTGGTGGCGCTATAACAGGCCAATGGTAAAAGGGTGGCATTTCTTCCTCGGCCTAATAGAAATGTGCGTGTGAAATTTCAGGGAAATCGCAAGCTGCGTTCATGATTTGAGGCATTATGTTCAAAACGGACCAATCCAGCAAACTTTGGCAGCCAATCTTAGGCAATCAGGATGGAATATGGGAAATCAGATAGATCTGTGTTGATCACATGACTATAGAGATACTGTGTACTGATTTGTGTGATGTTTGGACAAAATCTGTAGGAGTAGTATCAATAAATGTGTTTTGCACAAATCGGCCTCCTGGCGGCGCTATAACAGGCCAATCTGAAACATTTGGGCCAGAGGTACTGAATTGGCATCCAGGGAGTGTGTGCACAGTTTCGCAGCGGCCGGGCCAACGGTGCTGGAGATTAGGTGCACACACACACGGACGGACGGACGGACGGACGGACGGACGGACAGGGGGTAAAACATACTCTCTCGCCAAGTCGCCATGCCTTTCAGCCTGGTGGAGACAATTAATTAACGCTCAGGATTGTACAGTGTAGCCACAAGCGATCTTATAAATCGTCATGTTTAAAATGCCTGAACCTTAGATTTTATAGAGCTCTCAGTTCAAAGAAAAACAAATTAGAATCTAATGTGATACTATTGAAGGTGTGGTTGTGTTTGTATTGGCTGTGTACTAATAAAGACATATAGTCTGGTTGATCAAAGAAGGTGGTTCAGTCATTCAGATAACATCACATTCTCATAAGTTTGTTTTTATAATGTTTGCTTTGTATGTTTGTTTTTCTCATGTAGAGTGAGTGTATGTGTTTGTGTATATGAATGTATTTTCATTCTCTATGGCTTTTTTATGATGCTGATGTTCCTTGGTGTTAGTGCCTAATATTTACATTACAGTTAGCCTATGCCACCGGGGAAAGAACGTCTTCACAGATGTTATTGCCACAGTAAACAAAACAAGATACTAAGTTATGATGGCCGCATTTTTGTTTGTCAGCTACAAACTAAGCTATCTTGCTGGGCATTATCAGTGGCACCCTGTCGTGATAATTACCTCCTGTGGACAGGAGGAGTAATTACTTTAATTTCATACCATTGCCGACCATTACCAACAGACTCCGCCATTCCACATTTCATTGCCCCATGGGACAGGCTGATAAAATGTACATACAGTACTTATCTATACACACCTGCCAGGCTGTTCAAAGTAGGGTCAGGGAAGCTCCAATGGAGAAGGTCTCCAGTGCATGATGGCATTATGACTCTGCCTAGCTGTCAACAGGGACACATTAGATGCTCTCCCGCTGGACATCGAGAGGCAACAATAACTTAATATGCTGCGCAATATCATTGCTCTCTCCTTGTGCAGCTAGAGGAATCTCATACACACATGACACACGCGCCCCTACCCAGCAGCTATCATAGCTATGCATACTATTTATACGTGTGCTGCAGTGTGTGCGTGTACCAGCGTGGACAGACACGCCACAATACACACACCCACACACATGAGCACGTGCACACACAGGTATACACACACGTATGGCTGCACTACATGTAGTGCACAGATGTTGATCAGTGCCTGGGTACGGTGTGTTCAAACAAATCAAATGAACTGGTGTGAAAGCACCCTACTTCTATGTATTTTCAAGGCAGTACACTTGATCCAAAAGTCCAGTTTGTTTGATTAGTGTGAACACTGTGTACTGTACTGTGAACAGTAAATGTGTACTTGCACGATGGGAAATTGTACTAACCGTACTCAGCCCAGAACAAAAAAAGAATCATTCCTAATTAAAAAACACACCCTGGGGACACATCACACACCTTACAGTGAGTAGCAAATGCTGTACTAAACAATATTCTCTTAGCCAAGAATTGTTCCCAAGTCCCTGAAGGCTCACTTCGTGCTAGAGTTTCAACACCTGTACAATTTCCCTTTATGTGTGTGCACAATAGTCTGCATGTGCATGCACACATATGCCCTTGCAAGCACGCTCACATGCATGCGTGATCACACACATACACAAAAGCACAACACAGAACCATCATTTAATTACACTGCAAAGCTTAATAAAGCAGTCTAAAGCCCCATGGTCTCACGCAGGTACAGAGGAGGAACACGCACGCACGCGCACACGCACGCACGCACGCACACACACACACGCGCACACACACACACACACACACAGGGATACATACAACTGTATATCGTCGCTGTCGGGCAGAAACCAGATATCTCTATGTTTCAAATGTTTTATTATTTTGAATAAATCAGTCCTTTTGAACACCCTGCCAAACTACAGAACAAGCTCAGCTACTGCATCCTGTTGAAGTTAAACTTAACCACGTTTAACACGTCAGTGTTCACCTTTCCCCCAGAAAGAATATCTGCGAACACGTCTGATGAAAGGAATGAAGAACCGTAGGCACCAAGCTGTATCGCATTGCTTCTGACAACTCTATTGCAGTTCAACTTTTTAATCTATTCAGCTCTCAGATCGCTTCCCATCGCATCGTGACACTGTTTACCCCTTCGCCCACACACTACTGTCCCACAGCACCGCAGATAACTGCCAATTAACTCCCAGCCACCAACAATTCCCCCACTAAAATGCCAACATCCAAACCTTCTCCTCCTTCCCTCAGCAATGGAGAAAAATAGAAGGAGGAGGAATAATACCCACACCCCCAGCTCACTCCAGCTCCAAGTCTCTGTGGTAGGGAGTGGGTGAGCATGAGCCGTGCAAAAGGCTTCAATCCACCAGCTAAGGAGCTGTTATACAGTGGATGGGAGTGAATGTGAGAGTACTGTGGAAGGGAGGGAGGAAGGAAGGCAGGAGGTAATGAGGTTAGATAGACAGACAGACAGACAGAAAAAAGTAGAACCAAAATACAGTTACATCTGGCAAGTTGCATGAATGTTTTGGTTTTGTAAGTTTTGTACCGAATATGACTAACAAAAATATTTATTCCTGTTATGTCACACATGTGACGCACGCACGCACACGCACACACACACACACACACACACACACACACACACACACACACACACACACACACACACACACACACACACACACACACACACACACACACACACACGGTTGAGACCGCTGTGGAAATAATAATCAAACCAAAATAGCCATTCTGCAAGATGTGTCGTGCTGATCACAACACGCCGATCACAACGTGCAATGTGATTCACACTCCTCCACAAACCTATGAGGAATTATAGTATATACATCAAATAAATGTTGGCTTGTTAGATTTGCCAAAGAAGACAACACGTCTTTAAAACAAGCCCAAAAAAACTCAGCATTTTTTCCTGCAACTCTGGAAAGAAACAATGTCAAACGTTGCGGTAAATAAGCAGACTTGGCAACTGACAGCTGCCTGAGATGTTTACCTGCACCCCCCCTTTCTCAACTATCTGCATATGTGCAAGACATCACTCTATAAGCCTTCAGAACTGGGGGGTCAAACTGCACAACCAATAAGTCAATTTGTAGCTATGATTCCCTGCTTTCATATGACATGAAAAAATCCCACCCTGTGTGAAGGAAGCGGTGCCTTTGATGAGTGGCCTCCTGGTGGCGCTATAATAGGGCGGGGCGGGGCTTCAGCAATTAATGCTCGTCCCTATAGGTGGTGTAAGTCCACATACCAAATTGGGACTTGCTGGCATGCTGCGAACTGGAGTTATAGCTGTGTAAAGCGCTGTTTAAAGCCAGTGGCCTCCTGGTGGCGCTATAATAGGGCGGGGCGGGGCTTCAGCAATCAATGCTCGTCCCAATTGGTGGTGTAAGTCCACATACCAAATTTGGACTTGCTGGCATGCTGCGAACTGGAGTTATAGCTGTTTAAAGCCCGTGCTCAAACGGACATAACGGACAAACGGACAAACGGACAAACGGACAAACGGACATACGGACGGACATAGTCAAGAGTAGAGCGGCTGGCACCGCTAAAAATCACACCCTGTGTGAAGGAAGCGGTGCCTTTGATGAGTGGCCTCCTGGTGGCGCTATAATAGGGCGGGGCGGGGCTTAAGCAATTAATGCTCGTCCCTATTGGTGGTGCAAGTCCACATACCAAATTTGGACTTGGTGGCATGCTGCAAACTGGAGTTATAGCTGTTTAAAGCCAGTGGCCTCCTGGTGGCGCTATAATAGGGCGGGGTGGGGCTTCAGCAGTCAATGCTCGTCCCTATTGGTGGTCTAAGTCCACATACCAAATTTGGACTTGCTGGCATGCTGCGAACTGGAGTTATAGCTGTTTAAAGCCCGTGCTCAAACGGACAGACGGACATACGGACGGACAAAGTCAAGCTTAGAGCGGTTGGCACCGCTAAAAACTAAAATGAAAAAAGCCTCAACGACTAGCTCTGTGCCGTGCTGGGTGCCGGCCAAAACCATGGGTCACATGGTTATGGGAAGTTTTTTGGACTTCTTTTGAAACGTTGTCCAATTTGCTTTGTAATTTACATATCAGGTCTAGAGTGGACACGGAAACTGTTGTTTGAGCTGTTTGTGTTCATGTATGTGTGAGTGGAAATGATCGGATACAGTAGGCGGGATCTAAACCCGGACTGAACAGTTATTATATTACAATATATATATTACATAAACATTAATAGCTTAATAAGAATGACATTCGCTATGTCTCTGAAACATTGTAGTTGACAGTACTTTTCAAGGGGTTTAGCTAGCTGCGAGCTGATAAATATGACTGTGTCATTTCTGTTTTTTATTTTATTTTAAGCTTGTAGATTGGCTATTTCCACTTTAAAAAATGATAGTAGATAAATAGATAGATAATTAGAGGCGCCTTTTCAATTTTATTTTATCATAAAACTTTCCTGATCTTGGTTTAACTTTCTCAAAACTTCATGATTCAATGGTTGGCTCAGTTATATTTTATGCTGCAGGAGTTTTATGCTGTCGGGTTTTGAGAATGTCCCTGACTGTAATGCTATTCAGTCAGGCCATGAGGTGCTTTCTCAGGATGCATAAATATACTGCAAAGTGGGTATTGAAGAGGACTTGGGACGGGTGTCGTGTCTTGTAGAGCAGAGCTGTGAAATTGTTTGTCTGTGGCACCTTTTGCAGTTACCAGAGAGGAAAAACTGACCAAAAAGACACAGCAATGAGAACACTGTATCCAACATTTCTGTCATGGAAATGTAATGTTTTGAAATGTTCTCCTTTTGAATTGTAGGAACTGTATGAGTTGTCGTGCCATGGCCATCCTGGCTGTTATAATGTTTGCATGATAAATGGTGCAGGACCCTAAATTAAATACATCAATCAGTGCTCAACCTGAGAGAGTTGGGAGGTGTAAATCAACACACAGTAGACATGCAATTGAAACTAATGGGCATCTGGCTACGTGAGACTAAATGGCCCCAGGTGAGGTGTGATAAGTTGTCACAAATCACAAAAGAAGAACTGCTTTCCACTGTTCTCACTGACTGATGCACTAGTTGCACTCATCAACATGAACTTGGTTGTGGTTATATAATCTGTGTGCGAGTGTGTGCGTGTAGATAGATAGATACCTTTATAGATCCCATGGGGGAATTTCAATCGCCCAGAGGCGATTACAACTATCGCCTCTGGGCGATAGGCCGAGTGAGGAACAGCGCCACAGATTTACCATAGAGATATATACAGTGACAGAACACAGTATTGCATCGTGCTGCGTAGGTGTTTCGATGCCATATTCTGAGAGGACATTGAGCCCTCATTTGCTGGCCTTGGTAAAGGGCCAGCCAGAAAAAGTGATGAGAAAGTGACGACTAGTTGCACGTCTGTCTGTTGATCAGGCCTGCGACCTGATAAAAAAGAAGCCATTTCATAATAGGGGTGCTGCAGCCAGAGGCTATGGCTATTTGGGGGTCCTTACCGTCCTTGGCGTGGAAAAGTTTGAAATTTGTGAACTAAAGGCTCAAGTTTCTGAAGTCTTGATTGCTGGTTTGCTGTGAACATGGCGTTTATGGGCATCACAATTCACTGGCTCAACAGAAATGATGAGTCTCAGAGAAGCTCTGCAGTATTTATGTTGCCTACTGCTACTGCTAATGAGAGTTCAGATAAAGATGATGAAATGTAACCTGAGCCTCTCTCAGCTTTAATAGATCCCCATCTTCCCCCTCAAAGAAGGTACAGGGCTCACACTTTAAATGTGATTTCCAAAGACATGGAAAAGTTAAGACAAAACATCGTCCAAGGATGTTTTTACAAACTAAAGGCATCTGCTCTGAGCTTTTCCTCTGATTTTGTGGAGTAAAAGCTTAGGATCTGCTTTGTATTACCAACCAAATGACCCACAGTGGAGCTTCTTGCTATGCAGCGATGCTTTTGCATAGTATTGTATATTTGTCTGTCACTGTTTCTATGAATTGAATACAAAGGACCCCAATGGAAACAAGCCATTGCTTTCTTGGGTTAAATCCTTTTAGCATTGTATTTGTATTAAACTGTACTTTCTGTGCTTTTTTTGGCAAACTGTTAATAAAGTATTCAATCAATCAACCAATCAATCAATCAATCAAAAAGTGCCTGTCTCACATAGCAACATTAACTCCCAAGGCATACACCAATGATGTTGGCTGATGATGCTGCAATAAGACCAACTTATCCTGCACACTACCTGTTCTATCAGTTCAGTATCACCACTATCAGTTCTACCCTCATACATACAGTTGTGGATGTAATAAGGCCCTTGGCATGTGCACTGAACATCCTCCAGGGGGAGAACATCTTCCTTGGTCCTTCCTTTAGTACTTGGCTCCAACTATTGTGCAACTGCAAAGTGATTTGAATGGCCTGTTGGATGAGTCTACACAGCCCACTGCTACATGAGGTCTGATTAGATGCCATTCCCTCATACAGAACATCCTGCAGTCACTGGGAACAAGACTGGAAGAAGGCTTGCTGGAGACGAAGGAACACATATTGACAACTATGCTGCCGCCAATATTCAAGCTCGGCTGGGTGGACGATGAAGAGAAACGGCAGCAGTATAGAGCAATGTTGAAATGAGAATTTCAAACTGTTAACTCTGATGACTCAAGCTAAATTCTGATCAATTCCAATCCAGACTCCAGATGTGGCGTTGACAAGAAATACACTGCAGTATCATTTTGAAATTTAACAGAAACGCACAGATTTAAAAAAAGTACAGTAATAGTGGGTTGGCAAAGGACCAATTGCTGTTACTTTTATTGTGGGGCTATAGAAGTGATGCAACATATTGGGGATGTACTGGTGTGCAGAGGTGTAGCTGCATGAAGAAATAAAGAAATACACTGCAGTATCATTTTGAAATTTAACAGAAACGCACAGATTACAAAAAGTACAAAAAGCTGTTTATAAATTTCAACACGTCAGTCGCCTCAAGCGCTCCAGTGGAGAGTCCCTTCAGCATTTGTGATATTAAATATTTAGGCACAGGAGAAAGCTAGCCTTGCATGACTAGACTAAAATAAAACTGGCAGATTTGTCTGGTTTCCAGTCTAGGAGAAACTGGCTCTTGAATGTCAACCAAAAGATTTGAACTTGGACTCAAGGCGGCATTTAAAGCACATTAGTTCCCTGCCCAAGTTGGCACTGTATGGACATTTCCCATAGGATGATTCATATATTTCAAATATATGACTTCAGTGTTCTTCCTGGACTACAGGTCTGACTGGAATTACAGGAAACACGGACTGTAGTCCATTGTGCAGTAGTCCAGGAAGAACTGAAATTGAAGTTCAAAATAAAATAAAATCAACACAGGAAAACCACACTCTAAAATCATGTTTATTATGTCCTCAACGTCATTAAAACGGGATGTGGGTGCACAATCAGTGAAGTGCCCCTTTAATAGTTGGTTGGCAGAGGACCAATTGCTGTTACTTTTATTGTGGGGCTATAGAAGTGATGCAACATATTGGGGGTGTACTGGTGTGCAGAAAAACAGCATGAAGAAAAAAGAAGAGTTACTTACTTTTTATATTTGTTATTTTCTTTCTAGAGGATGCTAAAATATGTTGGCTGAATATTGCAATGTGAAGCGTGCAATGTGTTTCTCAGAGCTGTGTTTTTCTCTGGGCAAACAAGTCAGGAAGATATAACTGAATGAGAACGGCATACTCTTTCTTTACTGTACTTTTTGTTCATTTGAGACAATGTTACAATATGTTGTCTGAATAGTGCTCTTCGAGCAGACTAGGCACAACCTTAGCTTCCATTTCCAATTCTGATGTTCACAGTAACTGCAGTTCAGAATATTGAACTGCAGTAGAATATTCAATAGAATATTGAATATTTTTTAGAAGCAGAGCTAGGTCCTTTTTTTTACCATTATTTATTTCTCTAAATTGTTTGCTCTCACTGCTCTGCAAAACCGAAATCACATTCATATGAATCTATTTTATGTTTTTGATTTGGTTCAGGCTAAATCAAATGACCTGAGCATCTACAATATACCTTTACTGCATCTGTTTTTACGGCATGGCTCTGAACTGTCTATAAGACAGGTGTTTGTCCAGAGCTACAATCTCACAAACCACTGGACCAATCAAAGCCACATTTCTTGTGTTAGTATCTCAATTATTTTATTATTTGCATATAATGCAAAGGCCCCGCCTCCCCTTATGTCAAAACAGTTGTCAATGTTTACAACTTGATGAGAGGAGGACATGTGGAATTGAATAATCCTTAAGCCAAGAGAGCGAGAGACCGAGAGGAAAAACATCACAAGAGTGAATTGACGAGTGATCAGGTAAACGTGTCCAAGTTTGATGTCAGTAAATAAACAACAGCCAGTAACGTTGCGCTGATGTGCGTCTCTCTCTAGTCTAGTCTGTCTGTGTTGTTAACA